>NC_081412.1:613491381-613862214 GCF_030272615.1 Cryptomeria japonica | reverse complement strand
TTTCACGATCCAATCAATGGGTGGAGCCTCTCTGCCAAGTGCATATGACATAGCCATAAGAGCACAAAAGTGTTTAATTCAAGCTGGGAAGATAGCTCCAAGGCCTCCAATTCTTCTCTTCCTAGAGGCTCCTACTCAACAACCTACATTGTCTCCTATCCCCATGGCTCCCGTAGAACAATCATCCATGCCCTCTACATCCTCCAATGAGCTCCATGAGGTCAAGGCTCTATAACAAAACTTTGGCAATGAATTGGTGGCACTAAAAAGATGAATTGGTGGCACTAAAAAGACAACAAACTTAGTATAACAAACCTTACCAAGCACAAGGATGCAATTACCAGTAGAATAGGCCACCCTTTCAAGGGAAAAACCAATGGAGTAATGTCAGGCCTCTTAATAGTGTGAACCCCACAACCACAAGTAGCTCAAAGGCAATAGTTCCAATGCAAAATAACCTTGCCCAAGAGAAAGATTGGTGTCAACCATGTAATCAGCCACACAACCAAGGTGTATGCCAGAATGGAGGGTTTCTCCAAACTTTAGTAGTGCAATATGACTCAAATCAGCCTAGTCTTGGCCCCCAGGCTCACTTACAAGGGGATTCTACCTTCATCAATTGGCAGGAGGCAGAATTATGTGGTTTGAACTAAATAAATGGTGAGTCCATGTTGCAGTATACAAGGGAAAAGAAGAGAGCCATGGAGGCTTCATCTTCAACATCAACCCAAGCTCCAACACCCAATATAGTTGTCCATGATACAAGCTAAAGTAGCATGCAAGGGAACAAGAGGTGGGAGGAGGCCCAAGGCATCCAAAGAACAAAGGTAGACCTTGTAGCTTCAAAGGGGCCTCTAAAATCAGATTGTGTCCCTTTCAACATAGTTGATCAAATGAAGAAGGCCAACCTCAATGTCACTATGTGGGAGGCCCTTTCAATCCCATTTCAAAGGGATTTTCTTAAGGAGGCACTAAAGGATGTAAATCAGTCAGGTGATCAGGCAACAGTTAGAGAAAGGGAAGCCTCCACTAGTTTGGTGCAACCCAAGGAAGAGGAAGATTCAAGCAAGATCAGCAAGCCTCCCCCCTTCTATCTCTCCTTAATCATAGGAGACAACTTGGTTCACAATTGCATGATAGATTCAAGAGCTAGTAGCTCAGTCATGCCTAAGAAGGTAGCTAATCTTCTTGGCATAGAATACAAACCTATAACTAAAGGGGTGGTCCAATTAGATGGCACTTATATTAAGACGATAGGGGTGGGAAAAAATTTGAAGTTAACCTTGCATGCATGCCCTAGTTGCACTGTATTGCAAGACATGTCAATCATCAACCTTCATGCCTTCTTTGCCATCTGCTTGTCTAGAGACTTCATTGCCAAGATAGGTGGGTACCTATCTTTTGACTAGTCCCATATGCTATTTTGAACAAGGTATGGTACCAAGGTCACCATAAGGGTAGAACCCATTGCCCAAAACCATATTGAGCCCTACACCCCCAGCACTATAAACATGAATTGCACTTTGCATGAAGAGGGGGAAGAGTGTGATGTCCATGAGCCTACTACTCTCTTGCAAGAAGTTCCTGATTGCTTGTTGGATGAATGGGCCAATGCTTTTCAGGTCAATCCATTAGCTGAGACTGAATAGACTAGGCTTGGCACCTATCATATCCATGAAGAGGATACTCCTATCCCTAACCTCATCAAGGCACAAAGAGATTCACAGGGGTTATGGAACATGTTTTTTGATGGTTCAAGAAACAAAAATGGTGCAGCTGTCAGGGTAATGCTTGTTTCTCCTGAGAAGGAGAAATATTTCTTCTCCTTTAGGCTTCAATTTGGTTGCACTTACAATGTTGTTGAGTATGAAACCTTGATCGAGGGTCTCCAACTTGCACAAAGTAGAAAGATCATATCTTTGCAAGTATTTGGAGATAGTGAGTTGGTTGTTAACCACATCTGATCCCAAAGTATAGCAAAGAACAACCTACTCAAATCATACAAATACAAGATTTGGGATTTGATTGAAGGATATGAGGCCTTCAATATCTAGAGCATTCCCAGGGGTTAGAACAAGAATGTTGATAAGCTTGTACTGGTTGGCACTCAGTTTGACATACCAGTGCATGTTGTGAATGAAAAGGAGCAACACATCAGGATTTTTTTGAGGCCTACTATCCTAGACAATCAAGCAAATTGGCAAGTGTTTGAAAGTGAGTAGCCAATTATGAATTTCATGCAAAATGAAGGAGAATTTTTTGCTAAAAATTAGTCTAAGCTACAAGAGCAATCTGGGGATCAAATCATTTAGGTCAAATCCAACAAGCTGCCTAAAGGTCTAGTTACCTTGGAGGGAATTTTCAACTCAGATGATCAGTTGAAGAAGAAAATGAACTTGGCTACGAAGAGGGGTGATTACAAGCTAGTTGTTGTTGCTGAGGGTAGGTCCTTGAACTTGGGCAAGGTGTGTTCCTCAACCGAGCAAGAGGCCTTTGTTGATCTTTTCCAGCAATATGATGACATAATTACTTGGACCTATGAAGACTTGAAGGGTTTTGACCCTAGCTTAGCCCAACATACCATAGAGCTAAACCCATATGCAAAGATAGTTAGACAAAAGAAGAAGCCAATAAACCCCAAAATTGAGCCACTAATGAGGAAGGAGTTGACCAAGCTCACAGAAGCCAATATCATCTTCCCTATCAAGCACTCCTCCTAGGTGGCCAACCTTGACCCTGTAAGGAAGAAGAATGGGGAGATCGGAATATTTGTAGACTTTAGGGATTTTAATAGATCCTCCCTTAAAGATCACTATCCCCTTCCCTCTATGGAGAAGATTCTCCAAAAGGTCAGTGGCTCAAAAAGATTGTCATTCTTGGATGCGTATTCAGGCTACAATCAAATCTTGGTCCAAGAACCAGACCAATACAAGACTGCATTTACTACTGAGTGGGGTACCTATGCTTATTGTAAAATGCCCTTTGGGCTAACCAATGCAGGTGCCACATTCCAAAGAGAAATGGACATGGCTTTCAAGGGTGTATTAGCAAATTTTGTGCTTGTATACATTGATGACATAACTGTTTATTTGAAGCACGCAACTGACCATCTTGGTCATCTTGAGAAGGTGTTCATGAAATGTAGGGAGTATGGTGTGTCCTTGAACCCTAGAAAGTGTGTATTTTCTACTGATCAAGGAATATTGTTAGGATACATTGTATCCAAGGAGGTTTTGACCATTGATCTAGAGCGAGTGGAAGCTATTCTTTCTCTTCCACTCCCAAGTCACAAGAAAGGATTGCAAAGTGTCCTTGGTAGGATGGGGTTTGTTTGATGAGGTTCATTCCCAACCTTGCCACCATGGTAAAACCCCTCACTTCCATGTTGAAGAAAGGCTTGGCTTTCAGTTGGACCAAGGAGGGAAGGGCCAGTTTTGAAGAGATCAAACAAGCAATTGCTCAGGCCCCCACCCTTGTCAATCCTAATTATGAAAGGGATTTTATCCTCTATACCTTTGGAGGAGAATCCAGCATTTCAGTTGTCCTAACACAGGTGAATGATGACAATTTGGAGAAACGTACTGTTTTCTTTAGTGAAGATCTAAAGGACTATGAGCTTAAGTATATCTATGAAGAAAAGGAAGTCCTCACTATTGTAAGGGCATTAAAAAAGTTTAGGCACATGTTGTCCAACAATAGGATCAAGCTCTTAGTTCCACATGAAAGTGTCAAGGATTTCCTCCTAAACAAGGACATTAGTGAGAAGAGGGTTGGGTGGATAACCAACTTCATGGAGTATGACATCAACATCAAGATCACCAAGCTTGTAAGAGGTAGGGGCCTAGGTGAACAACTTGTCTCATCTTCTGAGACTACCTTAGAGGTTTCCCTTGTGTTACAAGAAGATCAACCAATTGACAACAACACTCAATTCAGTTGGGTGAGTGACATGACCACCTTCTTAATGGAAGGTAGATACCCCCAAGGTCTAGATAGGACCAAAAGAAGGCATTTCAGGTTGCAGTCCATTCCCTATGTCTTAGTGAATGGCACTCTTTTCCTAAAAGAGTCTAATGGAGTCTTACTAAGATGCATCAAGCAAAACCAAGTCAGCAGACTGTTAGAGGAATTTCATGATGGCTCTTCAAGGGTCCACTTCCCTACAAGGACTAAGACTATCAAAATAATGAGGGTTGGTTATTACTAGCCATATTTATTTATTGACTCACATAGATGGGTGAAGAATTGCAAGAAATGTGCTCTCTTCTCTAGGAAGCAAAGGTTAGCTTCCCTACCTCTTCATCCCATCCAAGAAGATCAATTGTTCACCCAATGAGGTTTAGACTTCATTGGCATGATAAATCCTCCTTCTAGTACTGGCCATAAGTGGATCTTGGCTACAACGGATTACTTCACTAGGTGGATAGAGGCAGTTGCATTGAGGGATGCCACTGAGGCCTCTATGTTGGAATTCCTTGAGGGAATTGTGACAAGATTCAGTGTTCCCTCCACCATCATATCAGAAAATGCCAGGGCATTTGTTGGAACCCAAATTAGTTCTTAGGTAGTTAAGCATGGCGTATATTTGAAGACCTCATCCAACTATTACCCTCAGAGTAATGGCTTAGTTGAATCTTTCAACAAGAACCTTATTGGGATAGTTAAAAGAACAATTGAAGACAATCAGAGGGAATAGCATACTAAGTTGAATACACCCATATGGGCTAACAAGATCACACCCAAGAGAGAAATTGGTAACTCCCCTTTCATGCTAGTATATGGGAAGGAAGCAAGACTCCCAACTTCCCTAGAGTTACCCTCTCTTGAGCTAGCACATCACCTGGAATTGATAGAAAATGATGCTATGACAGTAAGGCTAGCAGAGCTAATGGAGCTAGAGGAAGTTGGAAATTAGGCTATGCATACGCTTAAGACTCATCAAGAGCAGGTCACAAAAGTTTTTGACAAAAAGGCAACTAATAGGGTCTTCAAAGAAGGAGATCTAGTTCTCAAGTGGGATGCAAATAGAGTCAAAGCTGGGCAACACTCCAAGTTTGATTCTATCTGGAGTAGCCCATATGTCATCACTAGTTGCAAGGAGGACAATGCATTTCATCTCTCCAGGCTTGATGGTGAAGTTCTTCCAATCCCAGTGAATGGGATTCATGTCAAGTCCTTCTTCTGAAGAGGGTTTTGATGACTATGTAAATATTAGACTAGAATTTGTTTGGCTTTATAAGTGCTTTTGCACATGCCACATTGTCCTTAAGGGGGTGTGTGCTCTAGTTTCTATTTTTCCTCCAAGTGATACCGCACACATGTTTTGGGTCTTTTCATGACTCGGTGCTCAATGGATTCTCAAGGCTTCTAGACTTTAAGATTAGTAGGCAAGCATCCCGCAAAGATCACCAAAAATGTTGTCATTTTATGACACCATTGGTCCATCAGTGAGAACTGATCAAAGATATGTTCCACAGACCAGCACGGCCTAGTTGATTAGGGAGAGAAGAATCATGAAGTGTGAAGTGTTGCCTTGAACAGAGGAAGTTCCTCCCTTGGCCTTTTCTTCTTCCTCAGAACTCTGGAACTCTGAGGTTTCAAAGTTCTTTGTCCCTTTATCCTTCCTTCTTTGAAACTCCAGAACCCCGAGTTTCTAAAATTACTAGCCTTCCTTTCCTTCACCTCTTCTTTTGAGCATCTCCTTTGCCAGGAACTCTAGAACCCCCAAGTTTTGAAGTCTGCTTCTCTCTTTATCCCTTTCCCTTTTCAGAACTCTGGAATGCTGAGGTTCTGAAGTTCCTATGTGCAGTTCCCTGGAACTCTAGAACCTCGAGGTTTTGAAGTTCCCTTCTCTTGCCTTTCCCAGAACCCCATAATCCTGAGGTTCCCTCCCCACCCTTCTTCCTTCTTCTCCCCAAAACTTCAGAACCCCGAGGTTTTGATGTTCCTTCTCATTTTGCCTTCTATCTCTAGTTCCTCTAGAACCCCAAGGTTCTGAAGGATTTTTCCTTCTCTTCTTCTCTCTATCCTAAAACTCCAGAACCCTGAGGTTTTAAAGTTCTTCCCTTGTCTTCGTCACTTCAAGATTCTGAGCTTCCGAAGTCTCCTAGCGACACTTCCAGATTGTGTCATCAACACTCAAGGCTTTTAATGCTCTGATAGCTTGGGGACTTGTACACTTTTTTTTGTGGAGCCACAAGGGTGCATTAAGTTTTTTGGCAAGATTTCCATCAAGGAAGGTATGGGGCCATGCTGGGTGACTTATGTCATGTCTGACTTTGGAAGGTTAGTCAATCCACATTCCTTATAATTTCCTTTTGAGGTATGGCTAGGTTGCTTGCATGTACAAGCCAAGTGCATGCACTTCCTTGCACTTCCAGACTGACATGCAGAGCTCATGATCACCATTGTAACCCATTTATTTATATAAGGCTATTAAGCCTCATTGTAAAGGGTTTTCTCCCTGTTGCCTTGAGCTTTCTTATGCTATTCTCTTCTCTTGAAGACTTGTAATTATTTTTGCATTTTTGGAACTATAAGATTGGATTTTGGCCTTATGATTAATTGAAAAGCTCCATTCTTTCCTTCCCTTAACTTATATATGATGTGTATGTGCTCTTACCTCCATTATAAGTGTATGTTTTGTGGTTTCCTTTCACATTTATGTTGTTTCAACTTATTATATGAGTGTGTTTTTGTGGGAATCCTTCTCCCCTCTTGACACAGAAAATTCTAACCGCCACAAATGCATTTGGGTCACTCATGCAATTGAAGTTGTGCATCTCTTGGGCTTTTTAGTTGATTCCTTGTGCCATTTTAAGTGGGGAGGGGAACAACCTCTTCTTGGTGCATCACCTCCTTTTATTTCAAGCAATTCTCTCTTCCCTTCCCCTCTACAAGTAGTTAGGATAGGGTTACGTGTATTTTTTGGAGTGTTGATTTGGTTCAACACTTGCACTTGGAGTGAGAAGGAAGTCTACCTTCTTTGGAGATTTACCCCCCTTGCGCAAGGTCCCACACTTCGGGGTTGTTTCCATGTTTCACAAGGTTGTTGAGTTGATAGCTTAGGAAGGGTGCAAGCTTTTGTGATAAAATTTACCAAAGTGTTTAGAGACCAAATACAATAGGTTCCCTCAAATTTTACAGATCCAAGCCCTTACCTATCTTGGGTCTATACCCTCAAGGCTTATGGGTTGTTGATCCCCACTCTATGTTGGGACTTTACCTATTGCTTGGATTTAGACTGCCCCTCTTTGGAATAGCTCATTCCCATCTTCTTAAATACTGACAGTAATAACATGATTTTGACTATAAGTATACTAATTTCTTATATATTATGAATATATATGAAATTAAGAATGACTATCATACATATTGTAGTCCATATTAATATTACTATTAATTCTGTATAAGAACACTATCAGTTTTCATATATTAAACATACATACTCAGCTCATCCCCATGTATACCACCAAGGACAAAGATATTACTGCCTGTAACTTAATAATAGTTCTGATCTTATCAATCCATGGTGATTTTATTGGATGCTTTAGTTCTTTTCCTTTATATCTCTCAATGTGAGGGAGAGGTCACAACTCTTTCATGCATTCCCTTTGGCAAGAGACACACCCTTTCACCTTTCACCATTAGAACCTTTTGAAAGAGTACAACTCTTCATTATTTCTGCCCTCTAAAAGGGACACCACCTTTCATAATCAGATCTGCACTTCTCATTTTTCAAATTCTTCCCCCCTCAAATGAGTTTCTCTTCTCCCTTTTATATCTCACTTTTGCGGGAGTCACAACTTAACATTTCATGCATTTTGACCTTTCATAAGCTTTAATCAAATTTTAATTATATTTAATCATATTTAATTATATTCTTGTATATTTTATTTTAATTTTTTATATTAATTCCTTTGTATTTTTTTTTTATTACTTATTGTTAAATTATATTTCAAAGTAGGGACATTACAAAAGTGCATTTGTCATAGCTTGTACAAAAGTGGGTTGCTCTCTATACATGTTGTGGATTAACTATTGTTTTTCTTGAAGTGGTTCATAATGACAATGATCTAAGTTATGTTTAAAGTGAAGTAAGTTAAAGCTTTTTTTGGGTTCTATGAAATTACAATACACTTTCACTTTGGGTTGTGTTGCTAGTTGCCATATGTATATAGTTGCATGAAATATTTGTGATATCCATACTAAATAAAAATCAGAACCTTCAAGGTTGCTTTTGGCATATGGCATTCCAGTGTTAGAAATGAGTGACTACAATTTTAGTAGACAATTGTTGTCTGTTATAGTGGATTTCTCAAACATGTCAAAACATGCCAATGTAAATTTGTTTTGTACTCTCAATGCATTGGCAAAGGATTGAGCCATAAATCATCGTAAAGGAATTGCATCAAACCATTAACTAGCCAAAAAGGCTACAACAACAAACATGCTTTTCCCCCATGTAGTAGCAAATGTAGAAAATCAACAAATTCCAAATGTATCAAATACATCTACACTTGTGCTCTAGACATAGTCCAAATTGCATTATGCAATAGGCAGCTATGATTGCATGTTTTCAAGGCAATTGTGTGTGCTTATCTTAGAAAACTTATTTTTTGTGTGTTAGAGACCAAATGCATATGGGTATGTTTGCTCACCATGCCAACCATTGCACACAAAATGTGTCACCCCAAACTCTAGTTTCACCATTGGCATTGACCTTTGATGTTGAAAGCCTCATTCTACACAAATATGTGCTTTTGTCATGTATATTATGCAAATCATGAAACATTGTTGGATGTAACTATTGTGACCATTTCACACATTGCCCCATCAAAATGGGGACCCTCTCTCTTTTTTTTGGTCTTTCTTTCTCTTTTCTTGGATTTTTCTCTGCTTATTAGGTTTTTTGAGTTAGTGGTCACCTAGGCCGCGTAAGTTAGGGTTTCCTTCACAGAGCTTTCCTAGGGTTCCTTTCAAAGCCAAATTTAACCTAAGCTTGGGAAAGTCATTTGTTTTGTGCCTAGAACCCTGATGTAATTTTAGTGGGATCTTTCCTTAGAAAGATGGAAAATGTATATTTTGCAAAGAAGTTGAAAAGTTTGAGTCAAGATGAGTCAAGGTTGTGAGTTGTTAGGCCAGAGTCTTGTCTTTTGTCAAGTTAGAGTCAATTGAATGAAGCCAGTGATCAAAGTATAAACTTGAGAGGTGAATGTTAGTAGGAACGAGCTTGGAGAGTTGTAATTATAAGGAGTTGGCTTCAAAATTTGAAGAAAAAGTTAAAGATGTGAGCTAAAACATGAATTTCACTCTTGACCCTTCCAAAGGGTCCAGAGAAAAATTTCTAAAATCCCTATTTCTCTCCATGTTTGAAACCAAGATTTTTTGCTCCCAGGACATGGATGAAGGAGGATAGATACATTCTTTCCTTAGGAAGTGATTTGAGATAGTGAAGTGATGAAATTTGTGCTAAAACATGAATTTTGCTCCTGACCCTTCCAAAGGGTCCAGAGCGAAATTTCCCAAAAGGACCTTATTCTTCACTTGAGTAATTGAATGGTTGAACAAATTTGCAAGGATATGGAAGGAAATGGATCTAAGATCAAGTCTAAGAAAAATCCAGGTCAAATTTGAGGTGAATTGAGCCTATAAGAGAAATTTCGCTCTTGACCCTTCCAAAGGGCCCAGAGTGAATTTCTCCATAAGGCATTCTACCTTGCCCAAAACTATGAACTAATCCTTGTCCCAAGAATTTTGAAAGAAAATTTCTTGTTTTGATAGGGAAAGGTTGGAGATGAAGTCAAGATTTGAGCCTAAGCTTGAATTTCGCTCCTGACCCTTCCAAAGGGTCCAGAGTGAAATTCTTGGGAGACCTTATTTCCTCACTAAAATCTTAAAGTTAACATCACTTTTAGGGTAAGTTGACTTGATGATGATAGAAGAAGGTTTGAGAAGTTATATCCAAGGCAAAGAAAGGAGAAAGGGGGTGTGAAATGAGCTCAATGACAAATTTTGCTCCTGACCCTTCCAAAGGGTCCAGAGCGAAAATTCCCATAACCCCTATTTGCTCCTTGTTGTGACCAGGATTTTTGACTTCTAAGGCATGGTTGCATTTGAAAGGTATTTTAAGGCAATTAAGTGGTGAAAATCAACCTAAAGGAATAATTTCACTCCTGACCCTTCCAAAGGGTCCAAAGTGAAATCCTCAACTTGACTCTCTATTTTGCCTACTGCATTAAAAAGACCTTGTTTCGAGTTAAATCTATGGAAAATTGACTTGATTATAGTGAGAAGAGATTGGATAAGTCAATTTACAGGTGATTTGAGAGGAAAAGAAGTGTGAAATCAACCAAAAGGACAAATTTTGCTCCTAACCCTTCCAAAGGGTCCAAAGCGAAATTTCCCATAAGCACTATTTTCTTCCTTGATCAAACCAAAATATTTGTTCCTTGGACATAGTTGGGAGTGGAGTGATATTTTCTTGCCCTAAGAAGTGAAGGAAATTAAGGATTTTGTCCAAAAATGTGAAATTCGCTCCTAACCCTTCCAAAGGGTCCATAGCGAAATTCTTTATAGGTCCTGTCCTTGGCCAAGGCCTAGAGAGAAATCCTCCTTTTAGGCCTTCTTGAGGGTCAAATAAGTATTGTCTTCATGAGATAGATATCGAGAGGTGAGAATCGAGGTAAAATGAAGTAAGAAGAATGAATTCAACCTAAAAGCATGAAAATCACTCCTGACCCTTCCAAAGGGTCCAGAGTGAATTTCTCCATAAAACACTATACCTTGCTCCAACCTACAAGCTAACTTGTTCCCAAGCAATTTTTAAGCCAAAGGCTTGTTTTTAATGATTGAAGGATGAAGAATGGATCTTAGTGAGGGAAAAACAAGCAAAATAGTAAAAATCGCTCCTAACCCTTCCAAAGGGTCCAAAGTGAAATCTCGAGATGGCCTAGTTTATTACCAAAACACTTTGAAATGGACATCACTTTGAACCTATATGATAAATATTGAGATGGGGAGAGGACCTAAAAGCCAAGCTTAGAAGTAAAGTTGAAGGAAATGGTCAAGATTCGTGCAAATAACAATTTCACTCCTATTGGTAAATAGATTTGTCTTTCCTTATTTGTTTAATCTTAAAGAACTATGGGTCATAGAAAGGCAGACAAACTTTTACCAAATAGTTGGAAAATCATTATATTGATTAACCTCTGAATTAAGGTACAGCTCCCTCTAGTAAATTTTCATTCGGCTCCAAATTACATACAATCAATTGAATGCTTTTCACCAGAAAGAACTTAAAGGCAATTGCATACACCTGTCAATACAAAATGAATGCAAGCACTGATCCATATATAAATTTTTATATAAAGCTGACAGACTTCATACAAACACTAAAACAAAATGAAAAGGTTAAAAAGATGAAATTTGCCAATAGTTTTCTGCACACATAGAAAGTATAACAACCCCTTCTTCGAAATAGATTTACACAGAAATCAAACTTGAAATATCAAACACACAGATTTGAAAACGAAAATAGATGTTAACAAGAGTTTGCATTCATCGATGGTCATCCACTTTCTACATATATAAAATGTTTTTAGCCAATCTTAAAGATAGTCTTTTCAAAAACTGAGTGAACCTTTTCAAAGTCATTACAAAACATATTTATAGGTCACTAGACTCAATAGTTCCTTTTAACCAAAGTAAAATTAACTCATAAGAGTTAATGGAAAGCAACCCTAACTATATAATCGAAACTAAGGAAAATAACTAGACTTGCTAGCAAACAACTCCTAGCAGTGCTAGTCATGCAGTCTCCTCAGTTTCGATGTGATCACCCGGGTTGGTGTCTTAAACAGACACCATCGTCGCCTTCATCGTGCTCCACTCTTGATGCACTTTTGAAAACTCCTAGATTACAATTATGTGTGGCAAACTGATATGAATTACTCTCTACTTCCAGAGCTCCTTCTTTCTCTTCACCATCTAAAGTTTATCTCTGTGGGAATCAAGGTGATCGAGACAAATAGTGAGCTTTGATTCCACTTTAGAGATCCTCGTAAGTCTTCCACGGACAAGGATTTCTTCGTCTTGATTTGTTTGATGTGGCTGCTAAACTGGTTAATCATCTCTGTAGTTACTTCTAGGGTTTCGCTATCTTCTTTAAGTAATTGGACATTCATGTAGTGTAAGTCCTTCTGCATGGTTGCCCTTAAGGCCGTTAATTTGCCACACAGACTGGCCGACTCATTATAACCCTATTCAATAATTTAGTTGCACCACTCAATACTCTCCTTACAAATAAACATTACATCCTCATTTAATCCTGACACTTGATTCTCAGCAAGAAAGTTCATAAGACCATAATGCTTAATATCACGCATCTGTTTTGAAATCACAGCTCACTTAGATTTCTCCTTCTGCCACAAGACCAATTTAGAGTCCAATGCTTTGGTGACCTCATTGGCTTCTTTGAAAATCTGGACCAAATTCATTATGTAATTAGTTTCCTAATGCATGATCGAGGTGAGCGATTCTGAGAAAACCTCGGCAATCATCCTATTTCGTTGAACTTCATCCAAGAATTTTTGATTGCTAGGTGATTTTGGACTAAATGGTCCTGAATGTTGGGACAATGGTAATGGGTTGTTTTGCAAAGCATGAATATATTGGGCCATTTGTGTTAAACTTTGTTTCAACTTATCGTTGTCTCTCTCGTCCTTTCAAGTATGGGAGATAATTCATTTAGTTGAAGTCTCCAGATGCTTCACATCTATGGCTCTGGTTCCGACCCCCAAATCAATTCATTCAACAGCGTAGTCTACTTCTGAAGTCATAGCAACATCTTTGTTGGACTCAGCTCTAGAAATGTCTGTAGCCCAATGCTTCGTGCTCTCATCAAAATCAATCATAGCCTTTGTTTTTAACTTTTTGGGCTTTGTAGACCTTCGCAGACATTTACTCACAGTGTCCTCCATTGATACTAAAATCAGAACCACATTCCTTTTCCTGGTGATTGAATCACTTAACCATTTTGGTGCTAAAGTTAGTTCTTTTGAAGGCATGGGTGGAAATCCTGATGAGGATGGTGGTGTGGCATGGTCTATATGAGATTGGATTTTGAGTGTCCCTGGGTCCTAGAAAATAGTATCTATGTCAATTGAAACCTTGTCTGCTTCAAAAATAGGGGATGTCATCTTGTACAGTGTTTCTTATGTGTCCAAATCCAGAATGTGATGAGAAGCTGGTGGCTGGAAACTCTTCTTGGACCTTGACCTAGTCACTCGACCAGCAATAGAAATCTCAACCCTGATGTCAAGTTTATCTTCTTTAATCCTTGCCTGTCCTTTTCCTGCATAAAAAATGGGAATGTTAGTCAAAACAAAAGTTTTACTTGCGGTTCCATTTTTGCTTCTTGAACTGGTTGCTCGTGTCGGATGAAATTGGCAACTCCTAAGCCAATTTTCCATCTTGCACATTACACTGAAGGTGCATGTCTGAATACTACCCCCCATCTTCTTGCTCCAATCCACTTCTACAAGAGATTCATCATGGACCTGCTTCATAAACTCTGAATCAAGTATGTCTTCATCATCGGTGGTGACACCTGAGGTATCCATTGGCAATTTCATGTCATGAATTTGTTTCAAAGTTAATCTGGACCAATTCCTTCTCTATACTTCAAATTCATCCTGGCAACCCTCCCAATAATCCTCCAACTGAGGAACATGCTGATCAGGTACCATCTTCTTCACATACTAAGCAATAAAACCCTTATGATCAAAGTTATCTCTTTTCACAAAGGTCTTCAAATGAAACCTTTTAAATTCCAGTTCAAGATATAGTGCATCAGAGACTGACCTACAACTATAATGGCCTAAATCAATGGGAAAAATCCCACTTGTGTCGGAGTCCTCACCATAATCTTTTGCGACATAGGAAAGCTGTCTAGAAACTCTGATTAAAATGCAGGAGTCTAAAATGTACCTGGGCAGTCTAAAGGGTTCACCTTTAAATCCTCCAACTCTTAGGTAAGTGAAGTGGTTGAACTGTATAAAGAAATGGCCATATATGTTAACAAGCTCAACTACTTCTACAGACATTCTTCTATGCAAATTACCCTATAATTCAAAGGTCAGCCTTCCAACAAAAACATCATTCCAATGAAGATAATCATCAACATGCCCTTTCAAAGTTAGACTAGGATGATACTCATAAATTCTCATGCCTTGAACCCAATTTACATGAGACAACCCAGGCCATTTTCTCACACAGGCAAGCATATATAATAGATAGGATGACATATAAAAATTAGGCATTCCCAGATAATCACTCAAACCTTCATGTAACTGTAGACACCTAAAATTGTCCAGTCTAATTAAATAAATATTTTATTTATTTAATTATCTAAGCCTAATTCTTCTATTAATTAAATAAATCTTTATTTATTTAATTAATTCATTTATCCTCTTCTAGCCTTATTTCTCATTTAAATAAATACATTTATTTATTTAAATTATCCTTTTCCTAAATTAAATAAATATTTTAATTTATTTAATTATCCTACTTCTTCTATTAATTAAATAAATCTTTATTTATTTAATTAATTCATTAACCTTTTCTACATATGACACATGTCATTCATCTCTTAATTCATACACTACCTACCCCTTTCATTATTTTATTATTTCCTTTACCTACCCTCTAATCCTAGCCGACCTCCTTTTTTACACCTCTCAATCTTATCCCTCCATTTCATATTGTGTCTTCTATTTAAGAAGATGCTTCCTTCATTATCAAACCCTAATCACTCATCCTAATAGACAATCTTGAGGACTTGACTACACTACGATTCTACTTGCAACCACATTCCGTTCTTTGTTGAGCTCTTATGCACATAAAATCTGAGAGCAAATATATCAAGCAAGATCAATGGAGATAGGAAGAATGGAGATCAAAACCCTATTGGACATGTGATGGTATAATCTTTGTGATTTCATTTGATTTGCATTGTCTTAGGTAATCTTCATATGTTATGGTGGATCTTTGTTGTTGTTAGGCTAGGGTTTTGTGGTTGAATTCATTTAGCCTTTCAATATTGTTATTATTGTATCCATTTTCACCATAAACAGTAACCTTTCTGCAATGACAGTTCCCAGTCAATGAGCCGACTTCTATCCAGAGTGACCTAGATGAAGAAATACATCCACTCCTCCCAGTAAAAAGAGTGGGAATTACCCTTTACCCTGCTCAACTATATTACCAAGTCTCAGATTGTAGGAATTAAATGTTCACGGGTTAGACGTCTCGGCAGCCTCGAGCCCCCTTTTTGGAATTTTTAGAGCCAGTTCCATGCAATAACAATTCTATAATACTACTTTTTCTCATAGAAAACTCTGTAGGATTTACTAATGGTCCAATCTTCATAGGGTTCCTGATGTGGAATATCCATGGCTGCCATTACTATCTGTCTATCAATGAACAACAAGACTTCACCATTGTGTTTCCTTATGCATCTATTACTCTTGTCATAATGATTCATACATTCTAAGACTAACTCAGGGCAAGGAGCAACTATGGGAAAGGTGGCTGCTTCTAATAATCCGCTCTGTGCTACATCTCTCATCATGGGGTATGTGGCTGAATTCCTTACTCTTTCTAGAAAAACATCTAAATCCAGCTGAACTAACACTGTATCACCTAACTCTAGTAAAGAGCTTACAAGGGAAGATGAGGTCATCAATTTGGGAAAAATAGGTCTCATGTTTAGTTCGTGGTTTTCCCCAATTAATTCCAAGCAAAGAAGGAAAGTGGAAACAGAAACAAGCAGCTAACAGAATACTTAGATCTTTTAAAACAAACTGCAGTAATTTTAGAAAGTTCTTGAACATACCTTCCTATGTACTCTGTAAACCCCTATCATAGCCTATTTCTCCCACTTTGAAAAATCCTTCTCAAAATCTTCTCAAGAAAATAATAATCCCAACGAGACAACTACTTAGTTTTAAAGCTGAGAAATTCCTACCCATCATTACTAAAAGTTGCCTTCATTACTCCTCATTCGTGTGGCCTTACTTTGAAATGATTGTGCTAAAGCATGCCTTAAATGTTAAGTCACTTCACTTCTGACACAATGGATCCTCGCACATACTCGCCATAAATGGCAGATTTCAAATCATTGAAGAAAGAATATTTCTCCCCTCAACGGCCGTTTATCATGTTCTAAAAGTTTGCGTCGTCACCACGTGGCAAGTCACATGTCTTTCAAGAAACCTATACATAAAACTTTGACCCTTGTGAAACCATCGCAACACAACACAAACACGACAAATCTTGAACTTTGAACCTTGAACCAAAAAGGTTCAAGTTCAAGGTTCAAGTTCAACACAGTGAAACTTAACAATGACCTAATTACATGAGCAAAATTTTAAGCAAATTTCTTGACCAATGAATTAAATAAGAATTACTTCAAATAAGGATGCATATGGAATGGAAATTTTATATGGGCCCAACATCTCCTAAGGGTCCAAAGCAAAATTCCCAATAGGGCATGTCCTTAAAATAGTTCACAAGCGAATTTCTGCAAGACACATTACTCCTCTCCTAAATCACTCATCAAACCTCATTTTGAAAAAAATTTGACTTGATTAAACACTTATCAAATTTAAAATTCAAAATTTCACCCTTTGGCACCAAAGTTTTTTGGTATGATTTTAACAAAGTCGACTAGCCTAAGAGGGTGAGTTAATGTTTTCTTTTAGTTAATATAACAAGGGCGGCCTCTTGAAGGAAAGGGTGGAAGCGCCTATAAAGGAAAGATGAATTTCAAAACCATTAATCAATCATTCACACATTCTTTTCTAAGAGCGAATTCAAGGTGTAGACCTAGTAGGCAAATTTTATCAACACACTGCATCAAGTGTCAAGGAAGTCGATTTTAGACCTAAAGATGGAAGGTTAATAATCTTCATGAACCAAATTAGACAAATAAATCCTGTAGGTGGTGGGCGAATTTCAAGTTTGAAAAGGTGAAAGACATATCCTATCAAGGCAGATTTAACCTTTCAAAACTTAGACCTGATCCTCTCAAGGACAATTCAGAAGATCAGCAGGTGGCAGGCAAATTTCAAGTTTGAAAAGGTGAAAGACATGTCCTATCAAGGTAGATTTAACCTTTCAAAGCTCAGACCTGATACTCTCAAGGATAATTCAGAAGATTAGCAAAGGCGAACTTGAGGTGCAGACCTAAAGCTTTTAGTAGAATAAACTCCTTTGAACATCACTTGGAAAGAAGGAAAATTCAACAACAATTTCCCCTTTTACCCATCTTTTTGAGGTTGATAGCTAGAGATCAAGATTAAGGTATGTGTAATCTAATTTTCTGAAGGTGTCTTGAAGATCTGATTCAATTCAATAACAATTCTTTTGGAGTTAAGTCTTCATGATTTGGCTTGATTAATAGGTGATATCAATTTGAAAATTCATAATATTAAAGGTTTACTAGTTTATTTTGAAATTGAAGGTCAAATTGTTCTTTTAAGGTCTCGAATCACCTATCTAGGTTACTATACCTAAACCTAACTTAATCCTTTTTGTAGGTAACAAATGGTGGCCCCCAAAGCAAGTGGATCCTCTACCCGACAAGCTCTCATTAAAGAAGATCAAAAGAATGTTGATTTGGAGACAAGGATCATATCCAATGTTGGTATTTTGGATATGTTGATATGGTTTTGTCATTGATGTCAACACTTATCAACTCTGGTTAACACTTGGAGAATTGGCAATGTTCACCAGCAAGCAAGTGACTTATGCACAATCACCGGTATCTGGTTGACCAGCAGGAAATATTATTCACGGGCACTTGGAATAACATGGAGAATACTTGGTTATGTCGAAGACATCACTTAGACACCTTGTCTTGAAGATTTGTTCATCGGTATATTCATGATTGCATATTTGTTGTTACCAACAAATAGGTCCAGGTTAAGCACCGGTAGGCTTATCTATTCCAGATCAGCACGACATGTTATGGAGATGATTTATTATTTTTGTAAATGCATTAAGATGACATGTTGTATCGGTTATTGCATCGGTCATTGATTTACTTGTAAATTGTTTTTATTATCTTTTAGAGCCAACCTACTAAAAATTGGTCTTAGGTTATGGTATAAATGTAAGATCTAAAAAATGCGAATGTGAGAAGGATTGTAATTCAGTATATTTGAAAATAAGCAGATCTATACATGTAGACATCTCTTGAAGGTTGAAGGAAGCTTTTGTGAAGACATATCAGAATTGAACTAGTACTGAATTCAACATATGAAGATGCTATTTTGAGCAATACATCATCATTGCATTTAACCATCCAATTGTAGTCAGTGTGACTCCCATTTGTGATTGAGTAGTGAGCTCTAGGCGCTTGGCCTTTCTGCATGTGCAGACCCCATTCATATACACATACTATCTGCAGTAGTATCATCTGATTGTGGGTAAGGTTTCCCACTGTGGTTTTTCCCCTTACAGGGTTTCCATGTACAAATATTGGTGTTATGTGTTGTGGATGTGTTTATCTTTCTAATTCATGCATTAATCTTTACCGGTACTGCAATTAACTCATAACTGTCTATCGGCATAAAGTTTGGTTTAACGCTATTAAGCATTTAGTTTGGTTAAGTTAATTTTTGTTTGAATTTATTTGACAACTGATTCACCCCCTCCCACCTCTCAGTTGTCACCGGGACCTAACAATTGGTATCAGAGGCTAGTCCTCTTTTTGTAGAAGTTTAACAACTTGAGGAGATCCAATGTCTTCTAACTATTTCAGGAAGGACAGTCCTAAAATTGATGGAACCAACTATGGGATATAGAAGATTAGGATGGAGACACATCTAAATTGCATTGGAAAGGACATTTGGGAAGTTACAAAGAATGGCTATACTGCTCCCACTCAAACTCATCCTAATCCACCAAATCTGACTAAAGATGAAGAGAGTGATTGCAAAGCAAGAGAAGCACTTTTGAGTGCATTGTCAGATCAACAAATCATGGGATTATTAGATAGATCTACTGCTAAAGATACTTGGGATCATTTGGAAACATTGAATGAAGGAGATTCCATAGTCAAAATTGCAAAACTTGAAAGCTTCCGGGTCACGTACAAAAATCTGAAAATGGAAGAAGATGAAAGGATTTTTGCTTTTATGGAAAGAGTCAATGAAATTATTTTGGGTATTAAATGTTGTGGAGGAACCTTAAGTGAAGATGAAATTGTTTCAAAAGTTTTAAGAGGATTGCCACCAGCATACAAAATGAAAGTTATTGCTATAAATGAGCTAAGAACAATGCCTAATACATCAGTAACTAGGGACACACTGATTGGAAAACTTTCAGCCTTTGAAATTGAAGAATTTGGTTTTGTTGCTACTATAAAGATAGATTTGGATTTTAAGGCATCAACATCATCTACATCATCATTTGACAAATATGATTGGAAAGCCTTTTATGCAAGAGAACCTAAAGAAAGTAGGAGAGAAAATGAAGAACTTGAAGAACTTGAAGCACTATTTGCAAGGAAAATGCCTAAAGGTCCAGTTGGAAGTAAGTATGAAGGTAAAGCACCCTTTAAATGTTTTAATTGTAATAAGATTGGTCATATGGCTTCAAGATGCCCTGATAGACATGCAAGATTGAAAGAAGAAGCCAGAAGAACATACAAGCCTAACCCTGAATATCAGAGATACAGATTTAAGAAGAATAAAGACAAATCTTGTTATCTTGCTGATGGAGTCACTAATGATTCTGATGAGGATCCGATAGACAATGGATGGGTCTTTATCACTATAAAAGAAGATCAACTTGCACCTACTGTTCAACCGGTAGAGCAGGCCCTGACAGCTAAAATCTAAGTTAAGGATGAATGGATCATTGATTCAGGATGTTCACATCATATGAATGGTGACAAAAGTAAATTATTGACTTTTCAAGAATATAATGGAGGTCTAGTAAGATTTGAATATGATAAAGCTTGTTTGATCAAAGGAAAAGATATAATATCTCTTGATGGTAAACACAATACTAATAATGTTTACTATGTTGAAGGTTTAAATCATAATCTTTTGAGTGTTGGTCAATTAGTTGAAAAAGGATTTCAGTTACAATTCAAAAATGGTAAATGCAAAATTATGAACAGAACTGGTTTGGAAATTACAACCGGTAGTCAAACTAGAGGTAATATCTTTCATTTTAACAACAATGAAAAGACATGCTTGATTGCACATATTGATGAAAGTTGGTTATGGCATAAGAGACTCTGTCATGTAAATTTTGATTGCATTGTGAAAATTAGTACAACCAAGGTAGTAAGAGATTTACCTAAGATTGTCAAACCTCACAATCCGGTCTGTAAGGAATGTCAATTTGGAAAACAAGAGCATCTTTTAAAAGTATTCTAGAAAAATAAAATAATGCTCTTGATCCAATTCATATTGATTTATGTGGTCCAGTTAGAATTAAAAGCCTACAAGGTGATAGATATTCCATGCTAATCATTGATGACTATTCAAGAATGTGTTGGGTTACTTTTCTCAGAGAAAAATTAGAAACACTTGGGAAATTCAAACTATTCAAGGCAATGGTAGAGAATGAAACTGGTAAGAAAATCAAATCTATGAGATCAGATCAAGGAGGAGAATTCACATCTAAGGAATTTAATACATTTTGTGAATTAAATGGAATCTGAAGACAATTATCAGCACCCCGGACACCACAACAGAATGGAGTTGTAGAAAGGAAAAACAAAACTATCTTGGATGCAGCAAGAAGTATGTTATTAGAAGCAAATCTACCACATGTATATTGGAGAGAGGCAGTAAGAACAACAATATACACATTCAACAAAGTTCACATCAAAGGTGAAACCAATAAGATCCCTCATGAACTATGGTTTGGTATTACTCATACTCTTAAATATTTCAGAATATTTGGAAGTAAATGTTGTATTAGAAGAGATGAGTATATTGGCAAATTTGATCCTAGAAGTGATGAAGGAATATTTCTTGGTTATTCATCTAAGAGCAAGGCATATAGATGTTTTAACAAAAGATTGCAATAAAATTGTTGAAAGTACAAATGTGAAGATTTATGAACAATTTAGAGGAACTTCAAGGTATATAGACTCTAAACCGGCAAAAAAGATACTAACAAATGAGCCTACACTGAACACATCAGTACAAAATGAGGATCTAGTTACACCGGTATCATCTGAAAATTCCACTGTAACTGAAGAATAATAGCAAACAAAGACACCCTGGTATGTAAAATTGAACCACTCTGAAGATCAAATAATTGGGAACAAATATCAAGGAGTTATGACAAGAGGAAGACTAGAAAATGAAGAGGTATGTCTTATTTCTCAAACTGAACCAGCATCCATTAATGAGGCATATGAAGATAAACACTGGATTAAAGCTGTGGAAGAAGAATTAGAACAAATTGAGAAAAATAACACATGGACATTAGTTCCCTGACTTAAAGAGAAAAATTTAATTGGAACAAAATGGGTATTCAGAAACAAACTTAATGAAGATGGTAAGGTAATTAGAAATAAAGCAAGACTAGTGTGTAAGGGATATTCATAGAAAGAAGGAATTGATTACAATGAAACCTTTGCACCGGTAGCTAGAATTGAGGTAGTTAGATTATTCTTGGCTTTTGCAGCACACAAGAACTATAAAGTATATTAAATGGATATCAATTGTGCATTTCTGGATGGAGATCTTGAAGAAGAAGTTTATATTGAGCAACCTAATGGATTTTCTTTGATAGATACAAAGATATGGTTTGCAGATTAAGGAAAGCTTTGTATGGGTTGAAGCAAGCTCCAAGAGCTTGGTATGCTAGATTGGATAAATATCTTTTGAAGATTGGTTTTTCTAAAGGTAATGCTGACAGCAACTTATACTATAAAGTGACTAATGATGACATCTTGGTTATAGAAGTTTTTGTTGATGATATAATCTTTGGAGGAGAAGATGGATTATGTAAAGACTTTTCTATTGAAATGCAATAAGAATTTGAAATGTCTATGATTGGAGAGGTAAAATTCTTTTTAGGATTGTAGATTTCACAGACTAATAAAGGTATATTCTTGAGTCAATCCAAGTACTTGAAGGAGTTATTAAAGAAATTTGGCATGGAGAACTCTAAACCGGTAAGCACATCTATGACTACAAATGACAAATTATCACTAAGGGATGAACCAACACCTATTAATCCAACTAGGTACAAATCTATGATAGGAGGACTACTGTATTTAACACAAATAAGACCTGATATTATGAATGTAGTATGTATTGTTTCAAGATTTCAGAGTAATCCTAAAGAAAATCATGAATCATCAGTAAAAAGGATTTTTCGGTACTTACAAGGCACTACAAATCTTGGCTTATGGTATCCTAGAGATGAAAACTTTGAATTGTGTGCATACATAGATGCAAATTGGGTAGGAGATGTAGATGACAGAAAAAGCACCACTGACGGAGCAGTTTTACTTGGAAGGAGATTAATTTCTTGGTTGAGTAAGAAACAAAGTTGCACATCTTTATCAATAGCAGAATCAGAATATGTTGCAGCAGCAACTAACTGTACACAGGTATTATGGATTAAGAAAATGTTGAAGGACATAAAGGTAAAATGCAAAGAACCTATAACTATCTATTGTGATAATACAACAACAATTGATATATCTAAGAATCTGGTACTGCATTCTAAAACTAAACATGTTTCTATCAAATTAAATTTTATGAAAGAGAATGTTGAAGCAAAAGAAGTAAAACTAGTTTATGTGAATACTAAAGAGCAGATTGCAGATATTTTCACTAAGCCTTTGCCTAAAGGGACTTTTGAATATCCCAGAGATTATCTTGGGTTCATACCCCCAACGGTAGAGACTTAGACAGTTGATGTTTGTCATCAACCGATAGAACTAACATAGAAATCATTTACTCTGTCTTTGATGAGGAAAGCTACTTTTCAGGGGGAGTAGTTGGTATACTGAATAAGTTGGTATTTTGTATTTGAACCTGGTTTTTGTATTGCTTTGGCATTTGATGTCAAAGGGGGAGAGATTGATATGGAAAAACACATGGAAAACACATGTTACTCCTTGGGGGAGAGATTCTTATTTTGGGAGAGATTGATTACTCTCTGTATCTAAATTTTGTTATGATCTCTTTTGGGAGATTGTTAGTTTTTGGTATTTGGCATTTCTGTTTTGGCACTTTGATGGTTTTTCCATCTTGTGTTGCCATCAATGTCAAAGGGGGAGATTATTGGTATTTTGGATATGTTGATATGGTTTTTTCATTGATATCAACACTTATCAACTCTGGTTAACACTTGGAGAATTGGCAATGTTCATCGACAAGCAAGTGACTTATGCACACTCACCAGTATCTGGTTCACCAACAGGAAATATTCTTCATTGACACTTGAAATAAAATGGAGAATACTTGGCTATGTCAAAGACATCACTTGGACACCTTGTCTTGGAGATTTGTTCATTGGTATATTCGTGATTGCATATTTGTTGTTACCAACAAATAGGTCCAGGTTAAGCACCGACAGGATTATCTATTCCAGATCAGCACAACATGCTATGGAGATGATTTATTATTGTTGTAAATGCATTAAGCCAAGATGTTGTATCGGTTATTGCAGCGATCATTGATTTACTTGTAAATTGTTTTTATTATCTTTTAGAGTCGACCTACTAAAAATTGGTCTTAGGTTATGGTATAAATGTAAGATCTTATTTGTAAGATCTAAAAAATGTGAATGTGAGAAGGATTGTTATTCAGTATATGTGAAAATAAGTAGAGCTATACACATAGACATCTCTTGAAGGTTGAAGGAAGGTTTTGTGAAGACATATCAGAACTGAATCGGTACTGAATTTAGCATATGAAGATGCTATTTTGAGCAGTACATCATCATTGGATTTAACCATCCAATTGTAGTCAGTGTGACTCCCATTTGTGATTAAGCAGTGAGCTCTAAGCACTTGACCTTTCTGCATGTGCATACCCCATTTATATACACATACTAACTGTAGTAGTATCATCTGATTGTGGGTAAGGTTTCACACTGTGGTTTTTCCCCTTATAGGGTTTCCACGTACAAATATTGGTGTTATGTGTTGTGGATGTCTTTATCTTTCTGATTCATGCATTAATCTTTACTGGTACTGCAATTAACTGATAACTATCTACTAGCATAAACTTTGGTTTATTGGTATTAAGTATTTAGTTTGGTTAAGTTAATTTTGGTTTGAATTTATTTGACAACTGATTCAAACCCCCCCACTCTCAGTTGTCACTGGGACCTAAAATCCAAATGGAGCAATATTGGAGATGCCAACTTAGAAAAATTCAATGTGAATAAGTTTCAAGAAGCAACGTACATCAGCAAGCCATTGCCCATAGCCAAGAAGATAATTGAGAGTGGGATCATCAAGGCCACAAACTTCCCTCCCGCAATCAAATGTCATGAGATAATGATCGAATGTGCCAAGCACTATGATTCACATTCAAGGACAATTGTAGCCAAAGATGGAACTATCCATATGCATCTCTCAGAAGGAGCTATAAGTGAAGATTTTCATCTTCTAGAACAAAGGGATATGATCTACAAGAGCCTAGAAGGAGCTAAGTCTATCTACGAAGATGACCCTAATACATGTTTGAACTTCATCAATAAGAATTGGTTACTCAAGAGTAGGCCTCGCCTAAATAAGATACCCAATACGCCTCACATAATTGATTTCCAAGAGGAATTCAAGGACTTGATAACCATGCTCAATCGAATTGTAGGTGCCTCCCAAGCCTTCTTTTTCGAGAAATGGATATTCTTCTTTATACAAGTGATCGTTCAAGGGAAAAGAATGTTCAACTGGGCCAAGATTATTAGCAATAACCTTGATGTGTAGTTAAGGAGGCTAGTCCCTACTAAGTCATTCCACATGAGTTCATATGTTATATATTCTTTAGCCAGATGCTTTGAATATGCAAGACTACCTATTGTGACATTTTCACACATCGCGCCATTGCAAATGGAGACCCCCTTTTTTTAGGCCCTTTCGATCTTTTGGATTTATTTTTTGGGTCTTTTCGCAACAGTCTTGTTAGTCTCTCTACTTTGCAAGTGTTTAGGGGTCATATTGATTAAATTTGCTTTTTGTTTGAGTGAAAGTCTAGGGCCTGTTTCATCAATTTTAGGGTTTTTGCCTTCAATCGTAGATGTTATGGTGTTTCTTTTAGGGTTTTGGAAAAACTGAATTTAGAACTAGACTCAAGACGCTTCAAGGAACCTCCCAATAAAATTTGAGTGAATTTTGAGAACTTACTATTTTTAGTAAGTTTCACTACCTCCCGGATTGGTCTAATTTTGCCAAAAATAAAACTTACTATTTTTTGTAATTTCTATTTTTAGTAAGTTTCTATTTTTAGTAAGTGCTTTTCTGACCTATTTTGTCGAAACCTTGACATTTTCAAACACTTACTATTTGGGAAAATCTATTTTGGCAGGTTCATCCCTGAAGACGCTGAAGACTGAACGTTCCTAAAGATCATTTCTAAATCTAGAAGAGTCGAAAGGTTGGATCAAAAAAAGGGTTGTGTGGAACTCCTATTCCAAAAGAGGAAAGCATGCAAAATCATCCAAGTCTAGGAATTTACATCAAACCACCAATGTCATCCTAATCCAAAAATGGCCTGAAATTTGACTAAGTCTTAGAATTTGAAAGATCTTCCAAAATCCAAAATTTACATTATGGTTCCTAGGGATCTGAAACCACTCTCAAACATCCTGACAATATATATGAAATATAACTTAAAGTATAAGAAAGGAAAAAGACATATTGAAGATGCCACTTATACTTAAATGTTATATTTCATATATATACATGTCCTGAATTGGTAGAAAACATCAAATTCCTCCTTCATGGCCAAAAACCGCCCAAGCACTCAGCAAGGCGCCAAAACAGAGGTCTCATGGAGTATTCACAAATTGATGAATTCCTCCTCCATAGAAAAATTCTGCCCCAGGCCAAGGAAAGCCGCCAAAATGGATGTCTCATGGAGGATTCACAAATTGACAAAATTCCTCCTCCAATCCAAAATTCCACCCAGCACTTAGGTAGTGCGCTGAAGTAAATACATCAAGGAGGGAAGGAAAAGTTGTGAATTCCTTCCTCGGGTGAAATAGTGCCCAAGCCATGATCAAGGTGCCAAACAAGAGAGATAAAGGAAAATGAAAGAACAATGAAAATCCATGACCCAAGCAAATTAGCGCCCAAGCACAGGGTGGGGTGCCAAATCCATGAAGGCATGGAAGAATGCTCAAACTCATGAATTCCTCCTCCATGGATAATTTGTGCCCAAGGGTTCATTAAGGCACCAAAAAACACAAGGCGTGGAAGATGGAGAAAATTCAAGATTCCAGGGAATGGAGGGATCAACGCCTTGGCCAAGGAAAGGATGTTGAAATGGCTAAGTGAGGAAAAAAAAAGTCAAGGATGAAATGATGAATTCCACCATGAAGAGTGAATTCCACGCCTAAGTTGGAAAACTAAAAATTTGTCTGAGGCACGCGATAATCCAGGTATCAAGGAAGGACATGGGAAGAATGAATTTCCTATATCAAAGTCAAAATTCCAAGCCCAGTTAGGAAGTTGAAGATTTTCTAAGGCATGGAAATAATGAAATTCCTACACCAAGCTGAATTCCACGTTCCACACCTAATTTTGAAAGTTCAGGATGAAAATTTCCAAGGCAAAGGAGAATTTCGAGGGTCAAGGAGGAATGGAAATGCAAGAAATCCCCTCGGGAATAATTTTGAAAAATCCTATTTTTAGACACCAAATCACAGCCAAATTTGAAAAGTTTTATAGATTTGGAATCATGAGAGAATTCTCTCTCTCCTGGACTCGAGTCCTAAATTTTAGGAAACTTCCTAAAAAATAGGAGATGGTGAAAATTGATGGAAAACCTTCTTCAAGAAAGGAAAGTTGAGGAGACTTCAAGAAAGTTCTTCCTAAATCGAATTTTTCCTCTCCAACAATTCCAGATGTGTAGGAGCGGATATATGATGGCGGGTCCACTTGCATGGCGAGGATCTATTGAACATGTGGCAGTAGAGTGGCGCATTCATTACTGGAATATTTGACCAAATGATGACCCGGTCATTGCATGTTGAATTTATGGCAGATTCCTTCTACATGTAGCTGTCACGTTCAGGAGATGATTGTGCATTTATAACATCATGGGCGATTTTTGCATGAGGGTACATTCATTGCATAGTGGGCACTTTTTAAATGTAATGGTTAATTAATTCTTTATGGGTGCCATTTTCAGCAGGATTGTAATTAATTGTATATGGGTTTTATGGGGTATTTACTGTTGATTCCCATCTTATTGCATCTTGAGTGGAGAATCTTTTGGGAAAACCTTAATCGGGGTTTTGCATGTAGTCAGGGCTTGAAGCCTATATAAAGGGGTGACCACTCTCCTGTGTAAAAGGAGAGAGAGTTGTATGAAATTGTTGCGATAAGTTTTGAGATAATAATAGTGAAACATTGTTCTCTGATGGTGTCCACTTAAGTTACTTTTTCAGGACTTTCATGGTTTCACCTTCCTTGCTTAGAGTAGAATTAGTATAGTGCTTTGATTTCAATGGAGAATGTAATGGTGTTTGATGAATTTCCATGGTTCATACTTTTGCACCTTGCTGATTGTAAGTTGCAGTGTAAAGTTAGCATGAACCCCCTAAATTTGTGCTAAATTTGATTGTGGATGGTCGTTTGGATTGCGTCATTTTTGGGTATTCAAATGTACTTTCTCAATTTGAAAATCCTCTAGCATCCTTAGAAGATTACATTGGTTCTTGTGATGTTGTAGTTTATCTTGGCGAAGCAGAGCTTGGTTTATTTGGAATTTGTCCACCAAAGCACTATTCATTGTTATCACTTGCCTTAGGAGTAGATTTAGATCCTTATGAACCCTTTTCCCCTTTATTTTAAGTTCATTTTAATCTGTTTGAAGCAAAAACATCACAGAATTGCCATATCCGATGATGGAGTTCCAGCCACAACAAAGAAGTGAAAGAATGATGCAAACGTAAGGCCCCTTGGATTACTAGCAATCACATCAGCATAAAGGAACCTTGGAGTTGATTGTTTGAACTTCTTGCAATCTTAGCATGCAATCGCACTTTGATCAAGATAGAGTGAAGTGACTGTTAGACATCTTTATTCTGTGTTTGACGCTGTCATAAAAAACATGTCAACACTACCACATAGAGGAGTTGTTGGGTGAGGACTCGAAGAGATAAGAGTATGTGATTCTTATGCTCAATTGCATCATCCACCTAAGAATTACTACAAGCTAGTCAACGATACTTTCACAATGCATATCACTAGGACATTACAAGGAAGGATTCACCATCGACTATCTCTAGAAGCATAAGAACTCATGAAGAAACATGGTGCATGGTTCATTCAATTTCCTAAATTCACCTACATCAGGATCCATGGATGTCCTTCACCTCCTTATATGTTTCCAAGGTATCCTACGGATAGAATAGTACTATTTGAGGTGACTAGATAGCTGGTAGCTTGTGCTAAGGCATCAAGACATGAGCATGGAATGGTATCCCTATACCTTTTTCACTTGGAAATTCAATTGAAGTATGTCCTAATTCTCAAGCAGCTGAAGATGCAGAAAATAAACTATCTCTCTACTCATTCACCTCTTTTGCCTTGAGAGAAAATTTTGATCCTAATGGTCATATGGAAGAAATAGTTGGGAAGAAGTACAAGCATGTATTTCATGTAGAGAACTTTTGGATGAATGTTCAGGATGATGTAGAGGTAAAAAGAAAGATGCACTCTCGATTGCCCTTAGATCTTATCAGGAAATGCAAAGTTTATAGAATAGCAAATCAAGCACAAGATAGTGGCAGATATCTTCAATCTTCCTATGAGAAAGAAGACAAAGAAGTGAAGATGTATTGGGATGAGCAAGAAGTAGCAGACTTAAGAGAATTGATGGATCTAGTCCTAAGTTGTTCTCACAAATGGGGGGATTGTCCAGCATCAAAAGTTGAAGGAGCAAAACATAGCTATTACATTCAACTTAGAAACAAGAACAAAAGAAGGAGAGGCGAGTGCAAGTGAGAACACTTCTCATTCTAAGGGGTCAAAGAGAAAGGAGGGACCTAAAAAGAGAGAATCATCTAAGAAGAGACAGAAAGTGAATCTTGATTATCCCTCAAGTGCTTCTTCTAGACACGAAAAAGAGATAATTCAAGGAGAGGACCAAAGAGAGAAGGTCTATGAGGTAGATGATTCTATGAAATACACGATACAAAATGACAAACAAGACAAAGGAAGGACACCTCAGCACTCATCAAGTCAGTCTCTTCCTCTCCAAGTTGATGTTAATGAGCAACAAGAAGAAAGAAATGATGATGAAGCGATATCTCCTTTTAGAGGCAAGAAGCCATTGCTTGAGGAAGTACAAGTAAGAGAAGGAAAGTCTTCCATTCCAAATTGGCTTAGGGAAAGACTTAAAAAGGTAGTTGTGGTTTAGGATGAAGAACAAGTATTTGATTTGGAAAGTCTTCTAGGCAATTGTCAAGAGGAGATTGAAATGAAGAAAGCTACAAAGATGTCAAAAGTAATCAAAGATGATGTAGGATCTAGAAAGATACAGATAGCTACACCAACAGTATGATGATGAGATTATGGTAGAAGAATATGATTTAGAGACTTTTGATCTTGGTCCACTTACCTCTGAGCAAGCCATGGAAGATGTGATTGATTCAGTAAGGGCAGATAATGATAAACTAAAAGAGGAAATGGAAAAGAATAAAAGGTTGGAAAAGGATATTAATGCTTGGAGGAATTATTTTAGCCACCTTAACCAGCCATTAAGGCAACATGATCTAGTAGTTTCACCCTTGCAGGCACTCCCTCTCGAATCAATAAATCAGACAAAAAAGATGAAAAACTTAGCCCAACTCATGGATACATGGATTGATAGATCCTACATGGTAGCTAAAGAATTTGTAGGAAGAATGATAAAAACAGTCCACAGGGCTATCCAAGTCTTTGAGATCATTCATAATCTAGTGGTAATTGTTGATGCATTCACTCACACTAGAGACATTGTCATCCCAGTATTCCAAGTGGTAAGAAGGACATCAAGATAGGTTTTAGCACAAGAGAGGATAATTGATGGCAGAACCCATAATCTCCTACAATGGTCAACATTGCTCCAAATGGAAGAAGTTTTATTCAAGGACATTGGTATTAGGTGCAACCGAGATGAGGACACTATCCATCCTATTTAGGATAAAGTGTTTGATTTATTATGTGCAATCCTTGATAGAAGAATAGAGATTGAAACAGATGTGGATGTCCAAGAATTGGAGGACAGGATCAAGGTCATCTTTTGTAGAGAGGAAGACATAATCACAGAAGAGTAGCGAGATTAGATGTATACTGCTATGTTCTTGATTGAGAAGACAAAAGAGTTGGAACATGGATGGGAGATGACTCTTCTTTCAGCCTTTGATGAGGTCCTTCACTTGGAGGAGCGAATGAAGAACCTGCCTAAGATTCCCATTGTAGAGATCAAAGGGATTACGTCTAGATTCGTTGAATATGCCAGAAAGGAACATGGAAAAGGGAACAAAATTCTAGATGAGAAGTTGTTATGAAGTGATGTGGAAATTCAATTCCTATTGGATGATGTTTCCTCATTATTTGTGCCAATTTCTGTTATCTATGTTATGATAATGCTTATCTGATTAGGGTTATTTTTATAGAAAACCCTATTTAGGGTTTAGGTGTCAAAATCTCAGCCCTTGATGTTCTTTAAATATGGGCCATTCATTGTATTTGAGAATGCTATATATGGTCTCACTCATTTTCATTTAGATGTTAGAGTTAAGAGGAATAAGTTTATTAGCAGTAGAGAAGAAGAGTTGTTATACAAATTTGGTGAAGAGAGAAAGTTGAACAATTGTTGTTATATTTTGCTATGAGATCAATGAAATATTGAAGTTATGGTGTTTTATTGCAATCTTTGTGGCTTCTTACATTGTTGTTCATCTTCTTGAATCACTCTTATTGAAGATAGTATTTAGATGTTAGAGTTATATTGAGTGATAAATGCTATGTTTGATCGCTTAGTGAAGCTCATAGTCCAAACCACTAGCCTCTTACTGATTGTAAGTGTGCCCTATGTGGTCAACTAGAGATATTGAAATTGTTTAGGGTTCAATCATTACTTGAATACTGATATGTATCCTATTGATAGTATCTATGTTCATTAATGATTCAAAAATCTTTGAATTCCCTTAGAAGATCACACTGATTCCAATAAAGTTGTTGTTTTATGGCAATACTGAGATTAGTAGAGTTTCATCAAGATCGCTCTCCATTTAGTCATTCTTAGGCCTAGTTTAGCATAGCCCTCTCGAATCCCCTATCTTTTGCCCTTTTTTTGAAACATCAGTTAGTACAAGAACCAACTTTCATAGAAAGTACGTAAGGCCCCTTGATGAAACAAAAAACATAACAAACATTGGTGCTTATCCACAACTAGATAACCTACATATTAGAACCTTGGAGTTTCTCCGATTGATCCTTAGGCAAAATCTTTAGCTTTCGGGGAAGCTTTGTTCAAGAGAGGATAAGGTACCTTTGGGTGTTTTATTTTGTGTTTGATCGTGTATAAAAGACACATCAATAGTAACTCATATTCAAAAGAGTTTAAATATGAAGAATAGCCATTGTGAAGACAATGCCAAAAATGATCTATAAGAATATTATGTAATTTATTGGGTATATATTGACAATGAAGCAAAACATGTACTATGTCTAATAACCAATCACCAATTTTGTAGTTGAATGAATCAATTCAGAAACAATGTGCATGGCCTAGAGCTTCATCAATTGACATCATTTGTGATTTTTCATGTGGTCAACCTCTCTATGGCTTTAATATTTAGGTTCACCCCTATTATTCCAATGCTAATACATTGGACAATCACAACTGCTGCCCCCACCTTGCAATCGTTATTTTAATTCTCTTGGTTTTGAAATAGAAATATATATATTTTTTGTTTGGTAATGGGCCGAAGCCGATAAGGTGTACATACCCTACTCCCTTGTGCAATTCAAACTTGTGACCTTTCTTTCAAGAGCACAAGTTCTCTACCACTAGGCCAACTCAGGCTGCACGGTTTTGAAATAAATATATTATTAATAATAACAGATTTCTTTTAGCAAAGAAATTTTAAGACATGAAAGCATTATAGTTACATTTACAAAACAAGGCAACAAAGATCTTACCCCATTCTACAAGCAACCTCTGCCTGAACTGAATGATTGTAGACTTTGAAACAATTGCAATAAACAGTAAACATAGACAATAAACATGAAATTGCAACAACAAACAAGAAACTGTTTTTAACACACACATGAATCTTTTGTTCATTCAAATAAATTATATTGTGCCTCAATATAAAGGTCTTTCCTCTTCTCAATACAAATCTAACTTGAAATGCACTACTTCAAATAACACATGGGCAATCCTTTATAAAGATTCCATCCTCTAAAAATAGACAAGAAACTAGATTGTTTTCTTCCATGCATTTAGTATGCACAATTAGTACTCAAATTAACTTCTAGACTCCTAAATTAAGAATCCTAAAAATATCACCAATCAAACATATTGCATGTGATGCATCATATACCAACAGTGACCATCTAGGACACACACATGAACAAGCCTAATTTTCTTATAGATCAAACCTGCCAATTACAACTGACCATACATTTAATAGCATACTTCACCTCATTCATTAACTTTACAAGATAGGAAATGCTAAAAGACCAATGTCACTAGATGACTTTGTTCAACACAAGGTATCATGCCTGCAATTTGGCTTTTTTGGTGTTTGTATGGGATTAAAAATCTCAATGATGAGCCTCGTATGGTCAAATACTGGCTTACCCAGTGCTCACTTGGGAATATCCAGCCAACAGAACTGCTCCTATCTTATCTCTATAACCAAAACTAGTAATTTAGATTCCATCCTTCCTACCACATTATGAAAGGCCAAGGAACAACAAAAATGTAAATATATACATAGCAAATAATAGTTGGCTTCTTCTTCTAGGCCTTGCAAAATGAATCCTTGTTCATTTGTCAAAATAGGGAGGCAAGATGAATCCACCATAATGACACTTAACCGAAGGCAACCTTCACATATATAGATCCCATCATTCCCAAAAGCCACTCATGTATCTGCAAATACCAAAATGTAAATATATAGGAAATTTTGTAAGAGTTATCATAGAAAAGAAGATCAAATTTATGTTTCGTTTGTAATATATCTCTAGAAGTTTGGATTTACAAAACATAACTATGCATTAAGACTGACCTAGAGTATTATATGGGTAGGATTCGTCTTTAGGCAGCAGAAATTGAATATAATCTCAAGGAAGAGATGTTATAGCACAATTATAAGAACATGTTGTTGTTGTCACCAAGATTGCACCGGTGATGCTCAAGCTGAAAGCTCATCAATCTTGTGAAACATGGGATGATTTTCAGGCTTGTGGGTTGCCTACAATGGAAATCAATCTCCAGAATGAGTTGGTTCTCTTTGATGAATCTCCTGCAAATGACCTTTGACAGGAAAAGGGATAGGAAACTTGAATTAAAAACCTATCCTAAGAGGAGGTGATGCACCAAAATCTGCAACCTGCTTAACTCACAAAATATTTCAACAAAAAGACTTGAATCTCTCACAACTCAACTAAACAATGTGGTGCATAAGTATTTATTAGAAAGGGCTGAACCTGATGCTTCCTTGAAGGAAAATCAGTTGGTTTTCATAGCTACAAACATTAAAATCAACTACACAATCTACGACCTGCATCGACCATGTATCTTCATACAACAAACTCTGTCTGAATGAGACCAATTACAGGAACTTTGAATATAACTCACAAAAACTCATCAAATCAGTCATCCATAATATGAAATACAAAGTACTGAGAAGGAATAATGCTGCTATTTTATTGAAAAATAGATGATTAGTGCTGTTACAAAACACAGAAATGAGCTACAATGCTTCATGCCCAATTGAAAGCAAAGGGTAGAGAGAAAAGAACTATAATGAAAAAGAGAGAAGAAGTCTTATAGAGAAGCCTTCAAATGAACTAAGGATGGAACTGAACTTTGACTCTCCTTCCTTATTCACGAGTTTAACTAGAACTGAAGGTCTCTTTCTTGAAATTATCTCCATCTTGCATGATTTAGGCTTCCTGGAACGAATTTGAGAGAAAATCACGCGAAAAAGGAGCAAGAACTGATGTGAACTGAAGGTTGACTGCTGGAAAAGTCATCTCAACTGATGTCTAACCCATATGGGAGTTCTGAGTTTGAACTGCCACATTTGTTCTCAAACTCCTATTTTTTAGGCCAAGGTATTTTTCAACCGATCCTTGCACTTAGAGCTCCACTTCTTGCCACCTCAACTGATTCAAGGACTTTGTGATCTGACCACAAGGCACAAGATAACCTTGATTATGTAAGGGTTTACAAAAAGTTGAGGTATTTGTTAACTATTCTATATCTTATTCTTGCTGCTAACCACTGTGATAGATCTTGTACCCTCCTATCCTTGTCTCTGTCAGATGATACCTTTACTGTGAATTGAAAACCTTAATAGGACAGTCTCCGTGCACTTTACTGTCAATATGGCTTTTACTAATATTTGATAAAACATTACCTCTAAGGCTTGTGAATGTCCCTTTACTATTTGACTGTCACAAACCATTACGCCTAGCACTATGATGACTATTATTATCTTGCTTTGTAGCATACATATTCTTTTAACTACTGGAAGCTTTCAGTCTTTCGTGTGTATGCTTTGACTGTCCTTTTTACCTCTGTGGATGCAAAACTCCATTACCTCTGTCATCTTCTATGGGCCAAATGTCTTTTGACTCATATGCAAAGGATTGACATTGTGACAAACTTTTGGGTGTTAGAGACTTCGGCTGGAGACTGATCATGAAGATGTTCATTATCACAAACTTCACAAATTTGCCATTGTAAATCTTCATGGACTGCCTTTACTAGTGGACAGTGATCTCTTGACTGGGCTCATTGTGATTTGCTGCCCTATTCTTGATTTCAATGACTCTATTAAGCCCCTTTTTACTGTCAAAAAGACTTCTTAATGCTCCGTGCTTGAAATAAACCCTACCTTATGACTATCACCTGTGTGTCTTTGATTGGATTTAGGACTCTGTATCTCTTAATACTGATCACCATACATTTTTTGAATTAAGAGAACTTTTGGTCTATTGATGACAGTCCCTTATGACTGTGGATAATATTATCATTGGTATAATCATTGTTACTGTGTCATAATAGTATCAATAAGGTTGCATATAGCTGCTTTAAGGCTTCACAAATTTCTCTCTGACTGTGATAGAGTTCACTATAATTGTTTTTCCATATTGTGACACATAGTGATCTCTACCATTCACTGTTTTCCCAGACTGTTACAAGACTTTATTCCATTATCCTCAACTAACTTCAAATTTCTAAGAATGAGTTTATGATTTCTTTGAATCTTTTCACCATTGTATCTTCTTAATGCCTTAGACTGTTATTGATCCCCTTTCTTATATTACTGGGACTAATCTGTCTACATTTGTGATGCATGCTCTCTATGGATTGTTCTTTTCAGTCTTGATACCTCCTTGTCTCTTACCTCTTGAAGCTCATGTTGCTGCTGTTCATTGAATTGTGGTCTCATTCATCTTTGTGGTGTCTTGTTCTGTCCTATATCTCTTTCTGTTTGGATCTCTATTCTCCGGAATGCTCCTTACATTGTAGCTTTTGTAATAACTTATTGATAGTGGCTGCACCTTTACAACTTTTCCAACCTTTTCAGATTACTATCGTCTTTCATTGAAAGGACTGTTTTAAATCTGTCTTTAGGTTCTGAAGGCATTCTTGACTGCTCATGGCTGCCATTTTGTGACTACTACTATGTGTTTGTAGATGTTGCTCGCATATCATTTGCTATGTTTGGTCTAGACCGTCAAAAGATCCTTCAAGTGTCTTTTGTACATTATGACTGTAAAAGCATCAAGTATCTGTTATTTTGGCTGCTTTGAAGTGGTAATCTTCCATTTTCCTTCTGAGCTATTTGTTGACTGTATTGTATTCTCATTTTCTCCTATAAGAAAACTCACGTGCTCATCTCCTTAGGCAATCACAACTTTATTCATAAAGCTCTACTTTTTGTCATTCATGATTCATACTAGAATAGGTTGGCATGAAGGAATTTGTCGGTCTCCAATCTGTGACTGTGTGTGATTTTCCAGATTTGTCTGTGATGCTTTGTGTGCTCGCTGTGCTAGCTTTCACTGAAAATTTGAAGATCCTTGTTTGAGGACTTCTTTCTGCTTTCAAACACCATTTTCATTCTTCTCGATTGTACTCTGCCCTTTTACTGTAACTGTTATTTCTTCATGGAGGCTGTCCTTTACGACTGCATTCATCTATTGTCATTATCCTGTCTTGAGAACTGTAGCTATGATCATATTGTCTTTGATATCTAAGTCACATTTGGTCTTTTCTCAGAACCCCTCCATATTCACTGCCATTGCTTTGGCAGACGTATATCCATTTTGACTAGTATGATGTTGTTCCAGTAAACCATTTCATATCATTTAATCACATACTTGTCAACACTAATGCTAGTATAGATATGCTAACTCAGAGAGGTCTGTGCATTGGCTCTTTGATATTGCTTGAATGAGCCTTCTAATGCATGTGCGGCTCGCCTTCTATATCAAAGTTACTGTGTTTTGACAGTCCTAAATCTGAGATGACCGTGTTTCTTGCAGTAATATTCATGATACATTGCCTTCATGGCCATTAGAAACCTGCTCTATAAACCCTTATCTTTAGTTGGGGTTCAAGGAAACAATGTTTCAAACAATTCTTATGTGAAAATCCTCTCTATTGCATGTTTAGATTTTGACAATCTGTAATAACACAACATATCTTTGAAAATCATAACTGATGAAGTAAAAACCATTGATAATCATGCAATAAATGATCTTTCTTTCAAGAAATACTAAGGAAACGTGAATATAGTTAGGAGAACCTGTTTGGAGCTTTGCATGATATATTTGTATTTGTCTATGTGACTTTGATCAAAAGATCAGTTCCCTTGTCTATGGCTTGATTGTAGGCATCTTCTACTATCAAAGTGGAGGTCTTCTATACAGATCACACCATTGTGATCTTCATGCACATCCAAATCTCAAGTATTAGTCTCCTCATGGATTAAAATTGAAGATATAACAAGCGAATGCCCTTTCCTTCAAGCATATGATTGAAATACATGCATGGACTGATAGTAAGAAAGCTTTCAAACTTCTGTTAGGGATCTCAAATACTTGTGCCATCCATACAAAGCTCTGCAAATCAAAAGATTATTCATGAAAACTAGGAATTCTTGAAATAAACCTAAGATTTCCCTCTTCTAACCCAAGTCAATGCATGGTAAAGCGATGGAAACTTAATTCAATTTCCCTCCAGACTTTAGATCATGAGTATTGGTCCTTTGTAGCTATGCTAAATGGTTTTCATAAGGCTGCACATTAATCTTTGTTTTTGACAAAAGCAAATATTAAATGCCCACAAAATTGAAAAAAATAAAAAGAATTTGATATCAATTTTCACCCTTTATAATTATTAAGCACCCATACGCTTTTCAATAAGACTTAGAAATTTGTGTGAGGCTAGTTTTACCCTGGAGCAAAAAATAGGTAACATTTTGGCAACCTCTCAGGGTGTTTGCCTGCAAAACACGAATGACCAGTAGTCTTTAGCATATCCATTGGGCATAGGAGTCAATATGTGGCTCGAGAAAACTCATCTTTTGATGTTGACTCAGCTATTAGAAGCATTGAACAACAACAAAACTAAACTACAAAATTGAAAACCAAACTGAAACATGTGCATCAGCACTTAGAGGAATGGAAGAACTGAATGGAAACCTACTCTACCCTACCCTAACTAAGAATAAAACTTGGTCACACAAAACCATTCACTGGTTTTTGGAAATAAGACCCTTTTCTTTCCCATTTGGGATGTATTACACACTTATGAACATCTGGGAAAAGATAAAAAATGAAAAGGTACTGAAACAACTGTTGCAATATTTCATTAAGAACAGAGACAAGTTCTCCTACCTCCTCTAGCTCATTGCACATATAAACTTTCTCTTGCAGGTAGGTGAGTGAAAATTGCTTCACTTGAGCTGTAATTTTATGCTTAGGCTCTATTCTGGTAAGATGCTTGATTGGGCATGTTGTTCACTAAAACTGGTTAACCCAAGTTCGCTTGCAATCTTTCTATGAAATGACCAATTTCAATCTATGAAATACATCAGGACTTGGACAACATAACATAGGACCCTAATGATCCTCCTGCACTTCAGCTTCTGCCAGACCTAAGGGGGGACACCCTTTGATGCATTAAATACACCCAGTTACACACTTATGGCAGTATCAAACAATAAGCAGATAGATCGTTCCACAAGCTCAACAAATTAGAAACACACTACAGATTGGTTAAATCTGTATAAGTAATAGATGAAACAGAGCTTGGAATGAATAGAATACAACCCCTAAACATGAAGGGAAATAGATTTTCTTTAAATTTGTATGAATCTGAAAATATCCCTAAATTCTTCAAAGACCAGTGCCTTCTTCATTGGGCATGCAGTCACACACAGAACTGCAAATGCAAATCCTAACTGCAAATTTGTTTTCCTTATAAAATATTCTTGCATCAATAACTCATACCAATGCATTACTCAACTCATTCACAAAATTAGTAGATCATGGATACATATTCCATTATTTATGACTGATCACAAAATTAAAAACCTTAACTGAAGGATACCCACAAACAATCACAACAACCTCCTAGAGATGACAAATTCCAGCCTCCTTGAGGATTGAATTTGTAACAATGAAATACATGCCTAGAGATAATCTTGTGTGAAATTTACTCATGCCTTACATAAGTAAAACCTGCAACTATGAAACAATCTGCAACTACTTGAAATGCAACTTTATACCTTGAAAAGACCCATAGAATGTTACAAACTTGGAAATGAAATTAAGAGCTAGGACACAGAATTCTGGAGCCTTCTCCAAAAATTTCGGAACCCTTACAAAATGAGAAGAAATGAGAATATGAAGGGGGAAAAGACCAGAATGCATCACCACCTGCCAAGTGTCCTCTTTCCCCAACTGAATTTTATTTCTTTTCTCCTTCCCATGGAAACTGCTCTCAAAATATTTGGTTTTTGTTGAAACAAACTACATCACTAGATTCCTCGTCCTGACAGCTTTCCGATGGTATATAATATGTCTATCTTTGGGTAAAAAATACCCCTCAGGCAAACTAATCTTGAATGCAGACCCATCATTTAAATTTTTGGATTTTCACCTATAGTCTGAACTATATTATTTAACCTTGATTTTTGCTTGGTTTACCCTCTGTGCCTTGCCACATTGTAGCCTATGATTCACTCATGAATCCTACCAGAGCGCCACCTATCTACCACCTCAGTGGGACCCGCCAACTCACTTGCCACTCGGACCTACGAGCTCATCGATCGGCGGTTCGTGAAAGATAATGGTCGAGCACCTTCACATTGCGATATAGTGAACACCGTCTGATCATCTCAAACTTCGCTCAAATTTGCTCGATCTTTAATCTTCCCTTTTCTGCACATGCCTTGTTGCTGGTTCGCGAAGGATAACAGTCGAGCACCTTCACATTAAGAATCAGCGACGATCACCAGATCTTCCTCAACCTGCTCAATCGTTAACTCATCCTTCCACTAGAAAAATTGCTTACGTCGGGAATCCTACCGGAGCGCCACCTATCTACCACCTCAGCGAGACTCGTAAGCTCACCTGCCACCTGGACTTGCTAGCTCATCGGTTGGTGGTTCGCGAAGGATAACGGTTGAGCACCTTCGCATTGCAATACAAGGAACACCGTTCGATCGTCTCAAACTTCTCTCAAACTTGCTCGATCTTTAATCTGCCCTTGTCTGCACATGCCTTGTCATTGGTTTGTGAAGGATAATAGTTGAGCACCTTCGTATTAAGATTTAGCGATGACTGCCAAATCTTCCTCAACCTGCTCGATCGTTAACTCATCCTTCCACTGGAAAACTTGCTTACATCAGGAATCGTGCACGTGCGAGGTCCACCTAGTTGCCAGCTATCTCTTTTCCCCCTAGGGATTCATGCATGCACATGTGCGGTGCAGTGGGCGCTGAGCTAGCACCTTGCGTCAAAAGACGCAAGCCTTTGACACTATGGTTGTGTGTAGCATTAGTTTGAAATACTAAAACTCTCATCGCCCAGCCAATGTGGGATATATGTTTTATTCTTGGCACTGCATTTTTCATTGGATGTCACATGCAGGGAGGAGCTTCTCTCTTCCTTGGCACCTTGCCTGGGGGTTTCAATGCTGCCCTTTTACCTCATGCGTAGGGATGATGACACCTGCAGATTGCATTGAAATTTTAATGCCCCTCTCATTTTTACTGGCAATGCATTTTGTTTGAAGGTTTCTTTAAATCTTTTCAAAATGCCATTCATAGAGAAAAATCTTGGCAGAGGTTTGTTTAACACCACACGAGGGAGGAGAGAGGATGCTATCAAATCACATTTTCTTGAGTTCCTAATGTGCCCCTTCCAGCTACATCCTGCGTAGAGGGAAGAAAATATTGTTTTACACCTGCCAAGGCATTTGCATTGAAAGTTTCAAAGTCTGTTTCAAAACCACGTAGAGGGAGGATTTGCTGGCAAGGGGTGTGAATTTAGTTCTGCACCTGCCATTGCAATTTGCTTGAATTTTATTTATGGGCCCTTCAACACCACGGTTGGGAATGTTGGAATTACACCTACCAATTGCAATTGCTTAAAAAGTTTAATATAACTTCAACTTTTCACGGCCAGCAAGGGAGGATGTTGGCAGAGGGCATGGATGTTACTTTACACCTTCCAATTGCAATTGCTTTAAAGTTTATAAAGCCTACCACCTAATCATTGGAAAGGAAAATGTCTTTTTCAATGCTGCACTGGGAGAGTGCCCCTACGCCTACCAGGAGCATTTGCTGAAGTTAATATAGCTACCACGCAGGGGGAAAAGAGTTTGGCATTTTCTCATGCCACTTACATTTGCTGAAAGCTTCAATCCCCTCTCCATTCCACACCATCAATTTGCATTTTTTTAATGTCTCTTCTCTATTGCCAAAGCAAAAAATACATTACACAGGCCAATTGCATTTGGTTTATTAAATTCTTTTCACATTTGCCACATACCAATTTGCATTTGGTGTTGGAGGTTTTAATGCCTCTTACTGTCCAACTAGCAAATTGCAGGCGAGCCAGTATTGATATGCATTGCCATGAACAAGAACATTTTGCCATAAGATTAGTGCACGGGCACGAGCTAGGTCTGGCCCCAAAGTGGGTCCGGCTAAAAAAAAAATTCATTTTCATGCAACTGACCTTTGAAATGCCTCAGGAACCTCGAACATACTTCTGGAGTTGATCAGCATAATTTTTTGATCACTGAACTAAGTTTTGCAACTTTCAGGCGCTTGCACAACATTTTCGCAATTAAACCCAAAGATGCAATTTTAAAACTGGTCAAAGCACCTTTCTAGACTTCACAAACTGATAGGCATATTGTCTGATATATGGGCATTCACTCTGCCAAACCATTTCTCAAGACGAATCCCGACTGGAGAGATATTAATGGTCAAAGATGACCATTTGGCTCTATCAGCACTATGAACCTGATAAAATCAAGGTGCGGGGATCTCAAAATGCCTTTAGTAAAAATATCAAATGATCTTCGTGGATCCCCAAATTTGGGGCATAGATACTTTGAAGTACACAGAGGACCTTGGAATGTTCAGTTCAATTGGGAAGCTGATAGGGTGTGAATGGTGAGCTCATGAAAATAGCCACCTTAACAAATGTAGCAATGAAAGTGCAGAAAATTGAATACAGTGGCTCAAGAAATCATCTTGGAAAACTGATCAAACGGATTCATAAAGACCTGAAACTTGGCATGTGGACTCACCTATATGCATAGAAATCAATGCATTTTGAATTTCAACATGATGATCTACTAGTCAAAAGTTATAGGCACTCAAAGTAGGCCACTTAATAAAATCTTAAATTGTACCTATGATGGACTTTCAGCTCACCCCTTGAAATGGGTACCTGATAAACTGGTCCAAACTGAAATTTGAAAGTTGCAAAACACTTCATAGGCCAAATGAAAGGTATAGGTAACATTCCAAGGCTTTACCACTTAATAATCAACTGGCTCCATTTTACACTTCTTCAAAATAGGCATATCAGGTTGACTCATTAGGCGGTCCTTTGAAAGTACAGATGCAAAATTTTGAAATGGGCCTCTCAAAATAGTCAAATTTTTATGAGTCCCAATAGGGCATCCTCTTGAAATACTCATCTTTGGATTTCATCTGTAGGAAGGATGATGGGGATCAATGAATCCGATATGGGTAGTATCGGTAATATTGACTCTGTTGCTTCTGCTGGAACCACTGGTGTTGTATATACTGCTATGGGTTCTGATACAGTTGCTACTGCTAATGGTGCTTTTATTGTTACTGCTGATGGGGTTACTGGTTTTCTTGGTGGGATGATTGGTATTGTAGATGGTTGTGTTGGGATTTTGAGCCTCGGTGGGGCAATTGCGATGGTGTTTGATGTTTCTCTAATAATAAAAGGTGTCCTCTTTTCAATAGGCTGATATAGTGGTTTGCTGGGTTTTCCTTTGATTCTGAGCTTAGGAAAGATCTCCTTTTCAAAGCCTAGGCCTGCATTATCCTTGGGCTTTAATTCTGGTAGTAGTGGTTCATGTTGTCCTTGTTTGCAATATCCCAAAGCACTCTGACCATCATACCCCATTCTTTGCATAATGAGGAGGCCTTTGCCATATTGATCCGTAGGAAGCATAGCTTGCAGTATATCAATGGTGATGGGATCTTTATAGATCCATTCCGCTAAGTCCTCATCTTGGGTTTCTTCTTCTTGACTGTTTCCAAGGATGAAAGGTGTCAAAGCACATGCTAGCGTGATCAGTGGTTGCTGGAGTAACTGCTGCAGTTTATCATGTGTTCTAGGAGAAGTGGGTATTTGTCCCACACAAAAGAGTTGACTCAAGTTGTATTCCCTAGGACCTTCCTCTGCTATTTTCATCTTAAGCTTTTCTTGCTTGGGTATAGTGGTGTTCGAACTGGCAAGAGAGGCAAGACTTATATATGATGTGGAGGAAATGGCTTCTCTATTATTAGGAATGGTAATCTCTGGTTGATGGCTAATATTATGACAATATGCAAATGGATTTGCATCGCCCAGGATTGTGATCTCTACATCATTATGTGGGAACTTGATACATTGATGGTAGGTCGATGGAACGGCTTGCATGGCGTGTATCCAAAGTCTTCCTAACAATAGATTGTACGGTAGAGGAAGGTCCATAACCTGACATAAGATGTGCTTCACCACCAGGCCCACTTAGATTGGTAGTACCATAGCTCCTTTAGATGAACGCTCTGCATCATCATAAGCTTTGATTGTGATCTTCTTGCGAGGATCCACGGATTCAATGGCATATCCCAAAGCTATGACTAATTGCAGTGTACAAATATTCAGGCCTGCTCCATTGTTGATCAAGACTCGCTTGATCCTATGCTAGTTGATAAACCCTTCAATATGGAGTGAGGCGTTATGAGGTTGCTGGAAGGATGTGTTGTCACTTTCAGAGAAAGTGAGACAAGGTGATGATCTTAGATTTCCAACCATGGCTTGGAACTGATCTATGTTCAGGTTTGTAGGGACTGATGCCTCTTGGAGAGCTTGATCCAAGATTGTTTTATGAGATGGAGATAAGCGTAATAGCTCTAAAATGGATATAAATGTGGGCATTTTATCTAATTGTTCCACAAGATTGTACTGCTTTGGTATGGAGGTGGTGCCTTGTGGAGCTGCCTTTATGGTAACCTTGCCGCGACGTGTAACAACATTGCAATTGGAGTTGGGATTTTTGATGGTTATAGTTGCAACTTGTTCACTGGCATCATACAGGTGATTTATAGTATAATTATACGCAGCCTACGTATAATCAGTGGTATCAGTGCCTCTCCTGGAAGTGGAAGGACCCCTTTGATCTTTTGATGGAAGTGATTTTTGAACATCAGATGATCACTGTTTGTTGTTTTTGGGTCATGTCCTTCAATTTCAATTTCTCCTCGGTCAATAAGATCCTGAATAAGATCTTTCAATCGGTGACAATTACTTGTCTTGTGTCCTCTCCCTTGGTGGAAATCATAGTGTTCAGTATCTCTCCACCATGCAGGTTTGACCTGAGGTTCATAGTTTGATGTTTTAGGTAGAGTGACCAAATTTTGAGAAATGAGTCATCGCAATACTGTTTCAATCAGTTCCCTTAAGGGAGTGTATGTTCATTTTTGTTTTTGTTGATGAGGTCTAGGTTCATCATGAGATGTATGTGATGCAACTTTGATTTGAAGGAACATTTGTGTTATTCTGAGGTGGAGGATTTTGTCCTGCAAACTGAACCATAGGTTGTGCACTTTTGATAGTCCTGGCATCCACAACCCCATCGTTGATGATATTCTTGTTTTTGTTCCAAAAGCTTGGTTTATCCCTATTGAAGTGTGGGCGAGGACCATCCTTTGGTTCATTATAGATTTTGATAAGTCCTTTCTTAATGAGGGCCCGCTCACATTTCAAACCCTTGGTGATCATGTCATTAAAAGAGTCTATGTCTTTAACATCCAGGTGAAATTCCATTTCTTTGTTTAAGTTGGAAATGAATATTTCCACTAGTTCTCGTTCAAGTAACTGAAGAGAGCATCTGCTAGACATTTGATGCCATCATTGTAGGAATACTGAGAATAGTTCACCTAGTTTTTGTTTAGTGTTGCACAGATCAGCCATGGTGATGTCACGTTCAATGTTATGAGAGTAATGAGCTAGGAACTTCTGGATGAGTTCCTCAAATGTTCTAATGCCACCTAGTAGTCGGGAAAACCATGATGTGGTTGCTCCTCCCAAGCTTTGGGGAAAAAGGCACATTAGGTATGTGTCTTCATATGCCATTTCGAGGCAAGCGGAATGAAATTCTCTAACACGATCGCGAGGGTCTCCCTTTCCTCTATATTTTTTGAATTTGGGTGTTTCGAATCCTCGTAGAAAGGGTGGCATATAAAGATTCCTATCAAAAGGATAGGGATAGATGTCATTGAGTGAGAATTGGTTAGTCTTGATACCACTATGAAGTTGTTGGGCGAGATTCTCGACTTGTTGCTGCAACATCTCCATTTCATTTGGAGGAGGAGGTGGTGGGTTACCTCGAGGAATGTTATATCTAATGGGATCTCTACCTCTTTCCTCTTCTTGGCGATTTTGTCATTCCGATGCTTGTCTTAATTGGGCAAGATCAAAGTCAAAGGGGAGTTTTGCTCCTTCTTGAGCAAGCTTTAAAAAGTGAGCATCTGCATTGCTCTTGAGTATTTCGTCAAAAAGTCTGTTAAAGAGAGGGTTATGCTGGGCCCTTTCTATTGTTGCAGGAGTAGGAGTACTTGTGTTTTCGTCATTCACATTTCCTCCAAGTGCTTCTTGGAATTCATTGAGATTTTCCTCCTCTTCTTCTTCAATTTCTGCTTCTCATTGCCTTGAGTGTGATCGGGTGTGAGCCATTTTGTTTACAAGTTTTTGTTGAAGTTGAGTGAAAATGATGATAAGTTGTTGATGAAATGAAAGATTGATGGTTGGTGATTTGTGTTGTATGTGGATCTCTAGCACTTTTAAGGTAGATGTGACCAAAATTATTTCTGGAATTGATTGTTGTGTTTTATAAGGTTTGATGTGATAAGGTTTAGAGAAATCTGAGATGTGTTACAAATTTAACTACCTAGTAATGAGAGGATTCACTCATACACTAGTTTTAACCTGCGTAGATATGCCTCTTAGGATGAGCTTATCCTAGATGTAGAAACAATCTAAAAAGTGATTTGGTTGTGTTTGATTCAAGCAATATCTAAAAGAGAACTTTAGGACAAGAACCTCTTAATGTTTTGAGAGTTGAAAGATGGATTGATGATGTGAATGTGAGAATGGATGTTTAACTTCAATAAAAGCTTTGTGTCACAAATGGAACAAATTCTACCTCTTCCCTTTCAGTCATTGGTGGCATTTCTTGAGCTACGTTGTATGTGATACAAATGTCTAGGAAGAAGTTGGGATTGATCTTGCCTCCTTGGTTTTTGTGATAACTCAAAGCTCTATATTGCATAAAAGCTCTACGGTTCAATAGTTCTGAATCAAATTCGTTTGTTTTGCCTTGAAGTTAGAGACGCATGTGACATAGAAAAACTCTATGGGAGACAAAGATTTGTCTATTTAGATAGAAGAATTTCCTCCTTTTGATCAAAGCCTTTGAGCTCAATGGTCTTCTTTTCAAGTTGATGTTCTGATGATGATTCTTCTTTCTCAAGATGTGAAAAATGGTCATAAAGTTTGATTCTTTTCTTTTTTTGTTTTTGATTTTTTGGTTGTTTTTGAAAGATGCTTGGTTGGATGAACACTTGTGTTGATTTTTGGATTTTTATGATGTTTCTTTGACAAGAAAACAAAGCAAGCACACAAACACAAGAATGTTGCCTTAGAGACACAAATGAGTATGGGTCTAGATCAACCCAATCCTTGGACTTTTTATGACCGTTTTCTTTTAAGTGTATTTTAGGTGTTTTCTTTCCAAAGCCTGAAGTCGGCTCAATTTGTACTTGGTCTTGACTATCATGAAAACACTTCAAACACTTTGTATCCCTAAGGTCAAATGGCCAGTTGTGATAAATTCAACTCACATCTTGATATTTCTTCGACTTTGGTACTACATACCTTATGAATCTCGCTGTGTCAGGTAAGGATGTGATTTACTAAGTCTTGCGTGATTATAACAAATAGATGATCCCTATGATCGGGGAGTCACCACTTTTATCAATCAACAAGTGACCTTTCAAAAAGCTATGTTTCTACTCAAGGAAATATGTATGGTGAGTATCTTGGGAGCAAAACCATCTATGCTCTTGCACTGAATTATATCTCAAATATTCTCAATCAATAGAACGAGTGGGATACTACTTAAAGGTGTTTAGTAATGTTTGATGTTTTTGGACATAAGTTCATTCTGCAGTGACTCACTTAAGAGCCTTGTAACTTGTGGTGGGGCGCATTTGTCCTTTCGACAAGTTACACTTTAGGAACAGCTATACCCAAGGCTACAACTTTCGCTCTTACCTAATTTCTATAGTGGCTCAAAGGATTTACCATGTGAGTTCGTTCCCAAGAGTGATGTGTCTCTTGGCAGGCCTCTCTTAAAAATATAAACTTTGAGTGTTACTAACACTTTTCTCTTACACCTAGGACCACAAAAGCCAAGGGAGAGGATAGTGTGTGTTAGAAGTAGGACCACTCGACAAACTTTACACAAGCGTGCCAAACACAAAAGATACTTGTTCTTTTAACTCATCATTTGCAATGTGATCTAACTATTTGGAGATGTTGCTCCAACAGTCATGGTGTTCTTTTTATCCTTCAATGGCAAAATGTGTTGTAATATAGAAATTGGAAATCCTGGTCAACTGAATTAAGAGCACATTTTGCTTGAAGTAAATCGATTTGAGAACAACTTTGACAAATTGGGGATTCTTTTTAACTTGCACAAAATGAAGTGTTGATTATGAATTTTAGTTTGATGCAAGAAATGAAATTTGCTTTGTTGATTTTAAGCACCAAAAGAATTTCTTCCTAACTTTGCAAAAAAAAAATTTGTGTGTTTATTTTTGTGATTCTTTTTAACTTTGAACAAGTGTGATTCTTTTTTAGAGCTCAAAATGAAAGATGTGGTTCTTTTTAAAAATCCAAATGAAAGTGTAGTTGATTTTAACCCAAAAGAAAAATGAATTTATTTTATCCTAACTTGAAAGACAAAGTTAGCAATATGAACAAATTTATTTCCTAAGCTAAAATTGCTAAAAAAAAAAAATCCTATTGTAGGGGTTAGTTAAAACCTGCACAAAAGATAATTAGTTAGAAAAATCCACATGTTTTGGTGGGCTTCTAGAAGCCTAAAAATATTGGTTTTCGGTTACAAGGAATTTTCTTACAACTCTCTATTACAATAGCTCTACTCTGTGTGAAAACAGAAGCGCTATTTAACATGAAAGAGCAACAGTATAGACAATAGTGCTAAAGTATCAATTTGCGAAGGCACTAAACTGAGAACAAAAGCGCAAGAGAATGACCTATGTGTCAATTAAAACATTCAAAAGTTAGTAGTATTCAAAATGATTGCTCTTTGATTCACGTCGGGTTCACCAAATGATGTCATGAAAATGGGGACAAGGCAACAACAAAGTTCAATGTTAATAAGTTAGTTTCAACCATAAAAACAAAACAAAGAACTAAAAACCATTCCAAACATATCAAAAGAGATTTCAAAAAGCATGAAAGAAGTTTAACAAAATAAAAGAAAGGAGAAGAGCCTCCCTAAGATGCTTCCATGATGCCTTTTGATGCTTCTCCCTTGTTTCTCCCCTCTCCAAGTCCCAAATGAGTGTAGCTCTCAGCTTTTAGCACTAGCCATGGATGCCATATGGAGATTCAAGATGGTTGAATATGATAAGCAAATTCTATGCAAGTGTAGATAGTGATGCTATGAAAAAGCTCTATGCTAATACCAGTATAACAACAATACTCTAATGCTTTCTCCTCTGCTTGAGGAGAAGGGTTCTATTTATAGAAGAAATGGGGAAATGAAGGGTTAAGATTGAGCAATCTTAACAAGGGTCAGGATTGAAAGATATTCAATCCATGTGAGACTTTCAACCCAATCCCATGTTGACAAGTGTCACCATGAGGAGGCTTGAGAGGAGAGATAAGGAGCATTAAATGCTTGAGGGGACATGATGGTTACCCTAGTCAAAGAAATAAATGCTTTGAAGAGACACATGGGTTACATGAAGGTTAAGTTAGGGGTCAAAGTCCTTAACCATGGGTACAAGTGGAATTAACCATTAATGGTCATGTAAGAGCCATAAGTGGTTTGGAAGACTTTAGAGGTTAATTTGTTGAACACACAAAGCATTAATTGCTTTTTAAAGACTTTGGAGTCTTTGAGAAGTGACTCCAATTTGCTTAGGAATGTGACAATATTTAGGGGATGGATTAGGTTAATTAGGAAGGGTTTAGAAGAATCTAGAAGGGGTTTAGGCATGCAAGTGGATTTTGTAAGAAAATACAAGTGGGAGGAATTTTGGTATTTTCAATTAAAATAAAATCATTTATTTCAATTAAATGGTGTAAGTTGCATTTGGATAAATATTTAAATAAATATTAATTTATTTAAATGAGAAAAAGAAGATAAAGCATTAAATGCTTGAAGACTTTGAGGGAAACCATTAAAGGCTTAAGAAGACTCTAGAAGGAAGCCATTAAGTTTGAGGACTTTAAGGGAAACCATTAAAGGCTTAAGAAGACTCTAGAAGGAAGCCATTAAGTTTGAAGACTTTAAGGGAAACTATTAAAGGTTTGAGAAGACTCTAGAAGGAAGCCATTAAGTTTGAAGACTTTAAGGGAAACCATTAAAGGTTTCAAGTGGGTGAGGATAAATAAGATTTTAAATAAATAATTTTTTTATTTAAAATAGTTGTGCAACTTGCATTTGTAGGAAAATACAAGTGGGTGGAGGATAAAGGTGATTTAAATAAATGATTTATTTAAAATAGTTGTGCAACTTGCATTTGTAGGAAAATACAAGTGGGTGGAGGATAAAGGTGATTTAAATAAATGATTTATTTAAAATAGTTGTGCAAATTGCATTTGTAGGAAAATGCAAGTGGGTGGAGGATAAAGGTGATTTAAATAAATGTTAATTTATTTAAATGTGAGAGGTGGGATTTTAAGGGATTTAAATAAATATTTATTTATTTAAATGTGAGAGAATATTTAATTAAATAAATATGATTTATTTATTTAATTAATGGTCTGAATTTGTTAAGTGAATTAAATCAAATAAATTGAATAATTTATTTAATTAATAGGAGAATAGGGTTAAGATGAATTAATTAAATATATTAATTTAATTAATTATTAATTGATGGTTAAATAATCAAATAAATATTAAATATTTATTTAATTAAGTGGACAGATTTATGTGACAACATTAATATATCAAGAAAAGTCCCCATCATCTCTTCTTTTGATTTGTTGTATTGCCTTCATATTCCTCTTTTTGTGCAGCTAACTCCTTTGCAAGATTTTCCTCATACCGCCTATGTTGTGCCACCAAATACTGCTTATGAGATTGCTCTTGACGAACCAACTCTTCTTGCTCATGTAGATAGGCTTGATAAGCCCACTCATCTTGCTACTGATTTAAGCTCTTGTTGATCTCATCCATCTGCTTTGTGAAGCCTTGCAATATACTCTTGATGTCACTAATCCCAAAACCATCATTTTGGAGCTGACTGGAAGACTAAGAAAGGGTGGGTGGGTGGTAAGAATGATGACCATGCTGGTTACTTGTTGTAAGAGCGTTATTTGGACTAAAAGCAGTATCATGGTTACTTGGGTCTGGTTGATAAGGAGTCTCATGGACAACATTTTCATGGTATGGGAGGGTAATCACAAGCATTTTCATGAAAATTTGACATCTTTTTTTCATTCAAACAGCTGGAAACTTAGAATTAATAGATTTTTTGAAATATACCAATACTTTTGTCTGTGAAACCAGAAGATCTGAGCTTGGAGTCATTGGGTGTGTGTGGATCTTGCCTCCAAAGGTTGGAATCACTGCTATTCACACCAAAACAACAGTAAACATAGAAATTTTTATGAGTTGAGATAGCTTAATTTGTCCCACCGGGGGTGCCAAAAACTGTTGTCACCAAGATTGCCCCCATGATGCTCAACCTAAAAGCTCAGCAATCTTGTGAAACATGGGATGATTTGTAGGCCTATGGGTTGCCTATGATGGAAATCAACCTCTAGAGTAAGTGGGTTCTCTTTGATGAATCTCCTACAAATGACCTCTAATGAGAAAAGACATAGGAAACTTGAATTGTAAACCTATCCTAATTGGAGGTGATGAACCAAAATCTAACTAAGACCTGCAACCTGCTTAACTCACAAATCTTTCAACAAAAAGACCTGAATCTCTCACAACTCAACTGAACAATGTGGTGCATAAGTATTTCTTAGAAAAGGCTGAACCTGATGCTTACTTGAAGGAAAACCAGCTAGTTTTCACAACTACAAACATTAAAATCAACTATACAATCTAAGACCTGCATCAACCACATATCTTCATACAACAAACTCTGTCTAAATGAGACAAATTAGAGGGACTTTGAATATAACTCAATAAAACTCATTGAATCATTCATCCATAACATAGAATACGAAGTATTGAGAAGGAATAATGCTGCTATTTTATTGAAAAATAAAGGAATACTAATGTTACAAAACTCAGAAATGAGCTACAATGCTTCATGCCCAGCTGAAAGCAAAGGACAGAGAGAAAAGAACTAGAATGAAAAAGAGAGAAGAAGTTTTATAGAGAAGCCTTAAAATGAACTGACGATAGAACTGAACTTGGACCCTCCTTCATTCATAAGTTTATCTGGAACTGAAGGTCTCTTTCTTGAAAATATCTCCATCTTGCATGATAAAGGCTTCCTAGGTCGAATTTGAGAGAAAATCAAGCAAAAAAAGTGCAAGAACTGATGTGAACTGAAGGTTGACTGCTGGAAAAGTCATCTCAACTGATGTGCAACCCATATAGGAGTTCTAACTGAGTTTGAACTGCCACATTTGTTCTCAAACTCCTCTGTTTTAGGCCAAGGTGCTTTTCAACTGATCCTTGCACTTAGAACTCCACTTCTTGCCATCTCAACTGATTCAAGGACTTTGTGATCTGACCACAAGGCACAAGATAACCTTGATTATGTAAGGGTTTACAAAAAGTTGAGGTATTTGTTCACTGTTCTATATCTTATTCTTGCTGCTACCCACTGTCATAGATCCCATGCCCTCCTATCCTTGTCTCTGTCAGTTGATACCTTTTCTGTGAATTGAAACCCTTAATAGGACAGTCTCTGTGCACTTTACTGTCAATATGGCTTTTACCAATATTTGATAAAACATTACCCCTAAGGCTTGTGACTGTCCCCTTACTATTTGACTGTCACAAACCATTACCCCTAGCACTATGATGACTATTACTATCTTGGTTTGTAGCATACATATTCTTTTACTACTGGGAGCTTTGAGTCTTTCCTATATATGCTTTGACTGTCCTTTTTACCTCTGTGGATGCAAAACTTCATTACCTCTGTCATCTTCTATGGGCCAAATGTCTTTTGACTAATATGCAAAGGATTGACATTGTGACAAACTTTTGGGTTTTAGAAACTTTGGCTTGAGACTGATCAAGAAGATGTACATTATCACAAACTTCATACATTGCCATTGTAAATCTTCATTGACTGCCTTTGCTAGTGGACAGTGATCTCGACTGGGCTCATTGTGATTTGCTGCTCTATTCTTGATTTCAATGACTCTATTAAGCCCTTTTTGACTGTCAAAAAGACTTCTTAATGCTCTGTGCTTGAAATAAACCCTACCTTATGACTATCACCTGTGTGTCTTTAATCGGATTTAGGACTTTGTATCTCTTAATACTGATTACTATACAATTTTTTGAATTAAGAGCACCTTTGGTCTATTAATGACAGTACCTTATGACTGGATAATCTGATCATTGCTAGAATCATTGTTACTGGATCATAATAGGATCAATAAGGTTGCATGGTTATAGCTTCTTTAAGGCTTCAAAAATTTCTCTATGACTATGATAGAGTTCACTATAACTGTTTTACCATATTGTGACAGCTAGTGATCTCTACCATTCACTGTTTTCCCAGACTGTTACAAGACTTTATTCCATTATCCTCAACAAACTTCAAATTTCTAAGCATGAGTTTATGAATTCTTTGAATCTTTTCACCATTGTATCTTCTTGATACCTTAGATTGCTACTGTTATTGATCCCCTTTCTCATATTACTGGGACTAATCTGTCTACATTTTTTATGTATGCACTCTATGGATTGTGCTTTTCAGTCTTGATACCTCCTTGTCTCTTAGCTCTTGATGCTCATGCTATTGGTGTTCCATGCACTATGGCCTCATTCATCTTTGTGGTGTCTTGCCCTGCCCTATATCTCTGTCTTTCTGTTTGGATGTCTATTCTCTTGAATGCTCCTTACGTTGTAGCTTTGGTACTGTTATAACTTATTGTTAGTGCCTGTACCTTTAAATCTTTTCCAACCTTTACAGATTACTATAGTCTTTCATTGAAAGGACTGTTTCAAATCTGTCTTTAGTTTCTGAAGGCCTCTTGACTGCACATAAGATGACTGTCATTTTGTGACTGCTGCTATTGTTTGTAGATGTTGCGCTCATATCATTTGCTATGTTTTGCCTAGACCATTAAAAGATCCTTTGACTGTCTTTTATATATTATGACTGTTAAAACATCACGTCTCTGTTATTTTGGCTGCTATGAAGTGGCGATCTTCCATTTTCCTTCTGAGCTATTTGTTGACTGTATTGTATTCTCATTTGCTGCTATAAGAAAACTCATACGCTTCATCTCCTTAGGCAATCACAACTTTATTCATAAAGCTCTACTTTTTGTCATTCATGATTTATACTAGAATAGCTTGGCATGAAGGAATTTGTTGGTCTCCAACCTGTGACTGTCATTTTCTAGATTTGTCTTTGATGCTTTGTGTGCTCGCTGTGCTAGCTTTCAATCAAAATTTGAAGATCCTTGTTTGAGGACTGCTCTCTGCTTTCAAACCCCATTTTCATTCTTCTCGACTGTACTCTGCCCTTTTACTTTGACTGTTATTTCTTCATGGAGGCTGTCCTTTATGACTGCATTCATCTATTGTCATTATCCTCTGTCTTAAGCACTGTAGCTGTGATCATATTGTCTTTGATATCTCAGTCACATTTGGTCTTTTCTCAAAACCCCTCCATATTCACTGCCATTGCTTTGGCAGAGGTATGTCCATTTTGACCAGTATGATGTTGTTCCAATAAACCATTTCATCTCATGTAATCACATACTTGTCAACATTAATACTGCTATAGATCTTTTCTTTTGTGCTCTTGCTAACTCAGAGAGGTCTGTGCATTGGCTCTTTGATATTGCTTGAATGAGCCTTCTAATGCATGTGTGGCTGGCCTTCTGTATCACAGTTACTGTGTTTTGAAAGTCCTAAATCTGAGATGATGCATTGCCTTCATGGCTATTAGAAATCTGCTCTATAAATCCTTATCTTTAGTTGGGGTTCAAGGAAACAATGTTTCAAATAGTTCTTATGTGAAAATCGTCCCTATTGCATGTTAAGATTTTGAGAATCCGTAATAACTCAGCATAGCTTTGAAAATCATAACTGAAGAAGTAAAAACCCTTGATAATCATGCAATAAATGATCTTTCTTTCAAGAAATGCTAAGGAGGAGTGTTTATAGTAAGGAGAACCTGTTTGCAGCTTTGCATGATATAATTGTATTTGTCTATGTGACTTTGATCAAAAGCTTACTTCCCCTGTCTATGGCTTGATTGTAGGTATCTTCCAGTATCAAAGTGGAGGTCTTCTACGCAGAGCCATTGTGATCATGCACAACCAAATCTCAAGTGTTAGTCTCCTCATGGATTAAAACTGAAGATATAACAAGCGAATTCCCTTTCCTTCAAGCATATGATTGAAATACATGCACGGACTGATAGTAAGAAAGCCTTCAAACTTCTGTTAGGGATCTCAAATACTTTTGGCAGCCATAGAAAGCTCTACAAGTCAAAAGCTTATTCATGAAAACTAGGGCTTCTTGAAACAAACCTAAGATTTCCCTCTTCTAACCCGAGTCAATGCATGGTAAAGCGATGGAAACTTAATTCAACTTCCCTCCAAACATTAGATCATGAATATTGCTCCTTTGTAGCTATACTATGTGGGCTTCATAAGGCTTAACATTAATCTTTGTTTTTGACAAAAGCAAAGATTAAATGCCAACAAATTTGATAAAAATAAAAGGAATTTGATATCAATTTTCACCCTTTATAATTATTAAGCACCCATACGCTTTTCAAATAAGACTTAGAACTTTGCGTAAGGCTATTTTTACACTGGAGCGAAAAATAGGTAACAGTTGTATCTCCATCCGATATCTCTCTTTGCCTCGCTCTTTTTGCTGGGGGTCGCTCTTTAAGAAGTAGAAGCTCAGACTGTGGGAAAACCTGATTCTCAACTTGATTCATTAACTTCGCACAATAGGAACTGCTAAAGGACCAATGTCAATAAGTGACATTGTTAAACGAGGTATATCATACCTGCAATTTGGCTTTTGTGGTGTCTGTATGAGCATAAAATTTTTGAATGATGAGCCTCAAATGGTCAAATATTTGCTTTACCCCACCCTCTCTATATGAATAAGTCATAAAGTAGTAAGTAAAACAATTAATGACATAGCATTTAAAAATTTATACCAAAGTCAATACTGTAACTCCCATATCTTATGAATGAAAATTAAAGCATGCTCAAATACAACACCAAACTTAACCACTTGCCTCAAGATTACATTGTTGAATACCAGTAACCATAGCATTCACAAAAATAGTATCCAATCCATCCTACACGACTAACTGATTCAAATAACACCAAACACAGAAAGCAAACTTTAGTTTTAAAATTACAAAATATAATATAAATTTAATTTGGATATGCATAATAGACATAGTATTTCCACATTGCATTTAAATGATTGAAGATGTTGATGACAAAAAATGTGTAAGAATATTTTCATCATATCATACTCCATGATTCAAACAATCGACAGCTTCAGACAGGTTTAGAAAATAGTTTATATAAATTTTAAATGTGCTATCCACAAAGCAATAACAATAGAGTGCCAACTATAGGTACAAAACTGAATAAACAATTCAAATTAGCTCTAATTCAGAATGTGAATCACACAAAAATAAATCTACGAATGAGAAATTACTTTAGTACTACATAAACAGTGAATTCAACAAAAACTGTCAAATATGAATCCTTTTCTTCTTTATGTGACTGGAATGATGTCTCAAGAGACTCAAAGCAAATACCATATGCACAATTATCGATGGGATCTCAAGTTTAGGGCACCACATCTAAGCGACGATGCCCTTATAGCAATGCAGTTTGTACGATTACCAGTCAATTTGTGGGGGTAGCTGGCGCTGATCTTGACCCCCAGCTGCCTGCACCCCTTCAAGACTTCCCGGAGAAGGAACCTTAACATTATCCAGGATGGAGGGGCTGGCCGGAGGATTTTCACCGTACCCACTGCGACCTGCCTGGCCTGCAACTGCCTCAACTCCAAACGGAGCTTCCTCATCCACTTCACAACCTACGGCAACCAGCATAGATTTGTACTTCTTGGTGAGATGGAAGTTGCTAGTAGAGTCCAAACGGAGAATTTTATCCTTGAGATATTTCTCAAGGTCGTCTCGAACTGAATTATTTAAACAAAAATGTGCTTTATGCTCCTGGAGGACCGAGTCCTTGTGCCTCCTAACTGCACGCAAAACACTCTTGTCATTATAGGCAGGGAAAGGGATACTAGCATTCTGATGTTCCTCGAGGCATTTCTCCCAGCACTGCCTTGTAACCTCTTGTGGATACGGTGGCTTATAACGTCCAGCGGCACCGGCCAATGTTTTCCTCTGCTCCTTATAATCTTGAATTCTTTTCTTGATTGCCTGCATTTGACTTCTGAGCTCAGCAATCTCTTTCTCACCATCTGTCTTATATGAAGAGACATCCGCACTTAGATCAGCCACTTGAACATCGAGGGCAGACCCCAAATAACGTGCTCTTTTCCGTAGCTTCTCCACCTCCGGAACCTCTGCAATAGCCTCTTTCCTTCGCTTGCTCTTGCATGATGTAATAAGATCAATAGCATCTTTTCCTTCCTTGGTCTTTGACCACCTAGCAAGATCAACAGCATCTTTGACATCCCAATCGGTGATGTCAGAAATCACACTTTTCCAAAGGGCTTCAATTGCCAACTTCCTGAGGATGCCCTGATAAGCATAAGATACGAGGACACGGCATTCCCTAACTACTTGGTGTTTGGAGAAGCCCTGCCGCTCCATCGCTGCAATAAAATCCTTCTTAAACCGGATCTCATTGTCGACCAAGGTCCCAATTAATTCATCAAAAAGGACATCTGGGGTTGGCCCCACAGCAGAAAGTGCTGCCATCTCACCCAAACACAACAATCCCGGATGAACAGGAGCAGGAGCACTGAGCGGGCACCAACAAACCTGAACCTGATTTATCTTTAAAATATTAATTATAATATACATATTACCAATCAATCTTGTTAGTTCATAAATTGATACTTTCCAAAGGCCGACATTGTTGAATTATAAAACTTAATCCACAACAATGAATTCTGATTTTATACTTTGTAGATCTTGAAATTAAATTGTACGTAGATATAAAACAATTCAAATTAGATTTTTTAATTCTGCACATATCAATTGCACAAAAATAGAATGATTAAAACACAAGAAATTCAGATTTACCTGCCCCAATAAACTAACCAGAAAACAAGGCTAAGAAATATTAATACTAATATTTGAATACAACGAATATTTTTATATGTTCAGCAACCTGTAAACAAAATAAATTCTCCCACTTGTAAAACATTCCTTGAATTATAAGCATTGTTTCTCCCATTACACATGTTTATAGCTCTCCAATTTATCATTAGAAATGTGAAATTAAAGAGCCGTGAAATCCTTATCCTTTCACTTTCCCAAAATTTCCTTGGAACAAAAGACATTCAAATTCATCTTCATCTTCCAATAGACATTCATTTCAAATTCAAATTCATCTTCCAATAGACATTCAACTATTCCCAAAACTGCCAAACAAATCTTTCACCTTCGCCGTCTTTCCAAACTTTGAATAATAGAAAGATAAATATATTTCGATGAAAATGGCTTCAGCTCATGTGAATTTTTAATGGCAGCAGCATCATCACTTCCGAAGCAAGAAAGCGTTCCTTAACAATCCTCTCCTTGTTTTCTCTGCTTAAATTAGGAAACAAATGAAGGAGACAAAATAAACAAAGATAAAATGAGGCAACCTTAACTTAGCCAAAAAGAGAAATTATATTTCAGCAAACTCTAGAGCTTAAAACAATCACACTATTTTACGCGGAAGCGTACTCTATTTGAAATAAATCAACTGATTTTAGAAATCGATGGCTGAGATTATCCTAAACGGAATGCAAGACGATGTAAATAATCCGAACTGTTGAATTTTGACTGTTTTCATTTGCTAGCAGAATTTTGGACGGACCCGAATTTTTTTGAATCGCAATACACAAATCGTCATAGTGGAAATAATGTCATTTGTTCATTGGATTTCGTTTTGTGCTTCCATCACATTTTTTCGATCAACAATGGAAATATGATTTGTGCACTGGATATTTTATTGCGGTACTCCTATGATGTTTTTCTGATTCCATTGTCCATTCACACACCTTTAAAAAACGCGTGAGAATATGTGTTCATAATCTTTCCGCTATTGAAAACGGTGACCTTTCAATGTTTATCCATTACACACCCTTGTGAAAATAAAAAGTATAATCTACCTATAGAGGAAAATCAAGCACGTTTGGGTTTTGATCACAACTATATGTAGGTTTTTAATCTTATAAACATTTTGAAAAATGGATTATGTAAGAGAATTTAATACTTATAAAAAAAAACTATAGAAAGGTAAGATAAATATTAAAAAAGCATACATTAAAAAGGAAGAAATTAGTGATTCATATATCCTGTATGTATTAATAATTTTTAATTAAAATTATTAATAAAAATATTATTTATAAAATTATTAATTTAATAATTGTGAAAATAATACTTATTATATACTTAGATTATTAATTGAGAAATAAATATTATATTAATTTTATTAAATATTGTATAATAATTTTTACATCAAATAAGTATTCATTATTATATAATTAAATTATAGTTAAATTATTAATCGATAATAAATATTATTTAAATTCTATTATATATTACATAATAACGTGGATTTTAATTTAATATTATTTTGTAATTATAGAAAAAAAATCAGTTAGAAATAAAATTTGTAAATAATATAAACATATAATAGAATAAATTAGATCAAATTCAATTTAACTTTGTCCTTGGATAGAAAATTAAATACAATGTTAATTCATTTTAGAATTTGATTATCAACACACAAAATTTATTAGAAGGGTGTGAGGTTTTATGGAACTTAGGAGGACTTAACCTCAAAATGCATCAACATTCAAGAACATATAGTTGAAATAGTATCTACATAGTCATAAGGTTGTATGTCAAACTAGAGCAAAGCATGTATGGGTATAAGGAAAATAATAGCATAATATAATTCAAGACTCCAAAATATGAGAAAAAAAGTGTAAACTAGAGAATCGAGAAAGGAGATATAATGGGTCAATCACAAGAGAGTCAAACCAACAAACATTTTATAACTTAGTACATAATTAATGAGAAGTGTCATGTCCTATGCAATTTTCAAGTGGCTTCCTCCCTTGGCCCTCTCTCCTATAGAAATTTCAACTCAACAGTTAATGTCTTTGTCTTTATCTCCCTCTTCCTTCTTTGTATATCCCTGTCTTTCTCCTTTCTCCTTGTTCTTTATGTCTCACTCTATTTTTTTAGTTGGCGTGTGTGTGTGTGTGTGTCTATATACACACATATCAAGTTTCATTTTCTAGCACAACATGGTTGACAAAAGCTAGTTTCTCTTTCTATTCTCTCTCCCCCTTAATATATCTTATCTCTCCCTACTACTCTATCTTTATTTTTGTATTTGTCTCTATTGATCTTTCCCTTCTCTCCCTCTTGATCTCACTAACTCTCTTTATATGTCATTGCCTATTTCTTCATCTCTCCATTTCTTTCTACGTTTTTCTTTGTGTCGATTAAGGAAGTCTTAAATTTGAATCATTGGGCCTTAACCAAATAGCTTATTTCTCTAAGCATAGCTCCCTATGGACACATGCAATCGTTAGATTGTTCCTCCTCCTCCCCCCCCCTCCCCCCTCTCTACCTCCCCGCTATATCCAGTATTTCTGTTGTTCTCTCTTGTATCTCTCACTATTCAAGTCTATAAAAATTGGCCCACCTTTCTAACTTAATCCTGCCATCGAGAAAAATTGATATTATTGGAGAACAATACAAATTATAAATCCCATCTTTCCAAGTGGTTATGCAAAATTTTCTTTGATAAATGTAAAAGTGTAGCTCCACATTAATTACCTTCATGTTTTTTTTTTTAACCCACACAACTCTTCTATATTCGGAAGGATAAAGGGATAAAGAAATGAAAAGATAGTGTATAGATGACTAAGAAATCAATATGGGGACATACATGTTGATTACAAATAATTTAATCTTCCATTAAAATTATTGTACCATTGGTCCAAGATTTATCAAAGATGTAGCCATCCTACTAGGTGTAAACCTATGTCAACATCCTTCTCACTATATCGGATACTAATTGGTCCACAAATCTCCAATCAGATATACTTTTATTCTTGCAAGCTATGAATTTCACACTAAGGATTTTTCTTATTAGTTTTTAGCTAAGAAGGCATGAAGTTGTGAAGCATGCACTACTGAAAGTATAATTAAATGGTCTATACATTATGGTTGTGCATCTAATTGGTGGAGCTTGGCACATAAACTCAATAGAGAAGAAAAAGAATTATAGAAAGATGAAGAGAGGGAGAGAGGTAGAGAGAAAGAGACAAAAAGAGATAGGTACTAAGGGATATCACTATCCCTATCTCTATCTCTCTCCCTCTATTACTTGTCTCTATCACTTCCCCTCTCTCTCTCTCTCTCTCTCTCTCTCTCTCTCTCTCTCTCTCTCTCTCTCTCTCTCCACATTTCTCTCTCACTCCATCCTTATCCCCTCTATCTATTGTATCTCTCTTTCTTTCTCTTATTGCTCTTCCTTGTCAATCCCCCTTCTTTCTATCTCTTATGCTTCTCCTCTCATCATGTCTCTCTAGATTGCAAACATAACATGATCCTGTGGTTATGAAACTCGATTATCTTCATGAATTATTTTATTTGTGTTTAAATCCCTCTAAGTGGATGCATAGTTTATTTGAATCCATCACTTCTCCATCGAGACCTTTGTTGCACAAACAATCATTTGCTAAATGTCCTTCAAATTGAATTTATGTTACATAATTGTATACAAAAATTTAACAAAAAAATTGTCTGATTGACCTTCCACACCTCTTCGGAGTACCCATTGCACACTAAGCGTGATTTCTAGTTTATGAAATATTAAATTAGTAAACTATTTTTTTATTATTATTAGTTCTTCTTGGTACCTACAAATTCAACCATTATATAAATATCACCACTATAATAAAAAAAATATCATAAAAGGAAGGTGTTATTAATCAAATTGGAGAAATTAATAATATTATTTGTTAGTAAAATGTCCAAGGAAAAAAGAAAGGTAGTCAAGAAAGAGGGTCTACTAATTGGACACCCTCACTTTGTGCTTCTCAAAATTCTACTATGCCAAAATTTTAAATCAATCCCTTTTTTTTACTACATAGCTTATTTGACAAGTCTCCTGCTTATAACTAAAATTTCAAGTCCACAAGCACATATGATGCCAAATCAGCATACCTTTTGTTGAAGTGTCCCAAAAACCCTCTTAAAAATGATACCAATACTTGTGCACTAAGTCATGTGTTATTGGTGCAGTATTGTGACATCATATGATTTGTTACCTTTAAGATATAAGGAATACATTTCATTAAATTACATGGGTACTCATTGCAAGTAACCACTTTAAATTTCATGCAATATTGTTGAAAATGTTGGACTTTAAATCAACAAATGCTATAACAATTATTCAAACATGCTCAACTACTTGGCCCTTCCTTATAAAAGTCAAACCCTAAAAATATACACACATAAAATTGTCCTATGTCTCTAATAACACTTTTCACTACTTTTTCATCTAAGTTAATTAAATAATTTTATTATTTGATTAGTACTAATATTCTTCTTCTAATTGTCTATAATTAAATAATTTTAATCATTTGATTATTGCTCATTCAAACCATTAATTAGATAATCTTCATTATTTAATTAATGTTCATCATTATCTCTTTCTAGTCAATCAATCTTGATCTTAATCACTCTAAAATTAACTATTCCTCTTAGATTAAATAATACTTTAATTATTTAATCCCTTAATCAATCTTTCCTCTCAAATAAATAATTATTTAATTATTTAATTTATCTTCAATTTCTAAATCCCTCATGTTTAATTAATTATCTCACAAGTGTGGGTGAAATAAATATATTTTGTTTATTTATTACTCCACTTAACTTTTCCATTTTCCAATTTCTAATTTCTATCTCCCTTTTAACTCTTTCATCTCCTTCACTTGTCTCTTCCACTTGCCAATTTCCATTCCCACTTGTCTCTCCCACTTACTAATTTTACTCTCACTTAACTCTTCCATTTTCTATTTTCTTTTCCACTTACTCTTTTTTTCCTCCACTTTTGAAATGGTAGCTTTTAAGGAAAATAAATAGTTCTTTTATTTATTTTTACCAAACTCATTTTCTCTTCACTTAACTAATCCTCTCAATTAATCATATCCATTGATTTTCAAAAATAAAAAATAGTCTTAGTCATTGATCAAAATCCAAATCTCTATAAATCCAATCAAATCCTCATTTTCAACAACCACACCTTCAATATCTTCTCATCGTAATTGCATCATTATCATGCTTTCAAATTTACTTTGTGCACACATAATTTTTGAGAGCCATCATACAAGAAGATTAAGAATAACAAAGGAGAGTTTTGAATTCAATGCTTGGATAATTTGTTTTGATTTTTTAATTTATGCATTATGAATTTGTTCTCTTCATTGGTTGAGTAGGCTTAAGTTGCATTGAATTTGGACTTTCATGGTTGCTTTAATGTGCTTTGCAGGCATTTCCCACTTTTCCTCTTGACATTTTGTTGTGAACCTAACATGAAGACATGAACTCAAATCTATCATTTTTGTGTTTTTTTGATGTGACGAGATCTTGGTGATGTAATTGTGGAACCCAACAATGCAATTGACTATCTCCTTAATGTTTAATGCAATTGTTGGATAGATAATAAATTAGCTGGGTTTTAAATTTGATCATACAATGCCAACAAAAAATTGATTAATCACACATTTGATTAATTAAGTGGCTAATTGATTGATTTTTTAATCATACAATGCAAATGAAAACCAATAAATCTCATATTTAGCTCATTAAATGGCAATGAATTAAGAATGTTAATCAATTTTACCATCTAATTAAGGTTTTAATGGATCAATTGTACACTCTAGATTAATTAGGTGGTTAAACTGATAAAAACATACAATCTAAATTAATTAGGTGGTTAAATTTATCGAATGCATAACCTAGATTATGTTAGGATAACCGATGGGAAACTGAGAGGGGGGGCCAATGAATCTGTTGTCAATAGATTATGAAGATTTAATCACTTAAACCCTTTTACCAGAACGCATAAACCAAATACCGGAATAACAAAGATATCAACTAAGCACAAACATAAATCATGAAAAAATTTACCATGCATCCACAACACACAACACCAAGATTTGTATGTGGAAAACCTAGTGAAGAGAAAAATAATGTTGGGAAACCCTACCCACAGTTAGATGATACTTATGTAGTAAGTATGTGATTACAATAAGGGGCCTGCACATGCAGGAAGGTACACTACCTAGAGCACACTACACATCACTAAGGAGCCTCACTGATTACAAGAAATCATCGGACTACAATCCAAAAAGAATATTGAACTGCAAGAATAACATCTCCTATGCCTGAGTATAGTTCCAGTTAAACTCAATACCAAAGGTCTTAAACCTCTTACACAAACTCAATGCGATCACCTATGATCGACCAAAACCTTTTCATATGATTATGACTTTCTTTGCACACTAATATTCCCATAACCCATAACCATGATCTACAAAGAGATCTTATATCATATTTATACAAACCCTAGACCTAAACAATTAGGTTGACCACCTAAAAGATAATACAATAAATACATTACATAAATTTGTAATCCAATGATAACCCAAGTCAACCTAAAGCTGAAACAACATTATCCAATCAATAAATCCAATGGGTAATGCATCGGGAGAATCCACCAACACGTTACACAAACTGGTCCATAACCTAGGTGTCAATAACACAGAATAGCATCGGATCTAAAATAGATCACCATAAGCCAAATGCAACACCACCAATCAACTAGAACATGAACATGATAACCATCAGCATCTTGAGAACCTTCTAGAAGCCTCACCAATGCCACTTTTCAAATCCATCAAAAGATCTTCAACAAAGCTCTGCCAGTAAAACCCTTATCGGTAACCAAAAGGCTTACTAGAACATATGATAGCTTCCGAATCACCAAATCCTGAACCAACTAAATGTGACACACATTTGAACCACATGAATGACCAAACCAAACCATTTCCACCAATTTGAACATACTAGAGACCAATCTCCTGATCATCATCACAATCCAACCATTCTACCGGAACCTAGTAGACAACCAAATAAGCTAGTGTTGACATAAATGACAAACATCAATGCAACACATAATCAATTCCTTCATATTGCCAACAGATTAATTAGGTGGTTGAATCAATCAATTATACAAATATAGATAAAATTGGTAATTCAAGGGATCAGTTGTACATATAATTAGTTAAATGGGGAAACAATTAATTACAAAATTAATCAATTAATCAAATGGTCAAATCTTGAGATAAAACAATTTTATATTTCTTCAGGCAATTCTTAAAAGAATTTTTTTGTGCTATTGGTCATCTATTGTAGCATTCTGGCAATCGTGGGATGAAGATTTTGATATTTAACTACTAATCAATTAATGCAGGACAATTGTCAAAGAAAAAATTTGAAACAAGAGAGTTTTCACTTTAGTAGATTAAATTACACTTCAATTTTCTTAATGGAATTAATGAGTGTCTAAATTATTTTGTATACTCATATGCTATATATTATGGATCCCAAGAATCATATGAAAGTATCATCTCTTCTTGCCTTTGTGGAACCTGGGTGCAAGAGAAATCATGAGATTTTTTTATAGGAGAGGCTTCCTTAGGGATTTCATTACCCTTTGGCATGACCTCAAGTAGTATTTTCTTCGGCCAATATACAAAATGGGTGAGAGAAAAATTTGTAGGCCAAATCTATGAACAATGTCAATTGTATCAAGATAAATATGTGTTAAGGCCATGTTGGGTTGACTAGAGACTTGAGTGTCTCACCACCAGATGTACATGTAACATTCTAAAATTGCACCCTTTGCAAATTTTGACTACATTTGGGTCTTTGCCATAGTGTTTGAATCCCTCGGCTTGATCAGAGACCTGAATATGCTCATGTACATAAAAAATACATTGCAATTCAACCTTGCACTCTGCTTGCACCTTGAACTTACCCCAAAATAGGGCAAGGCCATGGTGTGGCACCCGAGGATCCCCTATTTGGGACCCATTTTGGGGTCCCTCCCTTGTGCTCATCTCAAATCAGAGTGGGGAAATCCCCCTACGTCGGCCTAAGTCATAAAATCAGTCAATTAAACCCATTGGTAAGTATATAAGAGGGATTTCCCCTCTCATTTGACATCCTATCCAGCCTATCAAATCTATCATCAATCATTATCAAGCATTCAAGCATTCAAGAGAAATTGAGCATTTTTTATTCTTCCTTCAAGCTTTGGAGTAGTGATAGAGACAAGATTTCAAGCATTGAGGAGAAGATCAACATTCTAGTTCATGAAAACCTAATTCCATGTGGAGGCAAGAAAAACTTCACAAGGAGGTATAATAACTTCAATTTCATTCAATTCAACATCCCCTCAAAGAGGAGGATTTCTACTTTCAGTTATTTCATTTACATTATTTCAACCACTTGGTTAATTCCAAAATCAAGGTTTGATTTGAAGACAAACCCCTATTCCTAACACATTTCCATTTCTTTCTACATGCATGAAATAGGTGTGCAACTATACTTCAAGAATTAAGCTTTATTTGCAGAGACGAAAAAATCCTTTTCGACGCATAGAAAGTTAGGATGACTGATAGGAGCACACCTTTATCTGGACACATAGTCCCTACAAGTTTTGTTGGATTTCATAGAGCATCTTTGAATCATCTCAAACTTTTCATATACAGGTGCACGATTGAATCCCGAACTTGTACCTCACTATTTTCTCATACTTTGTCTCCATTTTCAACACTTTGTCTTAATTCAATCAATCAACTTACAAAATAGGGTTTATCCATTCCAATCTACTTACTATTCAATCCTTGCATCCTTTGGGATTGGATCTAGTAGATTCATCCCCCTCTTTTGAATGTAAAGCCCCCTAAGTGAAAATTAAACCTTAGCTAAGTTCTCTCCTTTCCTCTATGTGGAGAAATTGGTTAAGGTTCCCAATTTTCCACTTTACATTTTGGTGAACCCAACATGTCTTATTCTTGCTTTTGATTTTTGTTTTTAGGTTTGAGTGCATGCAATTTAAAATTTAAATTTTCAATTACAAGCTTAATTTCTTTTCAATTTAAAAAAATTTATAGGTTAAATTCACACAAACCCTAGTTTTTAGATTCAAAATTGAGCTTGTCATTAGTCTAAATTGGATTGATTGTTTTAGATCTAAGAACTCTTCATTTTTACAATTCAAGTTTTCATTTATACTTTTAATTTTCAAAAGTTTTAAAATTAAGTGGTTGAATCACAAAATCCTAATTTTTAATTTTAAAATTGACAATGTGGATTATGTAGATATTGAATTCATTTAAGATTTGAGTCTTGGCTTTACTATCAAAATTCATTTTCCCTCCTTGCAACATTCAAATTCAAATTTTAAATTTTAAAATTAAGCGGTTTATGCAACAAATCCTAATTTCTAAAATTAAATCAACCTTGTCCAATTTCAAATCTTCCTTTAAGCATTTAATTGGTTCAATCAAATCTAAAGCCTCTTCTTGTCCTTTTAAACATCATAAAAGTTGGCCCTTAAGTGTGCCCTTTTTGTTGTTCTTCCAATTAATCCTTTTGTCAAACATCCTAAGTGTGTCCTATTTCCACCTTCAAGGCTTAATTTTGCATATCTTGACATCTCCAATTTCATTATCCTTTTGGAATTCGCATTAAAATCACAATATGTTGCTTCCCAAAAAATTTGGAAAAAGTTGGTCGGATCATGTGTTCAAAATAAGTCGCTACCTACTTAGTCCCGACTTTTTTTGCCCAAATTTTGGGAGCTTGTTTTGATTGTATTTTACTGCACAATTCCAAAGATTTGTGAAATTATATTGATTTTAGGTCACGCTAAGGTCAAAAAAAATCTGAATTTCAACATTTCAACATTTTCATTTTCAATTTTAATTTTAAAATTAAGTGGTACACATACCCTAATTTTTAAAATTAAATTAATTTATTCATTTGAAAATCTCAAAATTTTTATAATAGGTGAAGAGTACATAAGGTTCACATCATTTACATCCTGTCATCAAGACATACATAAACCAATAATACATATGACCACATGGGTCCAATAGATACATGAATGATCCCTAAATAGGAAACGAATCCAACTGGACATAATAAGAAGCAATACAAAAATCAACTGGAACACCCATGAAACTAAGTCTTCACAACCCATTGTAATCAACCCATGGTCTAACATGAATATCAGGTTCTCACAAGGGCATAAACAACAAGACATGACTCTACAACAATGCTCCTATCAAAGTCAACACCAACTGCACACTAGCGAACATAAGGGACAAGTGTCATCACATAACTTGGTATGGCTACCATGGTAGGCCTCCATAGGTTATGGCCCCATCTACTGGGTTACCTTGGCAACCTTTTTCGAACCTCTGACCTATCCAAGTCTCATGTGGACCCAACACATCCTTTCGTGAAGACAAGTTTGATGGTTTGCCATTTCAAGCCTTCTCACTGCATGTCGAGTTTGTACTAGCACTCATCCCATGCGCAAGGCACAATTATCTTACTTAGTGTTTTCATTAACTACTAACTCTCTAATATGCTATTAGGTTATCACTTATTTAGAAACACTTTTGATGGGTTACCCAACAACCACTTTGGGCGCGGCCCCTAATTGAAAGCCACTTTCCCATATGACTCTAGACAATAAATAAACGGAACTCCTACACTAAGGAATACACCAAGACAAGATTACAGAGTTCAATACAGTAGGAATACCCACTTGGCCAAACAAGGCTTCATACAAGGTGCATTGACTGACAGTACTCTAACTAGAGATTTGAACAACTATGGTCAACCATGAACCAACATTCAACACCCGCATAAAGGACATGACTTGATACAAAACCATCACATGAAAATACTCAATACTCGAGATCAAGGACATAAGAAGGTACCCAAATCAACATATGATAATATCCACCAATCACAATCAAGGACTTGCCATTTATTAATCGAATGCAAATACAGAAAATTAAACATGCATAAGCATAAACCGGGAGAGACAATCTTCTTCCATATTGTTTAAACATTACAATCGATCCAGTTTTCTAATAGGTCTAATTAGATAAAAATTTGTCTACCTTGTCTAGGTACAGGTCATTCATGGTTTAATAACTAACTAAAGTTCATTTTGCATCATAAAATAACATAAATATGTCATCATGAGTTTTGAAACCAAATTCACATGAATATAATTAAATAAACATTGATCAACTAAAATATGATATTTATTCTTCAAAATAAAACATCATTCTCATACTGGTTGGAAAACAATTTCTCAAAACTCATCTTTTCCAGAACCAAGTTACATGTTTCAAATTAAGGAAATATACGTTAAAGAAACCAAAAATAGATAAACATTTCCCAAATAAAATGATACTTCCTTGCATATATATTATAAAAAAATACAAATTAAATATTAATTAATATATATATATACTAATCCACAATTAATAAAATATATGCTAATTAATAATTAATAATAGAATTACAAATGAAATATTAATTAATATATATTGTATACACCTAAAAATGATCTAAAGATAATTAATTGAATAAGCAATTATTAAATTAATCCCCCTACCCAATTTAATTGAATTCATCAACAATTTGATTAAAATCCTCCCTTTTCATCTACTTATTAATAAATCTAAGGATTTATGTAATAGGTTCATTTCAATAATCCCCTTTGATTAATTAATTCAAATTAATTAATTCTTCCCCATCAAAATCATTTCTTCTAAATCCTTTAATTAATTAAAACAAATCAATTATGAGTTGTTGAAATTATTCTCCTAACTTTTAACCACCTAACCCAACCATTCCTAAACCTAACCCATTCCATCTACCCACATGTCTCCTTTCCTTGAACACTTTACCCTCTCATGAGAAAAGCTTTGTGACACTTGTCACTAAGTGTTCCCTTTCATCCAACCTCTTCTAGAAGCCTCTTGACACTTGTTACCATAGAGATGATAAATGTTCCCTTTAATCCAACCTCTTTGACAACCTCCTCCAATTTCACCATTGATATCTTCAGACTTAATCTTGACCATTTATTTCTACCACCTCACCCCTAGCCTTGTAAATCCTATAAATAGACCCCATTTTGAAGCACAAAGGACCCCTAATTGATCATCTCATTTGCATTTTCATGCGTTATTATTATAGGCATATGCAATCTTAGTTTATCATTTGAGCATTGTTATCATAGCTTAATTACATCATTTTAGCATGTTTTCTAGTATAATCATAGAATCATGTAGCTTAATCATTATTATTGCTAGCTCAAATGCATTATTTATCATTTAAATCCTCCATCTAGGTGTAGTCAAGTCACTGGAATTTGCCTAACTAGATCTGAGAGAAAAATTCATACTCACATTTACTAGGAGGTGATAGATTTCTTAGCTATGGTTTTATCGTTCTTTTCTTTTAATTCATTAACCATGCTTGTAATGATCTATTGAGTTTTTTGTGTTGCAGCCGTAGGTATCACAGGTATACACTTCATAGGCACGACATTTTGGCACCCAACATGGCACCAAAATTATCATTTTTGGCCTCTCAAGCTTCATCAACAGTCATCTCTACTGGGTCTGAATCAAAATGTTGTACGAGTCCCTTTCTAGCCTAGTACGACATACTTTGTGAGTTGGAGCGACAAGAGATCCTAACTCATACAATCTTCTTTGTGATCTGGGATGACAATCCATCTTGACTCATACGAGCTTCTAAATTGTTGTACGAGCCTGTTTCTGCTTTCACACGAGATCTAAAGTTCTTTCTTACGAGCTGGTAAAGTGTGTCATATGACACTCTGCCTCTTTTTTTTTTAAATTGACTACATTTTTATGGTTTCAAATTTTAATCTGATCGTTACTAATGCTAACCCTGGTCTGTTTGTGATATTTTTGGCAACCTAACTATTTTTTGCAAGACGAAATGTCAAAGATTACGCTTGTCAAAGAATCATTGCATAAAAACACATCATGACTACTAATGGATCTATTTTTTAGGTTGCCTAAAAGAATTCAACTAAACTCTATGTCTTCTTTAATCTTTCTAGGCACACTTGATTTTGCTAAAGGAATTGACAATCATGTATTTTGTGTTTTTGATGATAGGCGAGTATGCTCTCACCTTTCTTAGGTGATTAGAAAGCTAGCCTCATTGTTTGCTTTCGTTAGTGTATATCTTTAGCAGGCCTACCCTCCTGAGGAGCTAATAACTCTTAGCCATTAATGTTGGTGAGAGGGGAATGACCTAAGTGGGAATGGCTAAAGCCAAATAATCCAACCCACTATAAAATAAATGTGATTTTATGAAAATCAAGTCAACGACAGTGCTCGGGAATAGCTCTACTCCATACCTTTGGGTATATCAAACCTTGGTTTTCAAGGGTGGGAGACCTCTTAATTGAGTATTATACCTTGATGTGCTGAATGAATCCCTTACTAGTTCTAATTAAATTAGAAGCTACCTGATTCATCTCTAAAAGGGTGATAATATTTATGCAAGAGAGATAGTAACTCTCCCAAGACACTTTCCATATCGTGCCCCCATTAGCATTTGGAGTTGGATAATACGGCATTGAGAATCCATTGTGTGAGATTCAACGACCGTATTCTAATTAGCTATTGTGTGTGTACCTAAGTTTGCAAGAAAAGGTTTTCTCTCCTCAACCAATTTCCTTAGGGTTTAGCATGCTTGGAGTCACTTATCACATCATATGTTTGCTATGTATTCATCCCTAAATTGAAAAATCAGACATCTAAAACTGGAAAACATAAGAAAAACATCAAAATTCACTAATCAAAATTCAGCAAAACAAACATTTTTTTTTATCTTTGTTCCATTATCTATCATACGAGTCAAGTTCTCTATCACACTATCTAGTGATTTGTTGTAATGCTTAGTATTCTTTGTCATACAAGATATTTATTTTTCCATATGGTTCATGAAGTCTTGTCATATGAATCTCCACTTTTTCAAAGGAAATTTCTAACTTGTCTTTTGGTCTTGTATATTTTTTCATTTCGGGCTATGTATTTTGTCGTACGAGTCTTTGTTTTTATCAATCCAGAGTTACCACTTTGCATGACTTTTTCAGGTCTGTCATTCTGCTTGATCAATTTGCAGTATTCATAAACATCTGTTATCCGTCATTCGGTGCTTAAATTGTCTTCTTGGTTTGCTTGGTCAAGTTATCATTTGTCAAAATCAAACTCTAGAAGATAAACACCTCAAGATTTTCAAGTGCTCACCCTCAACAAGTTCAAGATCTAAACATCTCAAAGTGCATTATCACCCTTTTTGATAAATTGATCACTCAAACATAGTTTCTCATCAGGATCTATCATCCTTTATCATGAAACTAAAACATTTGATCAGGATAATCTTTTCCCACATCGTAGGATATATCGTTCCTATTGGACTTGGTTTTTATCAAGTCATCATCATTGGACGCCAAAACCGAAGATCTAAAAAATTGCAAATTTTTAAACACTTGAATCATCTTTTCATGTCATATCATTCTAGCATGTCTACCTTGACAATTGATCACTTATCAAAATAACTTTTGGAAAATCGAATTCTAGCACAATATCTAACACATGTGTATGCCCGTTCTAACTAGAGCTCAAAGATGAAAAATCACAGAGAGTGAAATCAAAACAACAACTTTAATCATGGAACATCAAGATTAAATACAAGTTGAAGGAGAAATAACATAACAAAATATCAAAGACATAAAAAAAAGATCCTCAATTCGATAAATTTATGCAGAAATTGTTGGAGGAAGAAAAAGAAAAATATTTCCTAAAGTTAGCCAAATCTGGTGCTACACTCCCCCAAGATTTTGATGTAAACAAATTGACACAAAAGAAAAGTGATCCTCCTCTTAATAACGAACAATATGAGGATATATTTGGTCTCAAAATGAATGACACATCAATTCCTAGTAACACCAGAACCAATGAAGATACTTACACACCCAAAAGAGATGAAGTAGAAATTCTGAATAACATTCAATGCAATGAGGATATAAGAAGGAGTAGATATGAAATAAGAAGAGATCAAGATCCTCCTAGAATACAAAATCAGGGCTATGTGAGAACAAATCATGTTGATAATCCTATCATAACTCTCACGCAACAACTACAAACAATGCAAACACAAATTCAAGATATGCAAACAGGAAATGTTAGACGATACTCACTTCAAGAAATCTATCCTTATCCATTCAAAATAAATTTAAACATAATACCATTTCCTATAGGTTATGAAACTCCTAGATATGAAAAAATATGATGGAAACACTGACCCTCAAGATCATGTATGAGAATTTTGCACAATGAGTAAGGAGTTTGCACATGAGGATACATACTTAATGAGACTATTTCTGAAAAGCTTAATTGGACTAGTTATAGAATGGTTCTCCAAACTTCCATCTGGAATCAGATCATTTTCAGAGTTGGTGGATAAGTTTATTTCACAATACTCTTACAACATACAACATGAAGTAACAATGCTAGACCTATGTAACACCAAACAAAAGGGTGGAGAATCTTTCATGACATTTTTACAATGATGGAGACAGTTAGCTTTGTGGTATCCTCGTACAGTGCCAGAGTACGAAAAAATGGACATATTCATCGATAACTTAAATGATCAAATGAGTTATTACTTAAAAATGCAAGGAAATCAAAGTTTCGGAAAAATGATTGATAATGGAATCAGAATGGAGGAAGCCATTATAAAGAAAGGTGAGTTGAAAATATACAAAGAAGGAGTCCAACCTCCTAACAAAAATAATAACAACAATCACAATGATAAGCCAAATTTTTAGAATAGAAATCAAAATGTAGTCAATGATGGAATAGTAGATAACAACAATGTGAAACCAAAGCAATCGGTCTTTAATTTATCTACTCACTCAACAATGGCTCAGCAAAACAACAATCACCAAAGAGAAACTATCAAAACTTTCTTTAGAAGACAATTTACAAACATTGGTGAACCCCTAGGGTCAGCATTAAAGACACTTCTTGCAAACAAATTGATTTCTTTGCCAGAAGAAAGGAACTATGAACCTCAAATAAAACCACCTTGGTGGAATGATAATCAGTATTTTGATTTCCATCGAAACAAGGGACAACACACAGATAATTGTCAGAAATTGAAACATGTCATACAAGACTTGATTGATAACGGAGTAATAACTGTGGATGGACATACAACAAATGAATCTCACATAGCTTTTAAGACTCCACTTCCAAACTATGAAAAAGGAAAATGAATAATGGTAAGGGTAAAGTGAAGGTAAACTATGCTCATATATATGACAATGTGGTAAATGTGATTGTAGTTAAAGAAAAAAAAAATCAAGAACTTGCTCATGTTATCACAAGAAGCAAAGCCAAAGTTGTTTTTTTGACTCCTACAACAAATGTATCATCCACTTCAGTAAAACAATATAGTCTAGTGGAGCAATTATAGAAAACACCCACACAAATATCCATCTTAGAACTTTTAAAGCTTTCACGTGCACACAAAGAAATTCTTGAATGAGCATTAGTAGATACAACAGTATCCAAAGATCTTGATATCAACCAATTCCAAACCATGGTGGGATACCTCACAACCCCTCATTGCTTATCATTCACTGAAGAAGATGACATGTCCTTGCAACATCCCCACACCGCTCCTTTGCATATTGAAATCCTCATTCACAAAAAGTGCATTAAACATGTTCTAATAAATGGTGGAGCTGGCCTAAATATTTGTTCATTGAGTCTTGTTCGTGCCTTAGGATATTCAAAAGATGCAGTTGATGTTCAGAAAAGGATCACCATAAAAGCCTATGACGAAGAAGAACATTCGTCTAAGGGAATTGTGATACTACCCATCAAAGTGGGACTTTTGCAGAAAGACACAGCATGCCAAGTTCTAGACTTGGACCTATCATATAATGTACTCCTGGGGAGACCATGGATACATGAATTGCAAGCTGTCCCATCAACATATTATCAGTGTGTCAAATTTTCCTACAATGGACAAGAAATCACAATCTCTATAGATTCAAATCCATTTCAATACTGCAACAATCTAAAAATGGCTCAAGAAGTAATTTCTCCTCATAATAGGGAGGCAACATCTTCGAACACACAATCCAAGGAACAATCATTTGCCTCTATTTTATCAAGTATGGAAAAAAAAATGCAGCTAAGAGATCGAGGGAATGAAGAATATTCAATATCACAATTACCACTCTCACCTAAATCCTTTGGAAAACCATCAAAGTCTAAACAACAACCAATTGTGAAACATCTTCCGATATTTGATGGAGAATTCATTAGTGTTGGAACCTTATCAGAGGAGAGAAAAGAAAAAAATGTGCTACACTAGCTATACAAAGATGAAGAAGTTAAACAAAAGGTCAACAATGTTAGAATACCTATAGAAAAACATGGAAAAGGATTCAACATTCTTCAAAGGATGGGATACACCAGAACAGGTCCTATAGGAAAAAGAAATGAAGGTATCTCAAAACCTATTTAGCCTCATACTCAGCAGACTATAGACAAAATAGGCTTAGGGTATGGACAAGTTACTCTACCAGAAGACACATCTTTTAGTCAACAACAAGAGGAATATTAAAACAAACAAGAACAACTGGCAATTGAAAGGCAAGAAAAAACAGCTAAGCAACAAGCACAAGCAAACATGAAATGGCAAAAGAAGCAATCCTCAAATCAACAAGAAAAACAAACTAAAAGCATCTCTCAAGCAACATTAAATCTCAATCAAAACAAACATGAACCTAATATTAATCAAGGAGAGCTCATATAAAGATTGACAAAACTCAATCTCAGTCCGAAAGAAGTTGAATATGAAAGAAGGAAAAATATAGCCAAAAAAGAAGAAGATATGCTATATGACCAAATCTGTAGATTGGAGGCTACAAGTATACAGTTATTAATGAATGGGAATGGGATTCCTATCACTTTGAAGAATTAGCTGAAGAAAATTGCTTTGAAGAAGATGTAGGAGTCGATGTAGTTCACACATATGTAGGACAAATATCAGGAACTAGTTCACTTGAATTAGAATCATATTTGGCTAACTTGGACTTAACCGAGGACGATCAAAATATTTTTATGCGAGGTCATTCTAATGTGAGTACCATTCTAGACATCAACATACATATTGAAAACTTTGATACATCTATCATGACCCTTGATATCCTCAAAACGTCCCAACCTGAAGATCCCTTACCTCTAATCTACCTTGAGCTTATTGATTGGGAAAATGAAGGACATACTACCATTGATACCTTTCTAAATGACCATGATGTATCTATATATCTTAACACAATTGAACCCGTAACAAATTTCACCAAGAATTTCAACAACGGATCTTCCAATCAAGTGGGTGCCAAATCTCCTAGTCGCAAAAGTGAAAATAAAGAAAACAATATCAAGTCTAATGCTGAAAACCATTTCTTGGCAACATTAGATCAAGAAAATGTAAAAACAAAGGACACATCTAATGGTGAAAACCTCCTTGAGGTGCCAGAAGATGGGATAGTTGATACATTACCTAAGCACTAGAGGCAGTTAACATTGGCAAAACAAAGCAAGCAAAGATTCTTCATCCAGGAACTTCTTTGTCTGAGCAAGAAATGGAACAATATGTGGAATTCTTCAAATGAAGGCAAATCAATTTTGCCTGGTCCTATGCAGACATGCTAGGGTTAGATCCAAAGCTTATTATGCATCACTTAAATGTTAATCCAGGAGCCAAACTAGTTAAACAAAAGTTGCGAAAGATGCATCCTCATATTGCTCTTCTAGTCAAGGAAGAACTATAGAAATTATTGGATGTCGGATTCATTAGACCGGTAGCTTATCCTCAATGGGTATCCAACATTGTTCCTATTTCAAAACTAGATAAAAGCATCATAATATGCACAGACTTCAAAGATCTTAATAACACATGTCCGAAGGATGACTTTCCTTTGCCTAACATCAATATCATTGTAGATTTAACTGCTAGACACTCCATGTTTTCTCTAATGGATGGTTTCTTCGGATACAATCAGATCAAAATAACACCCAAAGATCAAGAAAAGACAACTTTCACATGTCCATGGGGTAGTTTTTGCTAGAATGTCATGCCTTTTGGACTAAAGAACACCGATGCTACATATCAAAGAGCTATGACAACTATATTTCATGACATGATGCATACATTCATAGAAGACTATGTGGATGACATCTTGGCTAAATCATACAAATGAGAAGAACATATAAAGATACTAGAAAAGATCTTTGATAGGTTAGAACAATACAAGCTATGGCTAAACCCTAAGAAATGTGCTTTTGGTATAACTTCAAGAAAGCTACTGGGATACATTGTTTTAGCTAGAGGTATTGAAGTATATCTAGCAAAGGTTAAAGCAATCATGGAAATGGCATCTCCCAAGAATATAAGTTGTATGTGGGAAAAGCGGGTCAATGAAACTTAAAAAGTGAAAATGTGGTCTCAAAGAGGCTTGCTCACACACCCACAGGACTTCTTGGTGCAATTTATGGAGTCATGAAGAATGACTCAACTTCCCAAGGTTGGTTCCATGGTTCTCTATCTCACAGGGTCCCTCAAGCCAATGCGTTTTCTCTCAGATCACTGAGCAAAGTGGCTTAGGGATGACAAATGCAAGAATGAGGGATGCTTATGATTGATTTAATTATAAAAATGCATCCTATCTATGCATGATTATACAAATGCAATGAACTAGATTATAAGATGACAAGACTAGTAGCAATACTATCCTAACATGATATACTAGTTTATGAGTTAAGCTAATTTGATAAAGGAAATAGTCTAAAATGTTTATTAGATTAATTCCTATTGCAAAGAGAGACTAAATGTGTTAATAAAATTTAACATAAATGAGATACTAAAATCTTGCATGGATTTTTAAAATGGAGGAATGAGAGCTCTATTTATAGTGAAAATAGGGCAATGTATGGTCAGGATTGAAAGAGTTAATCAAGGGTCAAGTTTGAAAGTTGTCAATCCATGTTTACGATTTTCACCAATGAAATGGTGACAATTGTCAACATAAGGCTAGTTGAGAGGAGAGGTAGGAAGCATTAAATGTTTGAGAAGACCTCATAGTTACCCTAGGAGGTAAGGGTTGAGGTTAGGTTAGCATTATCCAATGGATAAAGCTTTTACCCAAGAGGTAAAGTCTTGTGCAAAGGTTAAAGGAATAACCATGGTCAAAGCAATAAATGCTTGATGAAACCCTTGGGTTATATGGAGGTTAAGTTAGTCAAAATGTCTCTAACCATGCCACTAAGGGTTAGTTAATGGTTTAAAGACTTTGGGGATAAATTTGTAAGAGTCCTTCCAAATTTGGGGGTATTCAACAAGTTAGCTTGTTGAATGGATAAAGGCATTAATGCTTTTTGAAGACTTTACTCCAAATTCGAGAAGTGACCTTCTGAAATTTAGGGAAAAGGGATAATGAATGGGCTTAGATTAATTAATTAGGATTAGATAGATTGTAGAAGAAATTAGGAATAGGGTTTAGGATGCAAGTGGGAGATGTAGGAAAATTCAAGTTGATGAGGAATAATAGGATTAAAATAGATTGCTTTTTTTCAATTTGGTTGTAATTTGGGAAATTGAATAAATTAGATTTATTCAATTTGGGGTGAACTATGAATTAAATGTAAATTTAATTAAAAGTAGAGAGAAAAGGGTTTAATTAAATAAAATGATTTATTCAAGTAAATGATGTAAAAGGTTCTAGTGAATTTAACTAAATATATTGAATAATTTACTTAATTAAATAGAGGAATGTGGGTGATTTAATTAAATTAGATTTAACTAAATAGAGAAATGAACATAAAATATTCATTTAGGAATATGGTCATTTTTATACATCTACATAAGTCAACTAAGATCACTCCAAGGAAGACTCCAGTCAATCAAAAGATTTGTGGCTCAACTAGCAGATAAATGTCAACCATTTACTCATCTATTGCACAAATAGGTTAATTTTCAAATGGGACCATCAAGGTGAAGACGCATTCAACAAGATCAAGGCATATCTCATGAAACCACCTATTCTAATGTCACCAATTCTAGGAAAACCATTATTACTCTATGTATCAACTACCAAAGCATCATTAGGAGTTTTGCTTGCACAACAGGACATTGAAGGAAAATAGCGAGCCATCTACTACATCAGCAGAACACTAGTGGGATATGAGATCAACTATTCATCAATAGAAAAAGCATGCTTGGAAGTAGTTTTTGCTTCTCAAACATTATGACACTATCCACTATCTCACTCCATCAAGTTAATAGCTAAAATTGATCCTCTGAAGTATTTGCTCAGCAAAGCCACATTGACAGGACGACTAGAAAAATGGATCATGATTCTAAGCGAGTTTGATATTGAATATGTTGACAAAAAAGCTATCAAAGGAAAAGTCATTGTAGACCAACTAGTAGAGACACCACTTTAAGATGATCATCCTTTACAGATTGAGTTTCCTAATGCTGATATCCTAACAATCATGACAAAAACATGGCAATTATACTTTGTTGGTTCATATACATAGCATGGATCAAGAGTAGGTACTCTATTCATCACACCACAAGGTCATACAATCCCAAAAGCATACAAATTAAGATTTCCATGCACCAACAACACAATATAATATGAAGCTTTGGTTATAGGTATCAAAATGGCTGTAGAATGGACCATTACACAACTTTAAGTCTTTGGAGACTCTCAGCTCATCATCAATCAAATTAATGATGATTATCAAATAAAAGATGACAAATTGATGCCTTATAAAAATATGGTTGATGATATCAAGAAGTACATTGTAGAAATAATTTTCTAGTAGATTCCAAGAAATGATAACAAAGCAACAGGATGACATGGCTACACTTGCTTCTCTCCTTTAGACACAGAAAAATCAACAACATTATGAATTCCTGGTGGAAGAAATTTTTTACCTTGCTCATAATTGTCTAGATTCCCAAACTATTTGTCACCTTGTTGGGCATAATTCCTTCCGCTATGGCCAAAATTACACATACCTAAAAGATAACACCCTACCTCCTGACTTATCAAAAAACCAAAAGAGAAACTTTATTCACCAATCCTCCCATTTTACTCTCATTGCGGATACCCTATTTAAACGAGGTCTAGACAATACTCTCTTAAGATATCTTGAACAAGAAGAATCTAAGAAGGCCTTACATGAAGTCCATAATGACATTTGTAGCACTCATTCAAGTGGTCTTACCCTTTCAAAAAAACTCATACGCTTGGGCTATTATTGGCCGACTATGGAACGAGATTATTTTCAAATAGCTAGAACATGCAAACAATGTCAGATCCATGGGAATTTGATTCATGCACCAACACAAGAACTTCATGCTTTAGCAACATCTTGGCCTTTTTGTCAATGGGGTTTGGATCTAGTAGGAAAGATAAATCCTTCTTCATCTAATGGACACAAATTCATCCTGGTAGCTAGAGAATATTTTACAAAATTGATTGAGGTCGTACCTCTCACAAATATTAGAGGAAAATAAATTTCTGCATTTATGTTGAATTACATCATTTGTCGCTATGTAATACCAATGACCATTATCATTGATAATGGGCAACCATTCAAAAATCAGGATGTACAAGAGCTATGTGAGAAATTCAAAATCCAACGCAGATTCTCCACACCATATTATCCATAGAGGAATGGGCAAGTAGAAGCATCTAACAAAACTATTCTAAAAATCCTCAAAAAGATAGTGAATGATGCTGGGAAAGATTGGCATATTCGACTGAACCCTGCTCTATGGGCCTATCGTACCAATATCCGCACACCAATAGGTGCCACACCTTTCTCTCTTGTTTAGGGATTAGAAGCAATATTGCCAATCAAAGTAGAGATACCCTCTCTACATATATCACTAAAAGGTTTGATCCCAGATGAAGAACAACGAGTATCTAGATTGTAAGAGTTAGAATTAATCCATGAACGAAGACAAAATGCCTTTGATCATTTAAAGATATATCAACAAAGAATGTGTCAGATTATAATCACAAGGTTAAACCATGAGTCTTTCAAGTTGGAGAACTAGTGCTAAAGGAAAATCCAGGCAACCAGGCAGATTGAGAAAAGAAAGGAAAGTTTGAACCAAACTGGTTAGGTCAATTTGTGGTCACAATAGTATTTGGATTAGGAGCATATCAGGTATCAACACAGGACGAAGATCAGCTCGAGGAACCTATCAATAGCATGCATCTGAAAAAGTTTTATGTTTGAAAAAATAGAAAAATCAAAAACACTAAAGAAAGCAGAAAAATAAAAAACAGTGAAGAAAAAAGCAGAAAAAAAAAAATCAAATATGAGAAAAAGTGCAATAAAAACAAACGGTGAAAACCTGGCAAATAGGTGCTATTTGTCCGCTAGCTCTTCCATCTATTAGTTCATGCATCTTTCCACTTACATTAATTCATTTTCCATCAATGTTGATCATAATAATGCCTTTGTACATACACAGACATCCTAGGTGGCTTCTTGCCATGGTTTGGATCATTGGATATATCATAACAACCTTGTTTCTAGGCTTGGGGAAAAATCCTACACCTCGCTGGGGGAAAACTCTTGATTATTCTGAGCTTAATCAAATAGGTAGAACAATAGTTAGACAACTCTTATCAAGAGAAACTTGAGACACATCCAACGTTGAACATGAGATCAAACTATCAACTATCAAGCTATCACAAAGTCAATCTAAGCACATCACACACTTTTAAATGGATGATATCTGTTGGATAATAATTTTAACATGATTGTTTAACTTTTCTATATTTCTTTTTTCTTTCATGACTTCTAAGTGACTCCATGATGTCTTTAACTAGAGGAACAAGGAAGGAACATGATATTTTTCTTGTCTGTTGTCTGTAAATTAATCATTAATATGTGCAAATTTGTCTCGGGACATGATCATTAGAGTATCATTGAAGATATTTCTAGTTTGCGTATTAAAATGATTAATACTGCCTATTTTATGCAAGCAACATTTAGGTCATCACGGTTCAATTATACCTTGATGCTTGTGCTAACTTGCTATATCAAAATCTAGGAAAATAGTGCTCAGGTCATCATGGTTTAATTATACCATCGATGTTTGCACTCACTTCCCACATTTCAAAATCTCAATGATGAAAAAATGCAATAATCCAGTGACTGGTTGTAGCTTTGCATTTTCATTTGCATTTTAGCTTGCATTTCATTATTGCACGAGATCCTGCATGTTCCTTTCATCCAAGGTTAAATCTATCATAGGAATCATCAAAGTATCATCACAAGTGTATACGCAATTAGACGAATTACTCATATCTCTTCAGATATTATTAACCCAGTGAAATCTTATGCTATCTCTTTCAACAAAATCAACATCAACATATCCAAATATTTCTACAACTTTATATCAACAAATTGTGAGTCTTTATCTAATCAACCTTATCAACTATATCAATAAATCAAACCTAATTGATTCTATCATGTCTTATACAGGATGTATCCTTCCTAAAACCAAGCATTTTGATCATGTCTTATACAGAATGTATCCTTCGTGAAACCAGATGCTTTGATCATCTTTGTCTTATACAGGAGGTGTAATTCCTGAAACTAGACTGAATCTCGATCTTTTAAATCAAATCAATCAAGCTAATCAAAGAAATCGCATTTTCATCAAACACAGTTGTAGAAATCAAATCAAATCTATTGGGATATAAATTTTGCAAAAATTTGCAAAACTCCAAAGATCAATTATCTCAATTGATCTCCCGAGGGGACATCATCGTACCATAATTTAGCAATCAAGAGCTGGGGCATCCTATCGAACCAATATAATCATCAAAATGAGATAATTCTTTGAATCAACGCGTCATCGCATCTCACTTCAAAGAGGGGCAAAATGTATACACTTAAAAATGGTCTGAAGATAATTAATTGAACAAGCAATTATTTAATTAATCTCCCTCCCCAATTTAATTGAATTCATCAACAATTTCATTAAAATCCCCCCTTTTCATCTACTTATTAATAAATCTAAGGATTTATGTAATAGGTTCATTTCAATAATTCCCTTTGATTAATTAATTCTTCCCCATAAAAATCATTTCTTCTAAATCCTTTAATTAATTAAAACAAATCAATTATGAGTTGTTGAAATTAATTAGCCTTTTCTTATTATTTGAATTTCTAAATTTAAATTCTCCTAACTTTTAACCACCTAACCCAACCATTCCTAAACCTAACCCATTCCATCTACCCACATGTCCCCTTTCCTTGAACACTTTACCCTCTCATGAGCAAAGCTTTGTGACACTTATCACTAAGTGTTCTCTTTCATCCAACCTCTTCTAGAAGCCTCTTTACACTTGTCACCATAGAGATGACAAATGTTCCCTTTAATCCATCCTCTTTGACAACTTCCTCCAATTTCACCATTGTTATCTTCAGACTTATTCTTGACTGTTGATTCCTGCCACCTCACCCCTAGCCTTGGGAATCCTATAAATAGACCCTATTTTGGACCACAAAGGACCCCTAATTGATTATCTCATTTGCATTTTCATGTGTTGTTATTATAGGCATATGCAATCTTAGTTTATCATTTGGGCATTGTTTTCAGAGCTTAATTACATCATTTTAGCAAGTTTTCTAGCATAATCATAGAATCATGTAGCTTAATCATTTTCATTGCTAGCTCAAATGCATCATTTATCATTTAAATCCCCCATCTAGGTGTAGTCAAGTCACTGGAATTTGCCTAACCAGATCTGAGAGAAAAATTCATACTTGCATTTACTAGGAGGTGATAGATCGCTTAGCTATGGTTTTATCATTCTTTTCTTTTAATTCATTAACCATGCTTGTAATGATCTATTGAGTGTTTTGTGTTGCAATGGCAAGTATCACATGTATACACTTCACAGGCATGACATATATATTAATCTACAATTAATAAAATATATACTAATTAATAATTAAAAATACTATTTAAAGCTTTTTAGTAAAATATATTAAAATTTGTTAAATAAAATAAAATTAATTAACTTCGATAAACTTTTTTTTTGTTTTAATTTTTGATAAAAAAAATACAAACCAAACCACAAGGGGCCACATCCCTTTCATGGGATTGGAGGTTTCCCTCATCGCGGAGTCTATGACCACTAGTGTGGATGCAGACCCACGACATGCACACTCTGGACGTGGGTCTTTGCGGCCACAATGTGGGCGCTGGTCTCTTCAACCATAGTGGGGTCGCAGGCCTCTACGGCCACACTATGGTCATAGACCTCCAAGGCTGCAAGCCATGGGAGGGGGGCGCGGGTTGAGCCTTGGCTCCCCCGCCCTCCAAAACCCAATTCTGCCCCAATGCAAAATTTTACTTTTTATGATAATTCTTTTTTTTTTAACAAACTATTAAAACAGGAAAAACCCAGTTTTATTTTATTCGCAGTCTCAAGCAGAGACTCAAACAAATTTTCTAGAATACCCAAGGTATTCAAAATATTACAATTTTCAGAATAACCAGACTTGGAATAGGAAAATTTGGCAAATCTCTCCATTAAATACCATATTGAGGTAAATAGCATTGGTTTACACACATTTAATCAGCCAATCAAACAAACCCCAAACTAATTTTGAATAAAATTATTGAATCAAAAAACATTCACATGAAGTTTTAACATAATTTTAATCATGAACATCCAACCCCAATCTTGGTTTTCAAAACAATCTGAGCAACCAAAATTAAATCTGAAATTCGGGAAAGAAGCAAGGAGGGTTTGAATTTGTGATTCAACTACCCCTCTTCCATTCCCCACAAAATATAAGAGATTATCCATAAACTCAACCAGATTTCTTCCAAAAAATCCAAACAACCTTTATTAAAGTAAAAATCAAAGAGATAAATAAGAATCCTACCTAAATTAGCAATCCTGGGAAAGATTTGATGAAGAGGCCAACCTGCAAGCTCAAGAAATCCTTCTTCCCCCAAAATGCCCAAAATTTCCCATCCCAAAAGTAATTCCCAAAAATAACTCTCCAAAAATAATGCTCCAAAAATATTTTCCAAACCTAGGTTAAATGGAAAATGTTTGACCAAAATTCTTTTCTTTTTTTAATTTAAAAATATTTACTTTTAAATAAAATGAAAAATCACCTTTTTAACACATCAAATATACTAAACTTGCTTTTCTTTTAAAAATTGATTTTCTCAATTAATTGAAATTAACCTTTCTATTTAAAAAATGTCAAAGAGGGTAAATTATTTCTATTTTGAATAAAATTTAATCTTTCCTTTCAAAATGCATAAATTGAATAAATTCATCATTAAAAATTAACCATTTAATCGAACTTGCTACAAACATGAATAGAGTAATTCTAGTTAATGATTAATCACACAAAAGGGGTCTTATTTAATTTAGTCCCTTAATTACTAATGCATAAACACACATTTAATCAAATTAAATACTTAGTATTAGATACTCAATTTTATTGCACACAAAACACACAACCCAAGAAAGCCAACCAAATACACGACCCGCATACCCAAAAAAGGGAGACTAATGGACGACTGAAGACGCTCACTTGAGCATGACTAGGGTAAAACGAGGGTCTTACGACAACCTAATCCAATCTCTAAGGACTAATGAGGAACACTCAAACCTACAAATCTAGGTGGAGATGAACCTCGTACCTATACAGTACTGTACCTGTAGTCTCTTGCAACCATGAACCACACATGCATACATACATATATATATATATATATATATATATTTAATGAAAGTATTATCCCAAAATTAATAACATGAATCCGGAGAAAAAATAAACTTACATAAGAATCGATGTGAAAGAACATTAACATGTATGCACAATAATCATAACATCTAACTATAACATTACAACATGGTAAACTAACCCAGGTCAAACCAAAATTTGAATCTGATTAGGGCAGGGGTACTACAAAGAATAGACCACTAAGTCATACTTTTCTTGAACACAAAAGATATTAGGAGAGGGATAAGTATAGTTCATTAGAGCCTTATTCCTAGAAGAAGGGATTTTAGAATGAGTAGGAGATAAAGTCTCATAAGTGGGATTAAAATCTCTATAGAAGATTCATAAAGAGTTTTGTTCATCACTAAGATTTCCTTATGAGGGGGATAGGTGTTGAAAGAAGTAGAAGATGGTTTAATTGAGGTGAGGTTATCATCACTATTAAATATAGCATTCACATTGAGAGATGCTCTTTTAGATGCTTTGGTGGGCTTAGAGGGATTATATCCAAGTCTAAATGAAGCTTCATGTGTATTATGTTCTAAAGGAACTTTAATTCCTTGTTCATTTGCACCACAACCATTTCCATCATAGCCACTCTTAGCTAAAATGTGAAAACTAGGACCATAAAGGGATGCCAAATCAGAAAGAGATGGCTGCACCTCATAAGTCTCAATGCTATATGAATTAGAGGAAGGATTTGAAAAGAATTATTTGAATTAGAAGCAGCCACAAAGTTGTTACTTAGTTGTTTAAGCAAAATGGGTTTCTCTTTGGGTTCCCCTTTAGATTTCTCCTTCTCAGTCTTAGATTCTTTCCAAGATACTCTATACTCTCCTATAAAAGTAGGGGTAAAGTCTAGAGATCCCCAATCATCATCAGAGTGAACTCCTTTGGGAGAAAAGATATCCTTGGGAGGAGATTCCAATTGAGTAGAAGAATCAAGAGTACTAGAAGGAGCAACATCTTTAAAGGAAATAGATGTATTTGAAGAAGTAGAAGGATTGGAAGAAGAATGGGAAGTAGTTGAACAAGAAGATCCATATTTTAATGGTTTGTGAGGTTTGGCAGCAAACAGGGGGTATGTTGTATTCATATAAATGAATTTGACTTGCCTATGCAAAGTTAAGGGTACAACTTGCATACTATTAATCTATGGTCTCCCTAATAGAGGGTTATATGCCAAATTACGAGGCATAACATGAATAGGTGTAGGTAACACAATAGGACCTACTCTAATAGGAAAGGTTATGACACCTAGACATTGTTTAGCCACATTATCAAAACCTCAAATAGTAGGAGAAGAAGGTTCGATGAGAGAACGATCCACATTAATCTTATACAATAAGTCCACACCACAAATATTAAGGCCAGATCCATTGTCCACAAGGGTTCATCTTATAGCACTATAATTGATAATAACTACAATCATAAGAGGATCATATTGATGTTGGATTTGATGAGAAGGTAACTCGTCTTGTTTGAATACAATGTGAGCTTTCGGTATGTTTGTAGGATCAATCAAAGAAGCCATGTTATTAGGTGTCACTGTAGGTGGGACATCTAAGTTTTTCAAAGCATCTTGTAACATCCCATGATAAGAAGGTGAAGTTTGAACGAAATCCCAAATAGAATCTTAGCAGGAGTAGCTTTAAGTTGTTCAATGAGATCATACTCCTTTCTAAGAGTTTATATGCGAGGTGCTTGTGGAAGAATAGGTTGAGAGGGAGTAAGTGAAGTTGGGGTAACTGGAAGGGGATTAGGTTGCCTATTGTTTCTTGTGTTGTAGGTATGAGCAATCGTATGATAAACCTCTATAGTAATTTTCTTAGAATACTCATAAGGGCTCTTAGTATGATAACCTCCTTGCACAATAATTATAGGTTTCTTATGAGTGCAAAAAGAATCATTAGCATAACCACCTTGAACCACTAAGATAGGCTTACATTGAGAACTTTGAGAAGGAAAAGAACCTTGAACTATGAAGAGGGGTTTATTAGGTGTTTCATTCACATGTATCAAATTGATTGAAGATACTTTAGGAATATCAAAGGTGTCCTTAGAAGAAGAATGAACAAGATTATTGGAAGAATTGTTGATAATAGGAGGGAGAATAGGGGTAGGCATTGAATTTTTAAGAAAGGTAATATCATCCTCTATCACCAAAGGATCTACATGGGAGATAAACTCTCTAGGAGAAGGATCAACATTACTCTTTAAAGTCTCACCTTTGAGAGGGAGATCTTTGAAAAAGATGTTAACCATCTTATCTTGAACTAGGGTATCCTTATGAGTAGAACCAAGTTGAGGAGAGGGAGATGCTTTATTTTTAGAGTGAGAATGACTGAGATTCATGAAAGGTGAGATTATATTAAGGGAGTTATCAATCATGATTTCATTCCCTTTTTCTAGGGTTCTCTCATGGGGGAGAGAATAATCAAAACCTTCTTCTAATGGTTCATCCCAAATAGTGAGGTCATTAGAAAAAGTATTAGAAATATCTTGCACAAAGATGTCCTTATTTATATTGCCAATTTTGGGAGAAGGGATAACAATATTCATTAATTCTTCATCCTTAGGAAGGAGAAAATCACTAAATGCATTTAAATCACCCTCTTTCCTAAAAATATCTTCAATGGGATCTTTAGGGGAGAGAATTAACAAATTTTTTTTTGATTTCATCTTCTTTCTCTAAGGTGTCTTTAGAGGTAAGGAAAACTTTAGAAGAAGGGAAAGCATTTCTCATTAATACATTATCTCTAGTGGGAATTTTGTTGGAATCAAAAGAGGAAGTGCCCTCACTAGGAAAAGTAGGGATAATACCATGTTATTGCACAAAATGAATCTCATGAGGGGAGCATTCTTTAGGAGGGAGATGAACATCTTTCTCCAGAGATCCATGCTTAGGAAGGAAATCTTTGGAAGAAGTGCTCATAACCTCTTGTTGTACTAACATGCCCCCATTGGTAAGACCAAATTTAGGAGAAGATAAGTAAATATCCATTAATACCTTTTCACTTGGAGAGGCATCATGTAGGGAAGTTAAGGCAACATTAAAAAAAAGTGTTTATGATATCATCCTCTTCCTCTAAGATAGCTAGATGAGAAGGGCACATTTTAGGAGAATTATCAAGATCACCCTTCAAATCTTCATCCTTAGAGCATAGGAGAGTTTTTAAGGGGTTGGTAACAACTCTTTTAGGCACTAAAATGATGTCATAAATAGGAGGAGGCTCTTTAAGAGGGAAAAATTGAAACAAGGGAAGATAACCCGCTATCACATTTATGAAATGGATGCATCATGATAAAACATTTCCACTTTCAAATGACAACATATGCAAAATAGAAGGAAATGTTCAATTTTAACCAATGCAAGAACTCTAAATGTTTATTTAGAAAATTAAATTTATGAGTGAAATGTGTTCATAAATCAGATCTTAAATTAATGATCCAAATCAAGCTATCCACAAGTTCAATTTTGAATTGAAAAATTAGGGTTTTAACAAAATTAACCTCTAACTTTTTTGAAATTTGCAAGAAATTGAATTTTGTAAATGTAAATTTGAATTTGAAATAGTAAAAACACTCAGATCTATGAACATAAATCATAATTAAAGAAGGTTGGATTCACGTCGGGTTCACCAAAATGTGGAGGTGGGAAAAGTGAGACCGAGTGACTAGGACCTAATCCCACTTTTTCCAACACATTGGGAATACGAAAGAGGCTAGGGAGATAAATCACTTTGGCTAATTCTTTTGAAAAATAGAGAGCCAAGGATTACCTCTTAGGTTTTTTAATTCCTCTTGTTGCAAATGATGAGAAAAACTAGGGTTTGACTGATCAACTAGACTAGGAGATGAAGAATAAAGCATAAATGAACTTGAAATTGAACAAAATTATAGATCTGAAACTGAGATACTAAAAGAATGAAAGGGGGAGGATTCTAGATGTGTACCTGATGCTGCAAATTGACCAAAACTAACCAGAACTAGGGTGCAATGCCACTGTCCTTGATGGACTGATAGAGAGTTGTAATTGAGAAACTAAAAATATGAGATCCTGAAGCTACAACCTATCAAATTTTACCACAAAGTGGAGGGACCAGGGTACCACACCTCAGTCCTTGACAATTTTCTGCACTTTTGAGACTTATGGGTGGTGTTGATGCCTTTTCCAAATCTGAAACTACCTCCAGATGCCTGTTTCTGCACCTACAATTGGAAAGGGAAGGTTTGGTTGGCTATATAGGGTTTTGTCTTATTCAAAACCCTTTGTTGGTGATTTCCACCTCCAAAAATAGTTGATAATATACTGAAAATGTGTATGCTAGAACCTTGTGTGTATGCAAGATCCTAAAATGAAAGAAACTAGAACTACCCTACACATGAGAGTAAACCCTAAATGTAAATGTGAATGTAAATGACAATGCTTCAAATGAAATATGCTAAATGATCTAAGCATGAATGTAAATATGCAAATTGATGTAAATAAGCTCATAGAAAGACATGAAAATAACATTAAATCATACCAATCCCGAAGGGAGAGATATTTCCACTAGATCTCCTATTACTCTTCAATGTCTTCAAGGCTACTAATTGATGATGAATGCTTGACAAATGCTTGATGAAATGTTGTTGAATTTTGTTGAAGACTCCACACAAGCTTCTCTTTCACTACATAGAAAGCTCTTTGTGCTCCAAAAACCTATTCTTAGATTCTTAGATAGATCTGATAGATAGTTCTTCATCCCCTTCAAATGAAGAAAGAGAGCTCTTATGCATGAAACCCTAGATCTTAATTTTGACTTAATTACACCTTTAGACCAACCTAGGAATTGAATTTCTTTCTAATATTTTGGGGTTAAGCATTATAATATCATAGAATCATGCTCCCAAAATTTCAGGAAAAAAGTCGAGGACCATGTGCATTCCCACCATAGCCCGACCAACTTTTCACCTATTTTTTAGGGCCATTAGATATGATGATATTAAAGTGAAGCCCAAAGTTAAAACTGATTTTGAGGTGTTTTGATATGTGAAATCAGGCCTTAATGTTCGAAATAGGACATAATTAGGGTTTATGATTAAATGACTTATTGGAGGAATAAAATAGAAAGGGGCACGCTTAGGGTAAAGGGCCAAACTTTATGATGTATGAAGTGATAAAATATGACATTATATTTAATTATATTAATTGATTAAATTCTTAAAGGGAAATTAGAAATTCAAGATGCAAGAGACACTAAGGCAGGTGCTAGCCTAAGTGTGAAATTGTACCACCCTAGAAAGGGTATACAATTTACGACACTACAGTTCTCTACCTCCTTATTTTATTACTTCCTTTCAACAACTAGCTAATGATTTTATTCAACAATTTCACAATAACATTGGTCCTAAAGTTACCTTGACTGATTTAATGCATTGTAAACAAGGTGTCAAAGAAAAAGTGATTGATTTTATTGGTAGATATAAGCATTTTTATTCTCATATTTATTTTCATGTTCCTGATCAAGACATTCAAAATGCTTTTATTTCTATGTTACAAAAAGATGTTAGAGATAAACTTCTTTTAACTGAGTTTACTTCCTTTCCGTGGTTGTGCACAATACTTTGCAATTATCAACTGACTGTGAGTCAATTGGAACAATCATCTCCTTCCATGGCTCCGAGTGATAAAGGTGATAGTGCTCAACAACCATTTTCTAAGCTCAAACCAAACAAAGGATCCATAAAATTCAATGACAACAACAACAAAAATCAATTTTTAGGTGCTATAGGTGTGCCTCCTTTCTCTAAATTCTTTAAAAGAGAAAATTAGTTTACTCCTTTGAATGAATATTTGCATAGCATTATGTCTCAACTAATACAAAAAAATGTGTTAAAACTTCCCCAAATCAAACCATTTGATCCATCTAAAATAAATTCTCCTTACTTTGATTTTAAATCTTTTTGTTAATATCATCGTTAGCTTGGTAATGATACTAAAAAATTATTTTCATTGAGAAGTAAGATTCAAGAATTGATTAATAACAATACCATATATATGGTAGGTGTGAATGACAAAGGAAAAAATCTATAGCTCCTCCTAATCAAAACCTTCAAATTTTCACTAATCCTTTAATATTCCATTCCACTGATGTGATTGAGATTGATCATCTTTCTTTCTCTCCCAATGATGTGACCATTGAATCTAATAATGTGGTGAACCTTGTAGATCAATAAGAACCTTATAAGAATGTGTTTCTAACATTTGATCCTAGTGAGACCATTAAGGCACCTGATAGCCCATTATACATAAGTGCAAAATTCAAAGGTATACCCATTAGAGGAGTCCTTATTGATCCTTCTTGCATGGTTAATGTGGTAATTGAATAATTTCTCTATACTTTGCAATTGCATTAAGTGATATATGATGATAGTGATGTGATAGTTAAAGTTTTTGATGGATTCTCTTGTCTTGCTATTGGTTATATAACACTTCCTATTAATGTTGGCACTAAATGCATAGATATTGAGTTTTCTATCGTTCATACATTCGATTAATTTTGTGTGAAGTTGGGACATCCTTGACTCTCTTCCATGAAAGTGTTCACTTGTACTATTCACAAGTGTTTGAAATTTCCTCATAATGATAAAATAATAACTATTAATCATGGCCTATTTCAACCTACACTAAGGCATGGAGATGTTTGTCTTGATTATTTTTGGTCTGAACAATTCAAGCGTCTTGAACCTAGAAGAGATGGTCTCTTTAGATTGTATCAAAACTAGAAAAAATAAATGATTTTATCCTTGAGTAAACCTAGAAATCCAACACTTAGCATTCCTCTTGATGATCACATACCCCTTCTTGAGGATAAGATTGTTCTTCCTCCTAAGGAAAGAAATAATCTTCTTTCCAAAGAAGCATCTATTCCTTCTCCTAAAGAAAAGAGTATCCTTTCACCCAAGAAAAGAGATATCATTCTTCCTAAAGAAAAGTCTACTCCTTCTCCTATGGATGAGTCCACTCTTCCTCCCAAAGGTAGAAAATGATGAATACTAAGAGTGGGGGGTGAATTAGTATGCCAAAAATCACTGCACTAAAACACTTAAACAGTCTGAAGATAAACCGGTAAAAGAGTTTAACAGAGAGACCAATTACCACACATGCAAACCAAAATGCAAATAAAGCATTCACCCACAAAAGAATTACAACCATAACACATGATATTTGACGTGGAAACCCAAATGGGAAAAACCACGATGAGATGGAACTCACAAGTCACTATCTACATAATAGAAACTAGACCGGTTAAGGTCTTACAATGTTCTTGACCAGAACAGATCCTGTTAGGAATCTCAATCTCTATTAGGAGATAAGTTTGATTAAAGACTACCTTGTTAGAGGATTTTAGATTCACAGAAGTGAACCACCTTGTTAGAGGATTTTATAAAGGCTTTGAGGCCTACTCGGTTAAGGGCTATAGACTTGTCAAAGATGTGAGTAATCAATAAGTGTTTGATCTATCTAATAGCACAAACCGATTGGGTAGATCCAGTATTGCTCATAGTTAATGCATTCCAGCATTACTTCAGTCTTCTCTATCTTTTCCTCAGTTACAACTTGATCTTCTCAGATAAGATCATTCTTACAACAACTCAACTACCACCTTAAACCCTAGCATGACATTAACCCTTTCAGCAACAACTTAAAACCATAGACATGATGTCCTTTAAAGGAATCTAATTTCATGTCGGTCCAATAGGATTATATTACAATTTCCTAGGTTCAATGAATCTAGACATACTCAGTAACTTGACACAAAAAGCACTATCAATGTGTCGGCACCGTCAAACAATTAGTGGATTGGTAACTCATCACAAAATATCGATTGGTAACTCGTCACAGAGTTTTACCAGTTCATATAAAATACTGGTTGCCAGTTTGACAAAAATGAAGATTGGTAAGAATGTGTTGTGCCGCTTTGCTCCCTTGTACCACTTGAGATCTACGAATAGCTTGGGGTCGACATGCCACTTCAGACTAGGAAACACATTCTGCAAAATCACCAATAGTCTAAAGACTAGAATACAACATACCGGTTGGAACAAATACTGATTGAGCTCTAGCTCATACATACATATAAAGGGAATCTCAATACAAGTGTCTGTCCATTAATGACAATCACAACATAAACAACAAAAATGCCAACAATCTCCCTTTTTGGCATTGATGGCAACACTTAGGAAAATAAAATTTTGATGTCTAAGTGTTTTACAATAAAAAACATGCCATTAACAAAATTGCTCCCCCTAAGCATATACACTATCCCTTAATCAATACAATGTATAGAAATTTTGCATATAGAGCATAAACATTGAGACATCAGAGCATATAGCATAGATCAAAACATATATAAAAATTTCAAAACCAGATACTTCTCCCTATTCTTCTCCAAAATAGATAGAGTACTTCTCCCCCTTTACCAACAATGAAAAAGTACCACTGAATAACCCTGTTTCCATTTGATATATATAAAAAAGTTTATGACAACAATGAATAATATTTGTCAAAAATCAATTTATAATCCTACAAAAATTGTTTCATGGATAGAGACCACGACTCAAGTAGGGAGGTGGCCACTTCTTTCTCTGTTTGCATTTGGGATGCCTATTCTTCCATGGCATCAATTGTGCTCATCTCCTGCGTAACTATCAAGGCATCCAGGTTCAAATAACACTTCTCAAGAATTTGCAGTCATGGAAGTAAAACTAGTTGAAGCTCCTACAAATCCCTAGACTGTGTATTGATCTCTTGCTCCATCTTGGAAGACTGAATCTGAAATTGGTGAACAGTTTGCCCATAAATTGCAAAGGAACCATAAGGAGGCTTAAATGTGCTTAAGTAGGACTATAAGTCTGTTTGAAGCTTTTGCTTCTTAGTTAGCACATCATCGCAGAATAGATGGGGTTGACAAATTTTGCTTAGTAGCAAGTTTCCCTCATCCAAAGCATCCCTTATATCCTTTTGGTCTTTTAGAAGTTCAGACCAGAGCAATGTTAAGAGCCTTTTTATGCTCTTTCTTGACATTTGCCTCAGCTACTTCTTCCAGGCTCTGCACCTAATCATCCACTATAGTACATAGTAGTTTGAGCTGTGCTAGTGATGATTCAGTGTTAGGAAGATTGGTACTGGGTATCAAACTGGTAAGGGTGTCTATAGCCACTTGAATGATATCTTTCTCCTTTTTCCTTCGTATGATTTCAAGGCGCTCTTGGGCAACCTTGATGCTTTGCATAAGCTTCGACTCACTGGCAGACTGGAGATCAATAGGACTAGAGATATTAGCCAGTTTGGCTTGACTCCTGGTTGCCTTCGGAGTCTCCATCTGTGTGCTCTTCATTGCTTCTGTTGCCTTGTCTACTTCTTCCTTCTTCCTTTTCTCTGCTTCTTTCTTCTGTTCTTGTGCTTTTTCTTCCTCTTCTTTCTTTTTCCTCTTTGTTTCCTTCCTCTTCTCTTCTTCTTTCTCTTCCTCTTCCTTCTTCTTCTTTTCTTCCTCTTCCTTCTTCTTCTTCTTTTCTTCCTCTTCCTTCTTCTTCTTCTTCTCTTCCTCTTCCTTCTTCTTCTCATCTTCATCCCTCTTCTTCTTCTCTATCTGTTCGTTAGCCACTTCCTGTGTGTCCTTGGCTTGCTCAATGCCCTATTCTGCTTGTTGCCCCTGTTCTGTTTCCCCAGAAGGTATGTCCTGAGTGACACCTTCTGTGTCCAATGCATCGACATCAATAGTGTTGATTGGTTCTTCAACCGGGTTTCCTTCTTCATCAAAAACTTCATCCGGTTTGGAAATAACTGGTTCTTTTTCCTCTTGGAGGTTTGCCATTCATGCTTTGTGAGCTAGAATAGCATGATTCATATGTTGATGAGTGTCTTTTTCAACATCATCAATTCTTCCCTCCAACAGCCAGTGTCTTCTTCTCCTTGTGAAGAAGAGTCCTTTATTTTTGTCCAAGACATCAAATAATTCTAGGTTTGAGAGGTTAGGAAAGTACTATGCAAAGACTTTCTCCCTAATCTCTTGTTCTTTTTCAATGGTATTGTACCATTTATTATCTAATGCTTTAAATAAAGAATTCGGTGTCTAAGATTTAATCTCTGATGGTGACCGGTCATTTTTTCATAAATATATAATGATTTCCTGTAATACTTCATCCTTCTCCTCATCACTAAAATCATCATAATAATCTACTAAATCATGAAGTAATTTTCTCCTAATATTCTTAACTGTCCTTTGAAAATGTGTCCAAGGTTTTTATGAGGAGATATCAATATTTATCGGTGCAGATGTTGCTGGTTCATTCTTCTTGATTTTCTTTGTCTGTCTGGCCTTCTTTGGCTTTTTATCAAACTCGGTCTCTTCAGAGTCTGGTTCAGTTGTCTTAGTCTTCCTTTTTCTTTCAAAGACTTTTGTTGATATCACCTCTAATTTCTTCTTTGCAGGTGACCACTTGGTCACTCTTGGAGTTGGAATGGTAGCCGGTGTCAATGCTGTAGGCACTGCCTTGGCTTTCTTTGCTGCCAGTTCTTTTCCTTTCTTAACAGATGGTTCTTCAGCAGATGCAATCCTCTCCAAGTAGGTTCCAGTCCTTTTGGCCTTAGGATCAAGAGGCAAGGCAATAAGGGTTGAGGCATACCCTTCCAGCATGTCATACATAACCTCATAGCCCATTGGCTCCACTTCCTCCATTCTAGGCTCAATAGCCTCCATTAAGCATTTGTCCACTTGAATGGTGAAATAGATGTCATCTTCGTATTTCTTAATGATATCACTCGAGATCCTTACCCTTTGACTCATCTTTCTTCTGAACTCATCAAAATATTTGTTCAGTACTTCAAGGTAACCGGTTCTAATGGCTTGTATGCTTTCCTTGATCTGCTTGGTTATCGGTTGGTCAGGAGACCACTGGACATCTCCTACTTTAGGAAAGTAGCCTTAGAAATGGAAGAACAACCCTACCAGTAGTTGTCCAAACTTAAACCTTAGTGCATTGTCCTATTTGTTTGCCTTTAGATTCAACAGGAGTTACCTTTGCATACTAGTTCATAGGTCAAATGATGCATCCTCTTTAATCATCCGGTAAGTGGCATTTACCACTGCAGCAGATACATAATTAATCCTGCTGGCTGAGAATGTTCTGTAGCCTATCACCATGCAGGCATATTTCACCAGATCATTCTTGATAGGATTAACTATCATACCCCATGAGTCACTTGTAGAACTGGTGAGCTTGGCCATTTTAGTTTTGCTTACCATTCTTAGGGTTGGCACTTCCCCTATGTTATAGAAACTAGTGACTGCATGAATTACCTGAGGCATGATATCATGCATCCTCTCCAAGTACATCTTGTTACCATGGACTTTGCTCAAAATGATCTTGATATGATCCTCCATAAAATATTCTAGAAAGTATACTACATTATGGAGTTTCTTCTTCTCTAGGATACTAAACTCCGGTTTGATCTTTTTGTCCTTGCCACAAAATAAACCTAACTGGGTGTGAATCGCTAAAGACCCTAGGTCTTCTATTTTGCAATCAATATAATCTGAAATTCCCTCTTCAACTATGACTCCAGCCAGAACTTGTGATAAGGCATTATATTTGGACTTCCTTTGAATGAAACTTTCTGACTCAATGGATGTACTTGAACTGGTATGAGATGTGGAAGCCATTGTAAAGTATTTCAAGAACACAAAAAGTACCTTTAAAATGTGAATTTAGGGCTTCCTGATTCTGCTTCACTCCACTCTCCATTGGTTGTCAAATCACTGCTTTGTGTTCTCCACAACTGCTTGCAAACTAAATTTGAATCACCTTCAAGATTATTCAATTTCTTGAAATCTTAGCTCAAATCGCCTTTTCTTCACTTTGCACTTTGAAAAACTTCTCTTCACTTGAAAATAGATAGTGTGAAATGATTTGAAAAATGATTTTATACATGTCTCTGACCTACTGCTATTAATGCTCCTCTATTAGGACGTAAACCCTAATTTGCCTTTTTACCATTTTTGGTCTTCTGCCAAGCGATAGGTATCGCATACCGGTTAAGGTCTTTTACTGGTGTAAACTGGGGGTTCGAAAGCATTTCACCATTTGCTCCCCCTAAGCCTTTTGAGGCTTAGTTTGCTGGTTTTGATATTTCCACACTAAGTGCAGAAACTGGTTCCTCTTCCAACATTGTTGGTTTCTTCCTCCAGGTTTTGTTCATGTCCGTTTGAACTGTTTCAACATCAATTTCTCCTTCCTGAGTGACCGGTATATCATCAGATATACTTTTTTTACTTCTACAGAATCTTGCAATGTGACCCACTTTGTTGCAGTGATAGCAAACCAATCCAGGTGCTCTCCAAGGTCCATTGTTCATGTTTCCATTCTTCCTTCTGCATGTTGCAGTAGTGTGACCATGACCATGACAGATCATACAATTTTCTCTCCATCCGGTTGCCACTTGATGGCCACTACTTCTTGACTGATGATTGAAGACATTAAACCAGTTGTGGTTCCAGTTCACAAAAGGTTCAGGACCAGTTCCTTGGGTCCTTTGAGGATATCTTCCAGTGTTATCCATCACAGCCCTGCATTCAAATGCTCTATGCCCAAACTTGTTGCATGCATAACAATGACCATTGAACTTGTTGGATCTAGGTACATTGTTAGTAAAGTAAGGAAAATTATTGTAGGCTTTGCTCCTACATACATTGGCAGTGTGTTCTTCTTTAAGATAGTTAAAGCAAATAGGTTTGAATCTTTTCTTACCTTTTCCTTTGAGTGCCAGTTGCTTCTTTGATGCTTCTATATTTGTACCTAAGGATTCTCCTTCCTCATGTCCAGAGAAACCAAGTCCATTGGTATTCTTTACTAGCCTAGATGACTCAAGCTTTTGCTCTAGCTTAATAGTACTTTTGCTAAACTTAGAAAGTATTTCCTTTGACTCAGAGAGTTCTTTGGAAATAGCAGTATTTGTCTTCATTAGGCTTGCATTTTTAGAGATGGCTATGTTCAGTACACCTTGCATGTCTTCCTTTTCTATTCTTCTCTCATGTAGGCGAGCAATTAGTGCACTAATCTCTTGTTTCAACCTGGAGATCTCATGATCTCTGTCCTTTACTAGATCTTCAACTTTTCTCTGGTTCTCAAGCTCTTGACTAAACCAGATAGTCACTCCTTCCAACTCCTTTCTTGGGTTGGAGTTTGATTCATTCGACTTATTTACTTCCGCTATCATGGCTTCCATATCTGCTTCATCTGTAGAACTATTTTTAGATACCTCCATCAACTTTTCTGCATGTTCTCTCCTTTTTGCTTAAGATGCCTTGTATTTGACCATAAGATCATCATAGGCTTGCTCAGACTAAGTGAGCCATTGAGTAAGTTCCCTCAAGGTGTATTCCCCCATATCTCTTTCCAAGTGGTTAAACTTATAGAAAGGTTGGCTCTGATACCAATTGATGAATACTAAGAGGGTGGGGGGTGAATTAGTATGCCAAAAATCACTGCACTAAAACACTTAAATAGTCTGAAGATAAACCAGTACAAGAGTTTAACAGAGAGACTGGTTACCACACATGCAAACCAAAATGCAAATAAAGCATTCACCCACAAAAGCAATACAACCATAACACATGATATTTGACATGGAAACCTAAATGGGAAAAACCACGGTGAGATGGAACTCACAAGTCACTATTTGCAGAATAGAAACCAGACCGGTTAAGGTCAGACCGATTAAGGTCTTACAATGTTCTTCACCAGAAGAGATCCTGTTAGGAATCTCAATCTCTATTAGGAGATAAGTCCAATTAAAGACTACCTTGTTAGAGGATTTTAGATTCATAGAAGTGAACCACCTTGTAAGAGGATTTTACAAAGGCTTTGAGGCCTACCCGGTTAAGGTCTACAGACTTGTCAAAATTGTGAGTAATCAACAAGTGTTTGATCTATCTGATAACACAAACTGCTTGGTTAGATCCAGTATTGCTCACAGTTAATGCATTTCAGCATTACTTCAGTCTTCTTTATCTTTTCCTTAGTTACAACTTGATCTTCTTAGATGAGATCATTCTTACAACAACTCAGCTACCACCTTAAACCCTAGCATGACATTAACCCTTTCAGCAACAACTTAAAACCCTAGACATGATGTCCTTTTAAAGGAATCTGACTTCATGTTGTTCCAATAGGATTACATTACAATTTCCTAGGTTCAATGAATCTAGACATACTCACTAACACGACACAAAAAGCATCGTCAATGTGTTAGCACTGTCAAACAATCAGTGGATTGGTAACTCATCACAAAATGTCGGTTGGTAACTCATCACAAAGTTTTACCAGTTCATATAAAATACCGGTTGCCGGTTTGACAAAAATGAAGACTGGTAAGAATGTGTTGTGCCACTTTGTTCCCTTGTACCGCTTGAGATCTACGAACCACTTGGGGTCAACATGCCACTTCAGAATGGGAAACACATTATGCAAAATCACCAATAGTCTAAAGACTAGAATACAACATACCGGTTGGAACAAATACTGATTGAGCTCTAGCTCATACATACATATAAAGGGAATCTCAATACAAGTGTGTGTCCATCAATGACAATCACAACATAAACAACAAAAATGCCAACAGAAAAACACTTCCTCCTAAAACACAAACTATCCCTCCTAAGGTTAGACCTATCCCTCCTCCTCATGATGGAGCCATTCTCCTTCCTTCACCTCCTATTCCTCCTTTATATGGAGTGGTTTCTCCTCCTTCATCTTATAGAGAGAAATGACAAACCTCTCCCATTTTGCAACCTAAAAGACCTCAACCCACCCATCCTTCCCTAAAAGAAGAGACAAAGCCTATACCTAATGAACCTAACCATCCTCAACCTTTAGCCAAGACTAGACAAAATTGTTGTGTGAGAGAATGCCAACAAATAAGTCATGCTAGAGCTCGTGAAGTTTCTTCCCAAACCATTTCTTCTCCCAAAACACCAACTGTTGACATGACTCTATTTTCTCCTAAAGAAGATGTTCAACCTAATTCTCCAAGACACAAAATGCTTAATACAAATGATGGTTCAAGTTCTATTCCTATTAGAGATCCTATTATTATTAATCTTGATACAGAAATAGGTGAAAATGTTCTTAACGATGAAAGTGTTGATCATAATATTTTTGATGATGAAGATGAATATGTTGACATTGACAATGACTTATCTGCAAAATTTTCAAAAGCATTAATCCTAGCTCCTAGTAACAGACAAAGTGACTTGTCATTAGAGAATGGTCCTTATTTGAAACTTGTGATATCTCCATCTACCGTGCTCAATGTGGCTCCTCTTGTGTGTTATCCACCTTCTTGAAACAATGATCAACAAGATCATGTTGGCAACAATAATGAAGGAAGACTAAGAGGGGGGGTGAATCAGTCTTCACTGGATCTACAAACTTTAGGTACAAATACATATTTGATAAACTACTATAATAACAAAGATAATAAAATTAAAAGCACAACACACAACACACAACACCCAAGATTTTGACATGGAAAACTCGGTTAAGGGAAAATCCACGGTGGCAACCTACCCATAGTAAGATGATACTCTGTAGTAGTATGTGAAAATATTACAATGGGAAATGCACATGCATTCAGGCACACTCCATAGAGCTCACTACTCAAATACAATGACCCAAAAGGCTACAACCCTTAGGTAAGTCTCATTGACTTACAACAATATTTTGACTACAATCTAGAAGGAATGAACTAAAAGAATAACATCTCCAAATGCCTGATTACAGTTCCAGTTAAGCACAAATGTCTACCCTGCAACACCAATCTCCACTCAATCACAATACCGAAGGATGAATCATTGTTTGCACATAAACAAATTTCTGATAATGCAGACACAACCACTATCACAAAATTACATGACAATATTACCTATATATACAAATCATTAACCTTGACAACAAGGTTAGCTAAACCCTCAAACCATAATTATCAAATTACATCACATGATATAAAGATTGACCACTAGACTAATATAATTATTTACATGATATAAAATGGAGCTAATTCAAATTCCCAAATGCACAACACCACCAAAAATCATGCCAAGATCCGCAACATGCTACACCACTAGAAATATTGCATAACATAAAGAACATCACCGGTTCATGAAAACCACCAATAACTCACACAACAATCAATGTGGTTCATAAAAACAAATAGGAAACAATTAGGAAACACCAGAAAGAATGTTAGAATCATCAGTAACACCTACACCAACACCACTTATCAATTCTTCATCTATCAACGTTTGAAACTCAAGAACACAACCAATCAACATCTATTACAAATAAAGATAACTTGTAGAGCACCAAAACATGATCCATCTGAAATGAAGATACAAAGGATCATTCCAAACAATATAACAAAATCTTAGCTCAATATCTGATCAGACTGGAATATACTGGAGGAAATACCAAACTCTACAAAGCATCAATGCAACAAACCAAAACTGAAAACTAGAGCATAAGATCTTCTCAATATTCAATCACTAGAGAAAATTATAGGAATATGTTGACATCAATGAAAACAACATATCCTAGTAGTAACAATGTACAAAAAATTTCAACAATCTCCCTCTTTGGCATTGATGATAGCATATGAATGTGAAAATTAGTTAGTGCAAAGAAAGAAGATATTTCCAACAAACTCCCCCTAAGATGAAGACATATAAAGAAATTTTTCACATGATCTCTTTCCCCCTTTGACAACAATGCCCATGATCTGAAACTTACACTCCCAAAAAATAGAAACATGAATTTTAGGAATCTCTACTTCTAAAACACAAACTACTCCACTAGAGGAGAAAACCAACTCATCAATCTAGATAGAAAGATAAGGCTCTGAGATCCACCAGATTGATGCAACTTAATGCATCTAGTTCTCATGAGGAGGGTGGATACCCCTAATTTGTCTCTCAAATAGATAAATGTATCTTTAGGCAAAGGCTTAATGAGAATATCAACAATTTGTTCCTTTGTAGATACATACTCCAAATTCACTTTCTCTTCACTGACATGTTCTCTTAAGTAATGATATTTGATTGACACATGTTTAGGCTTTGAATGTTGCACTATATTATTTGACTTGTTAATAGCATTGGAATTATGATAATATATTATAGTAGGCTCATCATAGATAACTCTAATATCCTTCAACATTTGCTTCATCCAAACTACCTGAGTGCAATTACTAGCAACAACAATTTACTCAACTTAGATAGTAGATAAGGATACCGAATCTTGTTTCTTACTAGCCCATGAAACCAATTTATTACCCAAAAATAATTCCCCACCAATAGTTCTCTTCCAGTCATCTACATCACCAACCCAATCTGCATCAATGTAAGTACATAACATGAAATAATCAATCTTTGGATACCACAAACCCTAGTCCACAATTCCCTTCAACTATCTGAATATCATGTTAAAAACAATGACATGACTCTCTTTTGGATCAGCTTGATATCTAGTAGCCATGCACAAAACATGCATAATGTTTGGCCTAGTTTGAGTAAGATATAATAGTCCACCAATCATAGATCTATACAAACTCTGATTAGATTTTAGAGATTCATCATTTTTAGACAATTTGCAACCACTCACCATGGGAGTTCCAACAGATTTAGAGTCATCTAACTGAAACTTCATTAGCAATTCCTTCACATATTTAGTTTGAGATATAAATATACTTTTTCTAGTCTATTAAATCTACGAACCTAGGAAGAATTTCATCTCATCAATCATAGACATCTCAAATTCTTTCTCCATATCATCAACAAACTTCATGCTCAAGTTATCATCTCCTCCAAAGATAATATCATCAACAAAGACTTCAACAATCAAGATGTCATAATTCTCAATCTTAAAGTACAAGTTACTATCAGCAACATCTTTATTAAATCTTAATTTTAACAAATATTTATCTAATCTAGCATACTAGGCTCTAGGGGCTTGTTTTAATCCATAAAGTGCTTTCTTCAGTTTACATTCCATGTCTCCATCAGGTTGTTCAATGTATATTTATTCCTCAAGATCACCATTCAAAAAGGAAAATTTGACATCCATCTGATATACCTTGAAATCTCTATAGGCAACATATGCAAGCAATAGTCTAGCAGCTTCAAGTCTGGCCACCAAAGAAAAAGTATCCTCATAATCAATTCCTTCTTTCTATGAATATCCTTTGCATACCAATCTTGCTTTATTTCTGTCAACTTCCCCAGGTTCATTCAATTTATTTATGAATACCCACTTGTTACCTATAACATTCTTATCTTTAGGTCTAGGTACAAGCTCCCAAGTGTTATTCTTTTTAATCTGATTTAATTCTTCTTCCATATCTCTCATCCAATTTTCATCTTTACAAGCTTCAACAATATCTTTAGGTTCAATTTTATAAATCAAACATACCTCTTCAACAACTAGCTTTCTTCTAGTCACCACAACTTTATTTTTATCTCCAATAATTTAATTTTTTAAATGATTCAATCTTACATACCTCAGGGTCTTTTGATTGTTCTGATTCTCAGGTTCCTACATTTCTTCACCGACAACAACAACATTCAGATTAACACTCTACTAGATCATTCTTCTTTGGCTCTTTATTTTGAATAGAGTTTAGAACAATATGCACACCATCATCATATCCACATGCTCTCATCTAAGGTTCTCATCCACCTTCACATTTGCACATTCCACAATCTTTCTCAGTCTCTTATTGTAGCATTGGTATGCTTTTATCTTTGTTGAATATACCAAGAAAATTCCTTCATCACTTCTAGCATCAAACTTTTCTATATCATCATCTCTCTTGATATAACATTTGCTACCAAATACTCTGAAATATCTCACAGTTGGAACATGACCAAACCATAACTCATAAGGAATCTTACCAGTATCACCTTTGATATGAACTTTGTTGAATGTGTAAACAAAGGTGCTAATAGCTTCTCTCTAGTAGATTTTTGGAATGTTTCCTTCAATCAACCTAGTCCTTGTAGCATCCAAAATAGTTATGTTCTTCCTTTCAACAACTCCATTCTGTTGAGGGGCTCTAGGAGCAAATAATTGTCTTATAATCCCATGCTTCTCATAGAATGAATTAAATTCACTAGAACATAATTCTCCACCTTTGTCAGATCTCAAGAATTTCACCTTCAATCTAGACTCAGTCTCCACCTTTTCTTTGAATATTTTGAATTTTTGCTTCTAATTTATCTTTCAAAAAGACAACCCACATCATCTTAGGATAATCATCAGTTAGTTACATGAAAAATTTGTCACCCTACATGCTTCTAACATTTCTAGGTCATCATAGGCCAGTATGGACAAGATCTAACAATCCATCAGATGTATACTATTTTTTCTTGAAAGAAATCCTTTTTTTCTTACCCAACTAACATTATTTACACACTATATTAGTAGGCTTAACAATATTAGATAGATCTCTAACAACTTGCGTAGAATTGATCTTAATCATTAGATCAAAATTTACATGACACATTCTCCTATGCCACAACCCACTCTTATCTATTCGAGCAATTAAACAATTTTTCTTAGTGGAATTCAATTGAAAATGTTACCTTTATTCTTATTCCAGATGCAATCTCTATACCTGAGGAATTCAAGATCTTGCATTTTCTATTATTTAATTATAGATCATAACCTTTATCAACCATCTATCCAACACTCAAAAGATTATGCTTCAAACCTTCAACATATAAGACATCATCAATATTATGCTTACCAGATAAATAAATAGAACCTCTTCCATGGATCACACATGCTTTGTCATCTCCAAATCTCACTATTCCGCCATCATATCTTTCAATGCTCACAAATTTTATTTTGATCATCAGTCATGTGATGTGAACAACCACTGTCAATCACCCATTCATCTTTCTCTTCAACTTTACTAGCTAAGACTTTCTCGTCAACAACACAACTATGGAATCAACAGGTATATGTCCATATTCTTTAATGGCAAGAAATACAACTTCATCCTCTTCCGATTCATCATCTGTAACACTTTCACCAATAATATAATAGCTTCTAATTTCTAAAATTTTAGTTAGACTTGTAAGGCTTCTCATACTTCTCATGCTTCTCATATATATCGTTCCTATCATGCTTATCAAACTTATCATGCTTGTCATATTTAGCCACTCTCTATGGGCATCTAGATTCAAAATGTCCTATCTTATTAGAAGAGAAACATTTTAAAGACAAATTTCCATCATACTTACCAACTCCTTTAGGCAATCTCTAGGCAATAAATGCTTCAAGCTCATCCAACTCTCTTTCTTACTCTTCCATCTCTCTTCTCTCTCTTTCATATCTGGATATTCTGCACTCATCAGGATCATACTTCTGCTTTCCAAATACAGATATTGATGCTCTAAATTTTGCCTCAGACTTTCCATGTGACTCTCCAAAATTGCTTAGCTCAAATGCAAGAATCTTTCCAACTAGAATATCTCTTGTCACTATAGTCACACTTTGAATCTCATCAATAGAAGCCACCTTATGTTTATAAGAAAGAGGAAAAGATCTTAGCACCTTAGCAATGATTTCATCTTCTTCAAGGATTCCACTGACACATATGATACCTAGGAAAATATCATTCACCTTAGCCATGAAAGAGTGTATGTTCTCATCATCTCCCATCTTCAACATCTCATACTTTCATTTCAAACTTTGTAACTTACCAACTTCCACTTGTTCGTCTCCTTCATATAGGATTTCAAGTTTCTCCCAGATCTCATGTGTGGTCTGAAATCCCATTACATTTGTCATCTTTGAAGCAGTGAAGGCACTCAATAATGTTTCCTTCACTCTAATATTATGTTCATCTTCCTTGATATCATCTCCAGTAACTAGTCCATTGAGAGGAGCAGAATAGGCATTTTTTGTAATTTTCCAGTAATCTTCTCCAAGACATTTAAAGTGCACTTTCATCTAGTTCTTCCATATTGAATAGTTACTTCATCAAATCTTCGATTGTCCTTCTTAAAGATAACACCTACAGCTACCATCCCAGATCTCCTCAAGTAGTTAGGCTTCTTCTAGATGATCGAGCTCTGATACCAATTGTTGGCAACAATAATGAAGGAAGACTGAGAGTGGGGGGGGGGGGGTGAATTAGTCTTCACTGGATCTTCAAACTTTAGCTACAAATACAAATCTGATAAATTGATGTAATAACAAAGATAAGAAAATTGAAAGCACAACACACAACAGTAAGATTTTGACGTGGAAAACCCAGTTAATGGAAAAACCATGGTGGGAATCTACCCACAGTAAAATGATACGCTACAATAGTATGTGAAAATATTATAATGGGGAATGCACATGCATTTAGGCACACTTCCTAGAGATCACTTCTCAAATATAATGACCCAAAAGGCTACAACCCTCAGGGAAGTCTCACTAACTTACAACAAGATTTGGACTATAGCCTTGAAGGAATGAACTCAAAGAATAACATCTCCAAATGCCTAATTATAGTTTTGGTTAAGCACAAATGTCTTCCCTATAGCACCAATCTCTGCTCAATCACAATACTAAAGGATGGATCATTGTTCACACATACATCACTCTCTGATAATGCAGACACAACCACTATCACCAAATTACATGACAATATTACCTATATATACAAATCATCAACCTTGACAACAAGGTCAGCTAAATCCTCAACTCATAATTGAAAAATTGCATCACACAATACAATGATCAACCACCAAACTAATATATTGATTTAAATGACATAACATGGAGCTAATTAAAATTCCCAAATGCATAACACCACTAAAAATCAGGGCAAGATCAACCACAACATGCTACACCACCAGAAATACCACATAACACAAAGAACATCACTAGTTCATGAAAACCACCAATAATTCACACAATGATCAATGTGGATCATAAAAATAAATAAGAAACAATTGGGAAACACTAGAAAACATGTTAGAATAATCAGTAATAGGTACACCAACACTACTTATCAAATCTTCATCTGTCAACGTTTGAAATTCAGGAACACAACACATCAACAACTGTTACAAAGAAAGATAACTTGTGGAGCACCAAAACATGATCCATATGAAATAAAGATGCACAAGACCATCCCAAACAATATCCCAAAATATCAGCTTAATATCTAATCACACCAGAATACACCAAAGGAAATACCAAACTCTGCAAAGCATCAATACAACAAAAAAAACTGCAAACCGGATCATAATATCTTCTGAATCTTCAATCACCAGAGAAAATCATATTAATATGTTGACATCAATGACAAAAAAATATCATAGCAATAGCAATGTACAAAAATTTCAAATAGATCTTGGGGAGGATGATGTGCTTGATTATCTTCATTAGCATTGTAGACTCTCTCTCTCTTCTCTCTTGCTTGTTCATGACATTCTTCTATTAATTCTTCTTATTCTTCTATTTATTGTTCCTAGTGTTGTCTACTTGAGGATGATGCAAGGTGTTGAGATCTCTTTTAGTCTCCCCCATGTTGGCTCAAAAGACACATGTGTTTCCTTCTTCCATGGTGGTTTCCTTTCTTTGGGGGATGGGGATGATTCTATGCATATATATGCATGATATACATGAGTTATTATAAAAATCATACTAACTCCAAAGTTAGGTGAAACCACCTCATGCTTTGTGCTTTTTGTTCATTATCCTTTAATTTATCCTCTCTTGGGGGATAAATTATTGTGATAACATGGTTGTCTTCTTTGGGTGTATCCTACCTTAAAGAAATTTCTCCTGATAAGGTGTACACAATAACATTGGGCATACACTCCGCTCATGATTCTCTCTTTCGATACTTAAAGTTACTTATAAAACTGTCTTTTCTTTGTAATTTTTGGTGCTTATTTTCATGACTCATAGTAAGAGATCCTTACTAGTTGTAGTCATGGTTCTCTCTCTCTCATGATCATCCCTTTTACCTTGTCATCGAAGTCATAATATCCTAAAGTCCACTGGGGGCTTGGTGAATCTTGCCTTCTTGATGTGGTGAAAGTCTTTCAATTTGAATTCCTTGTACTTTACCAGTAGTATTTGTGTAATCTCATACTCCCACTAAAGTGGGGGCTAAATGTTGTTAGGTCCCGGAGACAATAGAGAGGGGGGGGGGGGGGGGTGAATTAGTTGTCAATAAATTTCATACCAAATATAACTTAACCAAACTTAATGAATAATACTGGTAAACCAAACTTTATGACAATAAATAGTTTTAGTAGTTAATTGTAGTACCCATAAAGTTTAATGCATGAAGACCAACTGCCTAGAGCTCAGTGCTCAATAACAAAATGGGAGTCATACTGACTATAGTTGAATGGTTAAATCCAATGATAATGTACTACTCAAAATAACATCTTCATATGCTGGATTAAGTACTGGTTAAGCTCCAAACAAACAATTTCTTCGACATAACCAAGTAATCTCCAAGTCATTCTTAGTACCAGTGAAAAATATAACCTACCAATGAACCAGATACCAATGACTATGCATAAGTCACTGAACATACCAGTGAACATAACTAAGAATCTCCAAGAGCGGATAAGTGCTGACAAGTGTTGACATCAATGACAAAACTAGTGCAACATATCCAAAATACCAACAAATGTAACATCCTAAAATTGCACCCCTTGCAATTTTTGACTACATTTGGGTCTTTGCCTTAGTGTTTGTGCCCCTCAGCCTGACTAGAGACCTGAATATGGTCATGAACATAAAAAATACATTGCAATTCAACCCTGCACTATGTCTGCATCTTGATCCTTCCCCAAAATAGGGTAGGACCAAGGCGTGGCGACCTAGGATCCACTAGGACCATGGAATGGCACCCTGGGATTCCCTATTTGGGACCCATTTTGGGGTCCCTCCCTTGTGCTCATCTCAAATTAGAGTGGAAAAATCCCCCCATGTTGGCATAAGTAAAAAAATTAGTCAATTAAACCCTCTAGCAAGTATATAAGAGGGATTTCCCCTCTCATTTGACATCCTATCAAACCTATCGAATCTATCATCAATCATTATCAAGTATCCAATCGATTCAAGAGATCAAGCATTCAAGCATTCAAGAGAAATTGAGCATTTTCAGTCTTCCTTCAAGATTTGGAGTAGAAATAGAGTCAAGTTTTCAAGCATTGAAGAGGAGATAAACATTCTATTTCATGAAACCCTAATTCCATGTGGAGGAAAGAAAAATTTCACAAGGAGGTATATGAACTTCAATTTCATTCAATTCAACATCCTCTCAAAGAGGAGGATTTATAGTTTTAGTCATTTCATTTACATCATTTCAACCACTTGGTTAATTCCAAAACTAGAGTTTGATCTGAAGACAAACCCCTATTTCAAACATATTTCTCTTTCTTTCTGTGTCCAGGAAACATGTACACAACTATACTTCTAGAATTAAGCTTTATTCATAGAGATGGAAAAACCCTTTTCGACACATGGAAAGTTAGGAGGACCGATAGGAGGGTGCCTCTGTCTAGACACACGGTCCCTACAACTTTTTCTGAATTTCATAGAGGAACTCCAAATCATCTTAAAATTCTAAGATCCAGGTGTATGATTGAATCCCAAATCTGTAGCTCATTGTTTTCACATACTTTATCTCCATTTTCAGCACTTTTTCTTAATTCAATCAATCAACTCACAAAAGAGGGTTAATTCCATTCCAATCTGCTTGGTATTCAACCCTTGCATCCTTTGGGATTTGATCTAGCAAATTCATCCACCTCTTTTGAATGTAAAATCCTCCAAGTGAAAATTGAACCTTAGTTAAGTTACCACCTTTCCTCTATGTGGAGAATTTGGCTAAGGTTCCCAATTTTCCACTTTACAGTTTGTATGTGGGTCCATTCAATTATAGCTAGAGATATTTATTTTAGTAACCTACCCCTTTTGATTGAGTGTTGTGATAATTTCAATGCAAGAGATACACATCACGCCTTAAAGTTACTAATCGTTCATACTTCTTGAGTTGAGATAGAAATTTTTATGTTGTATAAGCAAATTGTGGCTTCCAAAAAGAGGGTGATTGGTTCATGCTTCCAGTCCTAGTGTCCCCTACCTATCCTTGTCTCACAAAAGTAAGAATGTAAAGAACTCCTCAAAGTGCTACACATTTGAGTTGATGAAGTACCAGGTGTGGGTCTGAATCTTAGGTTGTAAAGACTATTTGAACTATCTTTGTTTGTGCTATACTAGTGAAAATTTGAGCTTTTTGGCCTATGAACATACACTTCAAGTGTGTCAACAACCAACTATATTTTGTGTTTTCTAATTGTTTGATATCCAACTAGAAAATGTGTAATTTTAATAGAAATTGTGTGATTTCTTCATCAATCGTGTGATTCTAGCTTTAGATGTATGATTTAATAAGAGGATGCATAAATTTGGAAGCATATGTGTAATTCTACAACATGAAGTTGCCTAAGGCATCAAGTTTAATAAAAAATGTAGTATGAGAGACAAAATTAGGGACCAACCCATTTAAGAACTATATCATGACATCCCAAAAACACAAATAAAATACCCCTACAATAATTTCCAATACAATTGGGTAGTATTTTCCAAAAACACCCCATTACTACATCATAAAACTAATCACTCATTCAATTTAATAATCAAACATATCAGGGGTCAAATTAATAACACAACATGACCTCAAATCATCGTATAATGAAACATAAATATGCAAGGAAGATAAAATTTAAGAGAGCCTACCTCAAGGTTGAAGAATCTCTCATACTCAAATGCAAATTCCATAGCGAATCAAAGCTTACTATATTCAAACAATATGAAGGATTCCCCAATCCAAATATTTCAAGAGCACATCCACAAAATTATACTCCAAGAAAATTAAGATCTCAATAATTCCAAAATGACCATGAAGAGGGTTATGAGATAAAGTGATACAAATACACCAAGTGTTGTGAAAATGGACTCAACTATAAAATATAAACTCACTTTTTGAGTGAGGAATATTAAATAAAACAAATTTAAAATCGAATTATCAAATAAACTCCCAAAAGATCCCTCATAAATAATAATTTAAATCTCACTCCATCAAATGCATATAAGACATATTCTATATTTATATATTGAATTACTATTAACACATGCAATAAGATAATGACATGTCTAAATTTATTGATTATGTATAGACAATCATTATGGGCTGACTCAACATGATGAATGTGTTTCTACAAGCTACCAACTATGGTAGTTAGGGCTCAAAATAATAAAATAATTAAAATAGTAAAATCAATGGAATTTCCCTAATCAAGGGGCACATATTTTGGCTCAAGGTATTTTGCCAGTGTGCTATCTCCTATTAACCACCATTGAGGATGCAGGAACACTCAAACCTATGGAGCTTGGTGGAGTTGACACCTTATATTTGTAGTCATTGAAACATTCAAATGTCAAGTGTAACTACTCATGCATATATATAAATAATCAAGTTAACTCAAATCATTGAAGGGGATTTTAACATCGTGTGTATTCTCATATAATCGAATGATATGATATCATCCATTAAACATCTAATTATCAATTAAAATCAATAATAATAATTTTATCTAATTAAATACATAAATAACATCATCAATATTATTCTACATCAATGAGAATATGAATATTCCTCAGATGGGGTCAACATCATAGCATCATTAGTAATATGATATCTCATCAAATAAAAATAATATAAAATATGATTCACTATCTTTAATAAACTAATCCAATTAACATCACTGATATCAAATCCTATGGCCTGGATTAGGTACGGATGTGGTATGTTGAGTAGCAGCATATGTATGAGATGGTATTGAGTGTTTGGAGGTTTATCAAATTTCACGGATGTCTTGGATTTTCGGAAGATGTGTTGGTAATATTATTTAGTGCTATCTTGGGTCCTGTTTGATTCAGAATTTGAGATTGTGCTATGGCGATTGTTTATTGTATGGATAATGTTTTAGGTTTGGCTTTGGTGAGGTATGTGTGTTGATGTGTTCAATGAGGAACATTGTGATGAGGTCTACTTCTCATTCCTTCCCTCCACCAAAATGTTTAGTGGAGACCTATTTTAGATCTTTGTGTTAGTTGACATTGAGGATCATGTTTTTTCAAAGTCTGTACATATAAGAGGTTGATCTAGATCAGTCAGTGTATATGTTTTTGTGTTGAAGACAAGCTACATTGAAAGAATCTAGTTGATGTGTTGAGTCATGTTGTGGATTGATACCAAAAGTAGTTCCAACAGTGCAGACTATGTTTCAGTATTGGATTCTCTTGTATCTTTCTCTCTTCGACATTGAGCCTCTCTATGGGTAGTGAGGCCTCTAAAAAATGAGCATTTCTGGATAGTGAGACCTCTCATAGTGAACATCTTGGCAGTGAGCCATCCTTTGTAAAAATCACCTTAACCGGTGTCACCTTAACTAGATTTTATATATTGACAATTAACATTCTCTGTGGGTTTTCCATGTAAATTTTGGTGTTTCTTGTGTTTGATCTATTATGTGTATAATCTTTCATTTTTATCTATTTTGTTAATTCTTCTAGTTGTTCTAGATCCATGAATATAGTTTAAAGGGAATTTTTATTGTCAACTAATTCACCCCCCTCTCAGTTGCCTAGATATTCAACAATATCCACATCTCTCAATAGAAACTCCAAATCACAACATTGGTCTATTTCAATTATCAAGCATAATAGGCCTATCTCATGCCAAAGCAACCACCCAATAAATCAAGTATCCAAATCTATCATGAAATGGTTCTCACAACTAGACACAAGAAGAAAGAAAACATCTCAATGCAACAACATGATCAAATCACCATGGAGAAGTCAAACACATCACTGGTCTAGAATGATCACAAACATATATCAAATCAAGATATAAGATAACACTCACAGTTACATGCATTACAAAAATGAAGATTTCAAAGAAATATTGATTACCATAATATGATCCAAATACAAATTGCAAAAGATACAATCCACAGGAATAAAGCCTAGTCCACATAAAGAAGTATGTAATGCAGAGAAACAAATGAGAGGGGAATTATAGTTTTTTAAATAAAAAATGAAACTTTTGATTCTAGCCTCCTAAAAGTAGGATAAATAAATATGCACCAAAATAATTAATTAAATTAATTATCAATGTGAGGACTCAAAGGTTGAGACACCTTAATCCCAAAATGTTTGTTTGTTCCACTAATGTACCACGTAAATTTTGAAACTTAATACATTGTATCTCAAATTATTTTAAAAGGAAGTTTTAGCTATTCTTCATTCATGACGTTCTCTTCAATAATAAGTGATGGGGGTTTAAAGTTGTACCATATGGAGAGAATATGCTTAGTGTTCCATGTTCTTTATGGTACAATAGCTAAAGTATTTATATTGGGATATATGATCTCTCAATAATTAAAGTTTGATCCTCAAAAAGTTTAGGCCAAGGTACAATGGCCAAGAAAAAAGGCTCTCAAGGGTTTTTGAAGGTTCTCAAACTAAACATATTTTATTAAAGAAATTTGTAATAAAGCACATTTAATGAATCTTTTGAAGAAAAAATATTCTATTTAATTAAGCATGACAATGCATTCTTTTGAATACCTCAAGGTGGCACTAACTTCTAGTAAGGACTCAAAGTTTTTCATAGATGATACACATTATGGAGTGAAGCATTTATTCATAGAATGTGGTGAGTCAATTCCTATCATTCCAAGAACTTTAGAGAACAATAGGATTATGTACTTGGGATATATGATCTCTCGAGAAGTAAAGGTGGATTTAAAAAAAAAAGTAATAATAGAGTAGGCAAGGAAAAAGACTCTTAAGTGTTTCTGTAGTTTCTTGGTTTGAGAATATTATAGAAGAATAATTGTAATAATGCACATGATGGATATTTTGAAGAAAAAATGTTCTATATATGAACATATAAACCCACTCTTTAAAATAGCTCAAGGTTACATTGAGTTTTAGTAAGGTGTTGAAGATTCTCGATTTCACCAAGATGCTTTGTAGTAAAATATCACTCACCAATAAATAGAAAAAAATTGAAGAAAAAATATTCTATTTATGAACATAGAAACCCACTCTTTAAATGAGCTCAAGGTTGCATTGAGTTTTATTAAGGTGTTGAAGATTATTGATTTCAAAAAGACACTTCATAGTAGAATATGAATCACCAACAAACTTGTCATTTGACAGTTTAAATGGCCGATTTTTCACTTTTACACTATATATGACAACTTAAAAAGTTATTGGACTATATGTGATGAGTATATTTAATAGCTATTTTTATATGGTTATATGAGTCTATCTTAGACTCATTTTAGTTGTTTAGTCATGTTCCCAATTCTATAGACCTTATGTTCTTATGTGCTTTGAAAACTTATGTTGTAATATCATACTTATATATACTTAATCTTAAATTATAACTATAAGGCCAAATGTGAGAATAGATGTGATGATAATATGGTTGGATGCTATCAATATGGTTATGTTTCTATTAACTAGTCTTACAGCACTTGGGAGTGATGAACTGATGTAGTTCCTACAATCATTGACTGTTAAATATCTTGCAGCCACAAGAAGAGAAGAATTGAACTAGACTTGCGAGCCTTGATGATTTTGTTCATCTGTCAAATGAAGAATATGACAAAGACTTATTCTTGTTTTAGTTGTTGTTTAACAAACCGATTTATTAGTTTATGATGTATTGAGTCTATAGTTATGTTTAAATCGATTGAAGATAGACAGTTTCATTAGGAATATTCTTCATAAGTGGTGCAGACACCAGTAAGGAGCAACCTCAAAGAGATCAGTCCGAACTAGTTAGAAAGAGTAAACACAATGGAAACACATAGATATGATGGAGGCAATGTAAAATAGATTGATTTATAACATGAAAATTGATTACAACCAACTGGTATAAACCGGGTTACAAAAAATCGACTGACATGCCTGCTAGAACATTCTCAAAGTATAGAATAGATCACAATCAGGACCTCAAATATCAATATCTATCATCTACACTTAGTCTAGATTCTTTTTTACATTTAAATGTGCAATTAAAATGATTTATACTATCCCAAGGGATCTGATCGACCCAAGAAGGGATCAAAACTTGAAGAACAAGACCTAACATGTAAAACCAACAAGGTAAGAAATCATTTGAGAAAATATAAAGGATGAAGTCTAAATCAAGGGAAAAGGTTTTCCACATGACAAGGAACATCAGAATCAATTCTCAGGGCTCCGTAAGCTATGAAAGAGAACCAGTAGATCACAAATGCAAAGAGGTCCAGACAACTTTTAGCAAGAAATTGCCATGGAAACTAGTAGTGATAACTTGCCAAAAAAAGATCCGAATGCAATGCAGTTTAAAAATAGGGTAGAAGGTCAAGTCTTCAAGAAAAATCCAACTCCACAGGATCCGGTGAGCCAAATCTAGTACACATAGAAATAAATGTTGAAAATGCAAATAGAAAGAAAAACAAAAAGGAAAATATTTTTGGTTGATGCAAGATTGCCATGAACCAGGGATGCTCCTGCATCAAACATATGGGGATTTTGAAAAAGTGGGTCTCTCACTTTGCCGGGGTCAGAGGAAAACCAAGGTGGTCTATCTCTTCCTGAGAATTCCAAGAGGAATATTCCACTGGTCTGCCCTTCCACTTTACGAGGTACTCTTTATATTGACTACTCCAGGTACTATGCCCAATCCTACTATCCAAAATATCCTCAATATGATCTGGTTCCTTTCAGGGAAATTGTTTCTCCAAGTCTTCTATACTATCTTCACTAAATTTTGGTTCATGATACTCATGAAGGTCTGCAATATTGAATATAGGTGATATCTTTAAGTCATCTAGTAACTCCACTTCATATGCATTTCTAGAACTGAATTTCCTCAAGATCCTACAAGGTCCAAACTTATTCATCTGTAACTTGTTATAGGTTCCAACTAGGAATCTCTCTTTTCTCATATAAACCATCACTTCATCACCAAATTCAAATTCCTTATGTCTCCTATCCTCATATGCCTTCTCCTTATACTTATTGTTCATATCTTCCAAATGTTTCTTAACTTGAATATGTAAGGTTGCCATCTGTAAATTCTTCTGCTTCTGATATTCTTTGGTCTTCACTAGTAATATCCCTTAATTCTGATATACCTCTAGGATGCATTCTAGTACCTATCTCAAAATGTGTTTTTCCAATACTCCTATTCATTGAATTATTGTAGGCAAACTCTGCTTGTGCAAGAATCAAATCCCAACTTCTGGTTTTATCTCCAACTAAAAATCTCAGTAAATTTCCCAAACTCTACTTTACTACCTCTGTCTATCCATCAGTTTGTGGGTGAAAAGTAGAACTGAATTCCAAATCTATCTTCATCTTCTTCCAAAGTGTTCTCCAAAAATAACCAACAAACTTAGTATCTCTGTCTGAAACTATTCTCTTAGGTAACCCATGCAATCTCACTACTTCCTTGAAAAATGTCTTCCTATAAGGTATGAAATGAGCCATCTTAGAGAATCTATCCACCACCACAAATATATAATCATTCCCTGTCTATGTTTTAGGCAATCCAAGTATGAAATCCATGCTTATATCCTCCCAAGGTCTTACTGGCACTATCAAGCGTTAATACAATCCCACATTCTGACTACTCCCATTTGCAACTTGACAAACTCTACAAATTTACATGTATTTCCTAACATCCTTATGAATATGGGTCCAAAAGTACTTCTCACTCACCAAGGCTACTATTTTGTCAACACCAAAGTGTCAAGCTAATCCTCCACTATGTTTCTCATTAATCATATTCTCCCTCATAGAACTCTCAGGTATGCATAACTGAACTCTCCTGAATAACATCTCATCCTAAATGAGATAATCCAATCATTTAATCCTATCTTACATAACTATTTCTCTACATGCTTTCCAAGATTCTCCAAAATTTGGGTCATCATCATACACGGTCTTCAATTCTTCAAATCCTAATACTGTCACTCTCATCTCTATCAGCAAATTCCTTCTCCTACTCAATGCATCAACAACTTTGTTAGATTTCCCATTTCTATGCTTCAACACAAAGGTGTAACTCTACAATAATTCTACCTATCTCATATGTCTTTGATTGAAATTACTCTAACTATTTAAATATTGCATAGCTTGATGATCTCTATACAACACAAACTCTTGACACAACAATTAATGTCTCCACTTCTTCAAGGCTTCAATTATGGCATAGAAATCCTGATCATATACTAAATATATCCTCCTATCATCATTCAACTTCTCACTGAAATAGGCTACTTCTCTCCCTTCTTGACTCAAGACTACTCCTATTATTGTTCCACTTGGAATACTTTGTTGAAATCTAGTAAAGCTAACACAGGCTTCCCAATCACTTTCTACTTCAATAATTTAAAACTTTTGTTTGCTCCAGTGGTCCACTTGAATTCCTTTTTATCTCCCCTCATGGTCTTAGTCATAGGGTTACAAACTAAACTAAAATTTTCGATAAACTTGTGGTAGAAACTAGCCAATCTATGAAATGATCTTACCTCTCCAATGCTTTCTGGTGTAGGCCACTAAATAATTGCTTTCAGTTTCTCAAGGTCCATCTTCAAACCATCAATAGATATAAAAACTCCAAAAAAAAACTAACTCTTCCTTCATGAAAGTACACTTCTTAAGGTTTATCAAAAAATTTTGTTCTCTCAACCTCTACAAAACTTGTCTCAAATGCAACAAATGCTCCTCTTTTGTCTTATTGAAAATCAAAATGTCATCCAAGTAAACAATAACAAACTTACACATAATTTCTTCAATACGTCATTCATCAACCTCATGAAAGTACTCGATACACTAGTTAAACCAAAAGGCATCACTAACCATTCATGCAGTCCTTCATTTGTCTTGAATGTGGTCTTTCACTCAGCTCCTTCTCTGATCTTGATCTGATGATATCCACTCTTCAAGTCTATCTTTGTAAAGTATTTTTCTCCACTCAAACAATCCATTATGTCATCCATCTTAGGCAAACAAAACTGGTATTTCACTGTGATCTTGTTGATTGCTCTGGAATCAGTACACATCCTCCATTGTTCATTCTTCGTAGGTGCTAACACTGCTGGTATTGCACAAGGATTCAAACTTTCTTTGATCAAACCTTTCTTCAATAACTCTTGCACTTGTCTATTTAATTCTTCATTCTCTATCGGTGTCAACTAGTGTGCAGATTTGTTAGGAAAACTAGCTCCAGGATTCAAATCCATTCAATGAATGATACTTATTACCAGTGGTAATCCATCAGGCACATTATCTAAAATGATGTCTTCATATTCTGTCAACAATTCCTTTACCTCCTCTGGTTGTTCTTCTTCCAATTTTGTTCTCTTAGTCTTGTTAGTGTCATGGGCAAAAATGGAACAACAATTGTTTTTTTAAAACAACATAAATTCATTAAAACATCTACGTTTAGAAGCGAATGAATAAGTTTTGTCTTAACTAAGGGTTAACTCTAGGTTAAATAGAATCGTTTACTAAAGTTGATTTAATTAATTAAATCAATATGGCAGCAATAATTAGAGAAGACTAATTATTCCCTAAGATTGTCATCTCAACTTAATTAATTAATCTAATTAAACTAATTAATTTCCTCTAATTAAAATTGAGAGATATTAATTATCTCAGTAGAATTTAAAATACTCAAGGCTAAATAAAATAATGATAATGTTATCTCATAGTAAAATTAAATAATTGAATGTACACAATTTCACTTTTAAATATTACCAATAAAGTTAACTAATTCAATCATGATATTTGCCAAATAAATATATTTTATATTAAATTCAATTTTAAATCCCCCAAGACATTTAAATTTCAACTATAAATAATCAACCAATAATGACCTCATAGGCTAGAATTTTACATAAAACAATTAATAAATTTGATTAATAAAATCCCCCAAAGGAATTTTAATCTAACATCCATATTTAATTAAATATGAAAATAACTATATAATATTCCTCATTAATAACCCTAGTTAATAAAATTAGATCAATTATGCGATTAACATAGCTATATAAAAATCAATCCCCAATTTTAATTAAATCTTGATAATAAAGAGTATTTTAAAATTAATTTCACCCTAGTCAATATTAGGAGTTATTAAATCCCACATATTGACTATAGCTAAATGGGGGGAAAGTCTTTTTCAAATTTTTAAAAGAATTCCCCCTCCTCTCATTTTAATAATATTTAAAATTCAGACCCTAGTTAGGGTTGATTTATCCCTTTACTAATCTATTCTTTTTACATTTTCTAAATGCTAACCCTAACTCGAATATGGGCTAGGGTTGCATATCTTATTCTCTCTTTTATTTTCAATGCTAACCCTAACCCAAAAATGGGTTAGGGTTGCATATTTTAACATATCTTAATCTTTTTTTTTGTTTTTCCCATGTGTGTATATGCAAGTTTAATGGAGGTGGCTGAGCAAGGGCATTATGCAAGGGGATGGCCATAGGTTCATGGAGGCGGCAATGGTAAATCATGGCGACAGCCGAGGCCACCATTGGGGGTTGCCACCCATAGTGGTGCCACGGGCGTCCCTGCAAGTCTCAACCTATAGTGGCGGCTGAGCCGAGGTCACCATGGGGGGTCGCCACCCATAGTGGTGTCGTGGGCATCCCTGTGGGCCTTGGCCTATAGTGGCAGCGAAGGCCGCCACTACGGGTCATGACCCGCAGTGGCACCACGGGTGTCCCTGCTGGCACTACAGGTGCCCCTGTAGGTTTTGGCCCACAGAGGGGGCCCGAGCCACCCCACTACATGCTCGCAAGGGGCTACAGGAGGGGGGTTTGGGATCCCTATATATATATATATAAGATTCTGGTTAACATGCATGATTTTAGTAAAAACCAGAAACTTAAAATGACAAGTATTTTCATTTCCACGATACGATGTAAGTAAGTAAATCTATGTATATATATATACCTGTACATAAGCATGTTTATTTTATTTATTTATAGCAGCATACATGTCAATTTAATATATATATCTTTTTGAAGAGAAGATTAGTTTTAAATAATAAAAAATGTAGGCATTATCCCTTGTAAAAATAACACATCCACAAGTTCTGAACTTGTCCTTATAATCCCTTATGTCCCCCAAGGCATACAAGCCAACAAAAATCCCCTTATGACCCCCATTACATAAACAAATCATAATGCAACAAGGGTCATAAAATACCTTGAGAATCACTCTCTTCCAAAGAGAGCCTCTCACTCAAAGGCTGTCAAACAACCCTTCACCCCAAGGCCACTCTACCCTCCTAAGGGTGAGTTTGGCCTTGAAAACTCCCAAAATAAAGAAACATAAAAACACAGCAATCTTTTCAGAAGAAAACAACATCATACAATAGATAGGAGTTCAACCAACCTTAATCTGCCAAAAAGGGTAAGAGAATTTGTAGGAGAGCTGCCCAAATCCACAACTTTTTCTCCTTCAAAACTTAGCCAAAATCTTCCCAATACTTGCAAAAATTGTAAAAATTGTAAATCTCCAAAATGGAGAGTGGGTGATCAAATTTCTCCCTCCCAAACTATTCCCTATAAAGCCACTCCTCACTCTCTCCAACCCACCTAGGAAGGGTGAAGGATTCTCATTGGTTGGTCTTCCCAAAACCTTACACACTCCCTAACCAAGGCACCTCAAAAAGGGGAAATGGAATGGGGAAGAGAAATGACACTCATGAAGTGGGTTATCTAACCTATGAAGGCTCTTCTAAAGATGAAATTCGGCTGACTTGGGAAACTCGATTTTTGGGGAGGTTAAACAAGCCCTAGGGAGTGGAAACATGGCTAAATTTGGCCTTCATCCATAGGTACATCATATGGTCCACTAAAAATGCCCCTAACTTGACCCAGGAGTTAGTTTAACCTCCTTGAAGTCCACCAAAAGTTTACCTACGGGTCAACCTTGAGTTGACCCTTCTAATGGCTCCTTATTCAAGGTTTACTTGGGACCATTTTAGGATAATTGAAAAATATATGCATTGGTAAAATAAATTTCCTCAAAAAGAGACATGATAATGCCAACTCATCTTACAACACATGTGTTAAGTGACACTACAAAAATAATTACACATCACTAAAACACATATGGCAAATGTCCCTTTTTTGAAATTTATAAATTAAACAATTTTCAAATTAAACACTCATCCAAGCATAAGATTTACAAATTAAAGCATATTTACAAACGAGGGGTTGTCTCTCCAAATAGACAACCCCTGGCTTCACAATCACACATAGGCCTAGGCTTGATTCTCTAAATAATTTCCATGGTCACATGGAATAATTTTCCTGCACATCTCACTTGCACATTAGTAATTCCAAAAATCACGTATAATATTATCAAAATAATACAATTTAGACATCGCATAAAATTTCAATTATAAAAATCAAGTATCCAATTATCTGATAACATCCACATACAATCATCCACTAAATGGAATCATCCTCATAAATATGTAATTAAATCATTTATAGAGCATGCATCTGTAATTTCAAGCATCAAAATAAAGTACTACAAATCAAAGTAAATGACATAATCATATCAATGTTATCCATATAATGAGATCATATAGAATTCCGATCCATAATGCATTAAAATATAGTATCCAAAATAGGTCCAACATGAAAATAATAGAAATGCTATGTTGGCTCAGGGTAGGGCCTCACAGTTAGGAACTAAGGCAAAACACATATTCTCATGTCTCATTCCATCTAGGAATTTCCTTCCATCCACCAAATAAATCCTTGCATTCATACAAACTTCACTCTTCAAGGGATCCTCCACGGGTAACAAGGTTTTGTTCATTCCATTTGCCATAATAGTGTTTATGTTCTTTCTCCCATCATGTATTGCCTGTCTATCAAACTGCCAAGGTCTACCCAACAAAATGTGACAAATATCCATAGGCATAATATCACACAATGTCATCATGATAATTCACAATTTTTAGTTTCACCAAACATTTCTCACTTACCAACAACTTATGTTCATCCCGAATCCATGCTATTTGATAAGGCTTAGGGTGTTTCAATCTTTCTAAATTCAACTTATTCACCATCTCTTCTGAAACAAGATTATCTGAACTACCACTATCAATAACAACTTTACAACACTTACCGGATACCTTAGATTTGGTCTTGAACAAATTTCTCCTCTACAAGGGGTCTTCATCTTCTCTTGTATGAGACAAAACTCTCCTCATCGCCAACAGTTCTCCATCTTCCGGTTTGTTAGCTTATCCGATGGGGTTTTCTTCCACCACTAGTGCTCTTTCGATATTCTCTTTCTTCTTACATTCAAATGCACGATGTCCTTCTCCTCCACAATAGTAGCAAGTTCCTCTAAATGTCTTCTTGTCTTGTCTACCAAAATTCTCATTTCGGTAGCCTTCCGGTTCTCTCCAGTGGTAGAAATTTCTATCATCCTGCTGGTATGAATTACCTTCTTTTCTTACTTCCTTATCCTTGTTCTGATATGTACCGATACCTCTACCTCCAATATATCCTCTTCCTCCTTGAAATCTACCTTCGGCAAACCTTCCACCTCTACCTCTCCACCTCTACTCATGCCTCTTATTTAACTTCTCTTCAGCCTTTAGGGCATAGTGGTAAGCTTCTTCAACACTCTGCAATTTGGTCAAATTGAGTTCATCTTGTATAGACATTTGCAATCTAGTCAAATATATTGCAACTTGTTAAACTTCACCATCAACATGTCCAGACCTAATATTCAAGTTGTAAAATGCTTCGATGTATTCCTTCACACTAGATTCCTTCTTTCTCAAATTCTACAACTTCTGGAACATACTCACTTAATAATCAACCAGTATAAATTTTGACTTCAACTTAGCAACCATCCGATCCCAAGTCTTGGTCTTTTATTTACCTGTTCTCTATCTATCAACTTGCAAATTTTCTCACCAAAGAGATGCATGACCTTTCAACTAGGTATAGGTATATTTCACCTTCCTTTCTTCTATAGTGTTCTAATAAAAAAAAACTTTTCCATCTCCAAGATCCAATCCATAAATTCATCAGAATCCAACTTTCAATCATATTCTAGTGGGTTAAAATGTGGTTTAGTATTATCCCTACTCAAAACCATCAAAAAAATTTCCTCATCTGGATCAACTACCGATGACTTTACTTGTTATTTTGGGGCTTCTTCTCCTTCATTTTCACTTACATCTTCAATATGTCAGCCTCTTGTTTATGCTCTCTCCATGGCTTCCAACTGGGCTACTATCGCTCACAACATCTTAATCACAACCAGGTCTACATTCCCACACGCTCCACCATTCCTAGTTCCTCTCTATGCCATCTTTTGATAGTCCTCTATAGATGCAGATTAGATCAATAGTCTACCACCCTACAATAAAATTCTCAGGACAATTGGAATGAAAACTTTCTCTAATACCACTTGGTGAAGACACTGGTAAGGAGCAACCTCAAAGAGATCAGTCCGAACTGATCATCAAGAGTAAACACAATGAAAACACATAGATATGATGAAGGCAATGCAAAATAGATTAATTTATAACATGAAAATTTATTACAACTAACCGGTCTAAAGTAGGTTATAGAAAACCGGCTCACATGCCTGCTAGAACACTCTCAAAGTACAAAATAGGTCACAACCGGGACCTCAAATCTCAAGATCTATCTTCTACACTCAGTCTAGCTTCTTCATGACATTCAAATGTGCAATTAAAATGATTTATACTCCCAAGGAATCTGGTTGGTCCAAGATGGGATCAAAACCCAAAGAACAAGACCTAACATGTAAAACCAATAAGGTAGGCCTTCACAAAATAAATCCTTCTGAGAAATCCAAACGATGAAGTTTAAATCTATTGAGATCCAAGAACATTGAAAGGGGGGGATGAATCAGTGTTCGAAAGGAATGAACAGTTTTTAACTTTCTAGACCATGCATATATAAACCGGTAAATAAATAAACATATAACAAGAAGCAAATAAACCATCCACATAAAAAAACACCATAACACACATAATTTATAACTGGAAAAATTCAATGAGGAAAAACCACGGTGGGATTTGTGAATCACAATATCAGTTCACTGGCCATATGAAAAGATATTACATATAATAGGGGCCTACACTTCCAGGAAGGCATACTACCTAGAGAATACTTCTTGTCACTAAAGAACCTCACTGACTACAAGCTTTCTGCCAAAGTAAATTACTGAAAAATAAACTCAAGAATGCATCTGCTATGCCAAATAGAGTTCTGGTTCTGGTTCTGCTCTGTACTGGTTTATAAACTCTGAACTGCTATCGGTATCTCTTCTCCTCCAAGAATAATTTCCAAGCTATCTACAGATCATTGTATGATATAGAATTTGCATACAAAATGATCTCCATACATATATTTCGCATCATACAGTTTTGCTATATTCTCCTACATCCACACATTTGATCTATCACATCACTTGCTAAAATAATCTAGCAGACTAATCTATATACCTATTATAAATGATATTCCTTATGTCAGCTTACAATGCAATAACAAACATGTCGGCCTTGATAATAATAATTACAAAATAATCTATGTAAATCCTCCTTGATGTCAGCTTCCAAAGAAGTATTGATGCCGGTGCCGGTGCCAATGTAGCCATGAATGCTGCAAAGCTGGTATCTACCGATATATGCTTCCTAGTGCCGGTTTATGACTTCCACCATATCTTGTTGCCATAAATGACAACAAAATGAATCCAATGAGTGTCAATTTCCAACAATCTCCCCCTTTGGCATTGATGGCAACACTCATGTGAAAAATGGATTCCCTGCCGATATGCTCCCCTTGAGCAATACACTTCATCTGAAATATGTTTCCTTGATATTTTCACATATGAACATACTCCCCCTTTTATATTAATGCAAAAGACCGATGAAATAATTGAAAGAATAAAATAATATTGTGTTGCCCCCATATTAGGCATACCTAAAATTTGAACTTCAGATTTGGTCTCAATGTTGAATGAAGATCCAATAGGTGTTTTTGCGTAAACAGTGAACACACAATCCAAGGTCCTTACTAGTCAGAATATAAAAAATGCAAGAATTTTGAAAATTACCACAAATTGAGGGAAATCAGTTGATAGTCAAGATCTAAGCATCATTTTGTATCACATGGCCAAATTTTACTTGAAACCAATTCATACTTTGTCATATTTTAAACTTTCAATTTTTAATGTCTATTGCCCCAAAATGATTAAAATATCTCATCCTAGGATTCGTCATGAGGTGTAAATAATTTTGTAGATTTATTTCCCTATCGTTGACGTGTGTTTCAAATTTTAGGACCTAACTCCCTACCATTTGAAAGTTATGTCATTTTTCTCTAGCCAAAGCAATATATTTAAAATATTTAAATTATTTCTCAAATAATAATTTAATATTTTAAATTATTTTAATATGTCTGGTCATTTGCAATAAAAAGTTGTCAAAAAAACATCAGTTGCATTCCTCCTTGATTCTCCTCCATGATCAATGGTTTCCAAGGTCAAAATCACAGTCTTTGAAGCAGAAGGTTAGAAATGCCCAGTTTTTGATCTTTCTTAACCTCATTTCTTAACCTTTTGCCAAGATGGTTAGAAATGCTCACTTTTTGAGAATTCTTAACCCATATTTCTAACCTTTCACAAAAAGGTTAGGATTTCTCAAAAATTGAGCATTTCTAACCTTATTTCTCAACCTTGTAGGCTCCACTTTGTCAAGAAGGTTAGAAATGCTTAGTTTTTTAGCATTCTTAACCTCTTCCATAGATTTTAGCAAAGAGAAAGGAAAGATCTTCAAATTTCAGGTTTTGAATGTGTGTTCAATTTAGTTGAAGATGTTTGTAATTGGTTGGGTTCTTGACTCCATCATCCCAGCCTATGCAAAATTGGAGCTTCGAACTAGATTGAAGATATAGTATACCACATGATGTTTCAGGAGGTTTGTGTGCAAAATGAGGAACATACTAATGGCATGCAAATTGTTTGAATAAATTGCCTTGATGAGATGTCACTTCATTATGGTAAGGAGAGACTACAAAATTAACGCCCAAGTAACTTCACAAGCAATCTTCATTCTCCTTCACCAACTTATGTCATCCAACGCCACGTTAATACTGCAGTAAAAGTGTATATGCGATGAGTAAATCTTTTAACATGGTATGCAAATTGTTTGACAGAATCCCTCAAAGAAATGTGGTCTCATGGTACATTCATAGTGTAGGATTTGTGGTTGAAATGATTTATAAACTATCAAGCAAGTGCAATCCACAAGTGTAAGGCCGATTTCCACAACCTTTGCCAGGATCCTCCCTGCCAACGATAAAAGGGATTTTTCAAACCAGGTTTAAGACATATCAATTTTTCCAAATAGTGGAGTTTGAAATGCATGCAAATCATAGAAGCAAGAATGTATCATTGCAGTTGTTTGAAAGAACCACTGTGATTATGACTACAGAACTTGGGAGCATCATTTTGGCAGATGAACTATTTAGACATAACATATATGACAAGTATTTGACAAAATATATGTGCATCGTGTAGTATAATCATGAAAGGCAAACTATTTGACAAAATGCATTGAAGAAGGTATAAAGCTGCATATTATACCTTAGCATTATAGTCTTCTTGCTAGCAAGCCAAGATGAAAGTTGTTTAAGGACAAAGGATAAGAGAGATTTTCCAATTGTGTAACATAGACATTTAGAAACTCATCAAAGTATAAAGGATAGAGGAATTACGACATATGTTGTAGTCACAGTTGTTCTGGTAAACATGCATGCATCATAGAAGCATAGACAAGGCATGCTAATAGTCTGATAGAATGCTTCAAAGAAACATCATCTCATGGCATGCTTTGATTGCATAAATGCGGTCTCATGAAATGCAATGATTCCAGGATATCCACAAAATGGATTTGTCAAAAGAAGCAAAAACTTTGAAATGGGGTATTGACATCCATCAAAGCATATCGGCCACATGCAGATTGTTCGACTAAATGCCTCAAAATTGATTTCCTCTCACAGCATGACATGTTTAACAGACTGCGACAACTACAAAAAGTGGAAGCTTAGACACGGCAAGCAAAATTCTTGGCAAAATGCCTCGCAGAGATGTGGTCTCATGGAATGCAATGATCTTATGATATGCACAGAATGGGTTGGCTGAAAAGGCCTTAGAGACATTAAAGCAAATGAAATCAGCCTAAAAAGACATTCATCAAAATTCCACGACCTTTTTCAACATCTTCAATATGCACAAAGTGATAGAAATTTTAAAGTGAATGCAATTTGTAGGTATAGAGTCAAATTATTTGCTGCCACCCTCCATGCCTATGCAAAATGAAAACTTTGAAATAGAGTTTGTAAATTCATCATAGCACTAAATAAATGAGGATTGTTGTTAGATATAAAGCCATGGTTGTCATACATGAAGAATGAGAAGCATAAGACTAGATGTGCTATTCATTTTACATAATGCCTCAAATTCATCTCACGACTTGCAGTGATTTCAAACAAATGTATTGGCATGACTCATGGCTCACATTGATCGCAAGGAATAGACAAATATATTTATTCGGAAGATCTAAGTGCAGAGCTTGTGGAACCATAGTCAAGAACTTCAAGGGTCTGGTAGATTGCAACACTAATTTCATGAACCTCAACCAACATTCTCCAACTGCAGTGGAATGACACACAAGAGCTAGGAGACCATGGAAATAATGTCATGAACATGATAACATCCTCATCATATAAGCCTTCTTATTGTTAAAAGAAATATTTTGTTCATGATGGATAAGAATATTCAAGAGCTTGTAGACATGAATTCAGATGGTGAGATGATTACAAGATCAAATGAAGCAAATGAAGATGGCGGCCACCTCGACAAAATCAACAAACAAATTATTTCTTTAATGTAATGGGTTTGATATTATTTTTGTAAAAGGTGACTTATGTCACTGATTGTAACCCAAGGTTAGAAAGTTGACTTCTTTTGCTCATAAAAGTGTAAGTTACTAACTCATCGAGGATTTACACAAGAGTTAGTTATTAACCTAGGATTAAAGTTGGTTATAAGGTAGCTATCCTATAAACCTATAAATAGAAGGCTTTTTCATAGTAAAAAAGGACTCTTACAGAGGGGGAAAACTCTGCAAAATTTTGTAGAGAAAGTAAGTGAGATCTTTTGATATTCATACCTTTGATCAAGGGGTTTTTGAACTTGTATATTTTCAAAAAGAACAATGAAGAATGCATTGAGTTCATGTGTCTTGAATGTATTCATGAGTTATTGTTGCTAATTTTGTGTATGTTGAATTAGTAATCCCTTTATGTATTGGTGAAATTCATTGATGAAACACATCATTTCATGCTATCTTGACTTGCATGTGCTGGTACAATCTATCTCTTCATGTGTCAAGGTTTATTGTATTTCTTTCATCATTGTTGTATGACTAACCTTTTATGTGGTGACCTCTTTTGTGATTGTTATCATTTATGGAATCCTACTTGTTGTTCGTATGTCTTCTAGTAGGGTTTATTTTATTAATCTTGTTTAAGTTATATGTTTTTCTCCTTTATGTACTTTCAGGTTAAAAGTACACAAAAATCCTAAACACCCCTACCATATAAGGGAGCTGGCCCTCTCAAATGCAGAGGAATATTGTGTTCCACAGAATGATCTCTCCAACTGTTGGAACATTTGTCACTTATTATCGAGCAAATAGGGTCAGTTTTAGGTAAATGACTATAGTGAGAAATTTGTTTACCAACATACTGTTAGTTTCACTGGAGCTTAGTCATCTTTAGGATTTGTGGGTATGCCCTTTGCAGTAACTGAAGATATGTATCCCAGCCAGATTTGAATGTATCAGAAATAGATGCAAGTCCACTTAGTAACTGGGCAAGTGTTTCTTTCTCTTGAATATCTTTTGGTGTGGGTTTAGCTATCATATCCATGCACTCTTTCTTGTGAACACCCAATGAATCTAGTCGAGGACTTACCAATCCTCTTATTGCTCTTCTCATTATTTTATCTCTCCTTCTCATAAGAAAAAATTTAATTCTCCAAGGGCAAAATTTGTCCATCAATAGATGTGGTTAGTATAGTCAATCCATCAAAAGAGTTAGAAATTTTAGCCATCTTGGGTAGATTTTGGCCTAAGGACACAATGGTTTGTTTAGTGTCCATCCATGATTCAATGTTTTATGGTGCAAACTATTCTATTTGGAGTTTTAGAATGGATGTCTTCCTATCCTCTATAGGGTTTGATGTATGGATATCAGTTGTAAATGGTCTCCCTAGAAATGTCAGTCCTCCCATCGGATCTGAAGAAGAAAGAAGATGCTTGTGCAATGAAGAAGCCATCGAGGCCATATTAAGTGGTCTCACTAGTGATGTCTCCTCACAAGTGGATAAGTGTAAATCAGCCAAGAGGCTATGGGACAGACTAAGGAAGTTGTATGGAAATGAACCCTACACTAGTGGATCAGTATGTGGAAGTGAGATGAACAATGCAATTGATACATGTGGAGATGATGAAGGAAAATCCACTAGAAGCTGCAACAATGATGAAGAAGGAACCCACCTCTTCATGGCTCAAGAATCAAAAGATAAAAGGTACACTTCTGAAAATGATCATGCAAAACACTCCTACCGAAAAGATGTGTTTGGCTATGGTGATGAAGAAGAAGAAGACATGGCAAATAGATCTATCCATCAAGATCTCTTTGGGAGTGAAGGAGAAGAAGAGAATGAGGCAGAAGTTGACCATGAAGGAGATCTTGTAAATGCACTTGAAGAACTCAATAGAGTAAGAAAGGAATACAAGCTATTCAAGAATGATGCCATAGTAGAGTAGAATCGGCTGACAAGATGCCTCAAAGAATCTGACAAAAGTATCTCAGAGTTGAAGTCTTAGGCTGAAGACATGAAAGAGTGTCGGTGTGAAGATTTAGCATCTAGGCTAGAAGTTAAAAATTAAGAACATCAACAACTGCTTGGAGAAATTGAGATTCTCTTAAATGACCTTGAGAAGTGTCAGGATGAGCTCAAGGTAAGAATTTGGTTTGATGGTAGCAGTGATGCCTTGGACAAGATGTTGAAGAGGCAAAATCATGCCAAGGACACTGAATGATTAGGAAGTGGTGTCGGTGAATGCTCCACCAACAAGAATTTTCATCACAATGACATTCTATTTGTCTCCTCTAATGGAGAAAACAAAGGCCAAACCTTCTCAATGAGAAATGCTCCCTGGAAGAGGGTTGATCTAGATACAACCAGTGAGGACTTGTAGACAAGGAAGAAGATTGGTGCTGCAAGAAGAAGGAGCAATGTAGATCCCAAAGGAAAGGGGAAGATGGGAGAAGAAAGCTTCACTAGAAGCAAGAAGATGAGGAAGCACCAAATAAGACCTCCTATCAGTAGAGGAAAAAGAAATGCTACCATCCACAAGTCAGGACAAGCATGATAGAAGAAGAAATCAGATGAACGAGATGCAAGGAATGGACAACCTAGGGTCCATCCTCAAAGAAGAAGAAATGGAGATGCAAAACTGGTAGGATCCCCATGCATGGCAAAATAAATTTTTAAGTCACATGCCATCCTTTATCGGTTGGTACTTTGCATGTAATTCTTATGGTCATAGGGTAGAGGAATGTAGAAAGAGATCTAGAAAGGATAATGTAGGATCTCATAGAAATCATGCATATGAGAAAAATGTATCTAGGAAAAGATACATGCATGTCCCCTGTCTCGGTTATGCAAATGTTGTTTGTCATAACTGCAATGTTTTTGGCCATAGAAAGTTTGAGTGTAGGAAGAGGAACCTATAGTCACATGGAGGCCGGTATAATAACTATACTCTGTAGAAAAATGGATTCAGAGCATATGAAAGTCAGAGACCTACTTGGAACAAAAAGAGAAATGTCCCTGCAGGAACAAGAGGTCCATCGGTTATAGTTGATAGTCACAACAACATGACCAGATGCAGAAGGTCAAATCGGTATGTCAAGAGATTCCCCAATCATGAAGTTCTGATGGATGTTGTGTGCTACTATAGCACTACTTCTAGATAAAATGGAGAATCATAAAATGGAAGGACCCATCAGCAGAAGAAGGAAAGACCTACTCCTAAGGCTGAAAATGGGAAGAAGAATGAGACCAAGCAGGTATGGAGGAAGAAGACCATGGACCAGCACTATGCACTCATCACACAGGTGATATATCCTAAAGCCTAAAGGAGATGTAGGATCATAGGGGGAGCAGTACATTGAATTTATTATTTACCCCCTGAGTGAAGAAGGCAACATGGAAGAACATGCTATTGTCAGTATGAAGGATGGAAATGAAAAGATAAGTGTGTGTAGAGGTTTCCTTGACTACGCAACTATAGATTAGTGATGGATCACTAATGCATGTGTTAATAAGTGGAGGTTAACAATTGGCATCAAATGTTAACCGATATGTGCATGATGTTACCAGAATGTATGCTAATAGGTACTTGCAGGTTATGTAAGACAATGAAGTTGGAAGTTCATTGCATTAGTCCTGGTAGCATGGAGTAAAGTTATGTCTCAGGTGGTATTGGAAAACACCTAAATGACATATGTTGGCCTCGGGGTTGATCATGCAAGATTGCATGTTTTTGGACTAACCGGTTTACTTTATGGCATGATGAAAACATTATCTGGCATTGTGTAGATCTAGGATCATGTCATAGGCTATGATGGATACAATGGAATTGTAGGATCATAAGATGATCTCATATTTATAGCTAAACCAACATATGGTGGAGATTGGAGTCTCGGTATTATACTTGACCGAAGATAAGAACCTGAGATGTATGACTTAGGGGGAGTTCAAGTGCTCGTGATGCAGAGATGGTTTGCTTGAACTTGTAAGGATGCTGACTATCCAAACTGTAGGAGATGGAAATTGCAAAGGTATTGCAGGCTGATTGGCAGGTGAGTAGTGTTGTTGTCAGTTGATGGTTAAGTTCCCCATCTCAAGTGTTGTGACTTGAGAAGATGTAACAGCTAGTGAAAAGATAACAAGTGGTATCAAAAGAAGTGTTACATCCAATGAAGACAAAGAGGGAGAAATATCTCTATCACATCTTGGTAAATACAAGGAGAAATGACATCCCGAAAGTTCTCTTTGCCATTGTTGTCAAAGGGGGAGAAGGATTCTATAGTATACCACATACATGTGTGTGAATCCATGGATCACAGAAAGGGGGAGAAAGACTATGTAGTATATCAGACACTACATGTCTTGACATCAATGCCAAAGGGGGATATTGTTAGCATGGTTTTGTCATTTATGTCAACTGGTATGGTATGTCTACTGGTATGAGTAATGTAAGTGAAACACTATCAAGGAGTACACAATGTGATATCTTTGATATCACCGTGTGCTGCAGAAAATTGGTAAGGTAAGGAAGATGACCTTAGGAGTCACTATTACACAAGTTAGTGCTTGACTTGTGTGATGAGAAAGAGAGGCGATTGAATGGTTGTTTGTGATGAAGAGGAATAATGTTATCTAAATCACATCAACACTGGAGGAGAAGAATAAGTAGGTCACTAGTATGCTGTAAATTTGTAGAACAACAACACTTCCACTTGATGAAGATGAAATCATCACAAGAAGCAATGACTGACAATAAGTGTGCCCACACCAGATCACATTTGCCTATTTGAAGATATGTTTCACAAACATGGAAGTCACATGATTACCTTGTAGGATGCAGAAGACAAGGTGTCACTCCACTGGTAAGATAAGAGTGAAGAAGTAAAGTCAAGTACTTGAAGGTTAACATCAGATCTATCAATGAATTGAGGGATTTCCTTAAGTGCATTAGATTAGGGTTATGCACTGGACTAACAGAGAAGACATGTTCATATCCTGGTACAACAGAGAAGTGATTTGTTTGTCATCTTGAAAAACTAGCTGAGATAAGGTCTGAGATGATTAAGAAGAAGGTAATGTTGAGTAGATGTAGATAGAGGAATCATACCTGATTGAAGATAGAGTCTGGTGAGGGTTGATGACTTGTGTTATCAAGAGGGTTTATCGGTATGAATGTTTACCAGTAATATGGACAAGGTGCACATATAAAAGACTTCCCTTTTATGGGAATGAACACACTTTGGATAGTCATGTCTGAGATGAGTTTAAGTATTCCACCGACAGTATAGAAAAGGGAAGACATGGGGAGAGAACTGGTAGAATGTGAGATATTGGGTGAGATAGTAAACTAGCAAAAAAGAGGAACCAATAGAAGTGTTTGGTTGGTGATCCTACCTGGACTGACATGATGAGCCAAGCTGGCAAATAGTCAACATGGATGCCACATGGAGTCAGAGTGGTAGGCTCGGTAGATGCAATGTACACCACTGGAGTTGTTGTAGGGTTGGTTGACATTAAAGGAGACTGCAAAGCTTGAGGTGAAGTTGTTGAAGTGCACGGATTGAGATTAAATAGACAAGAGTGGATCAAGGATAGATTGATTGAGTAGATCAGAGTAGTTGAAGCAACCCATTATTCCATTAATGGTGGTTTCACAGATGCAAGTCGAGATAGAGGGTCATGTTCCCTATATTTTGGAAAATGTGTTTTAGAAGGCGCGTGAATGGAGAACTTGTGCAAATGGATGTCAAGAAGATCAGATCAAGTAGGATCTGATTGGATTTGGTTTTCCTTGAGGATGGTGAGGAAACCCTAACCACTTGGATTTTCAACTAAGCTTTAGCAGGGAAACCTAGCTATAAGTATGAAGGCCAAAAGAGATTGTTTGCTGCTACTGAAGAGAAGAATATTGTGCTACTATAAAGTGTGATACTTATGCAACTATAAGAGAAAATGAGCCAAGTGTTTAAGGAGCATCTGAGAAGTGAGTGAGAGAAAGAGAGAACTTGGTTGAAGCATTCAACTGATGGAAGAGAAAAACTGATAGTTTTAATACTAGAAGAGTAGAAGTGAAGGAGGTTGTAGAGAAGGAAGACAAAGATCTGGTAGAGTGTCAATACCAGTGAAGAGTAGAGTAGGGAGGAGGAGATTCAGTGAGAGAAGAATAGAAAAAAGGTGTACAGGTAGGGCTTACTAATAGAAAAATAGCAAGTGAAGAGCAACAAGAAGAGTGAGTTAGTGAAGCAAAGAACAAATCTCATCAGTAGAGTAAGATATATGAAATGGTTGCAAGATTAACTTGTAACAAGATAACTACTTATGTATTTCATTTTTATATTGTGAACACTAAGTTGTAGCTTGGTGCAGGGGTTGTAGCTCCTTGGGTTGGTGCCATAAAATTTTTAATAGGGTTTTCATTGTGAGGTTAGATTGGAGTAGTAGACTCCAACAACATTGCTCATCGAGGTTTTTCCCATCTTGGGCTTTCCTCGTATATGCTGGTGTTATGTGATATCCCCTTGTGAGTGTTTGCATTTGAGTTAGTCTCCTCACTAACCGGTAAGTGTTCATTAAGTTAGATCTATTAACTAGTATGGTCACATAGAATTGCTAAAGGGAGAATATTTAAGAACCACTGATTCACCCCCTCCCCCTCTTAGTGGTGCATTGTGTCTAACAATGGATATGTGAGCACATGATCGTGACATGTGGCCCAATGATAAACAAGATTATGTGAGGGTAGGTAGGAGAAATAATTAAATATTCCACAAGAGGTGGAATGTGACAACAAGATAAGACCACAAGAGGTGGAATTTCTCCTAGAAGCAACTTCCCTAAATGCACACTTCCCTAATTGTCTCATATTTAAACTATGATGAGATGCATTATCCTAAGTCAACTTAAGTATAGTTATGAGGAATAATTTACACCAACACCCCCTTAAGTGCAACTCTGGGGAATGTAGACTCAAGCTAAAAATGCAAGATGGGTACCAGCAACGAGGCCATGCTAGGTACCCATGAACAAATGCAAATGCAATCAAATAAATTTAATTTCTCACAAATAGAGAAAGGGAGAAAAACCAATCGAAAATAAATCCCCCCAAAAGTGAGATGAAAATAAAAAAGAAGGACAAAACCTCAAAAGAGGAAAAATTCCCCCCATAAGAGAGGAAGGAGAAGTTAGCTTATTGACCCCCCTAATTAAATATCCTTCACCTTAAAGAGAGTTTGCAACTAGTGAAAATTACTCTCAGTGAAGGGTTTGGTGAAGATGTATGTAACTTTTTGTGTTGTATGACAATACTACATCAATGACTTGCTCTTGAATAAACTCCCTGATGTAGTGCATGTGGATATCGATGTGTTTGGTTCGTTGATGGTGAACTAAGTTCTTAGAGATCTAAATGGCATTCTGATTAGTGTAATGAAGGATTGTAGTTTGTGGAGTGGTGAAGCTAAAATCCATGAGAATATTCTAAAGCCAAATAGCCTTAGTAGATTCATTAACAACTTCTCAATACTCAGTCTTAGTTGAAGAAAGAGTAATAGCATATCACTTCTTGCTCTACCAAAAAATGGGGCCCAAACCAAGATAAAAGTTGTAAACAAATTTGGACTTACAATCATAAAGTTTTGTTCCTACTACATAGTGAATCCCATAGTGATGTGTACCCTATATGTAGCGCAAGATGCATTTGGTAGTTTTCCAATGAATTTCATGTGGTTCCTGCATAAAGCATGAAACAATGTCAATTGTAAAGAAAATATTACGACATGTATGAGTCAAGTAAATGAGACTCCCAACAAGATGATGATATAATGTGGCATCAACAAGTGTAGTGGAGCACTTAGCCTTAAGCTTGATTCCTAAAAGAAAGGGAGTCAATGTAGGCTTACATTTAGCCATGTGGAATCGTGCTAGAAGATCAATAGCATACTTGGGTTGTGGAAGAGTAATCCTAGAAGGTGACTATGATATCTCTATCCTAAGAAAATAGTGCAAAAGGTCCAAGTTAGTCATGGAAAATATCTCATGCAAAGTAGATTTGACATTGTCAATGATGGATGAGGTGCTACCCATTATGATCAAGTTACCAACATAGAGAACAAGTATCCAGTGAGAGTCATCCGATCATAAAATGTAGATATTTGGATTGGAATGACACTTGGTAAATATTACAAAGAGAAGGAAGCATTCCATCTTCACATACAAACCCCTAGGGGCCTACTTGAGGCCATAGATAGACTTTCTTAATCTACAAACCAAGGAATAATCTTGAATGAATCCCTACAACTGCTCCATGTAAATCTCCTCTTTGAGATCCTCATGAAGAAAAACACTCTTCACATCCATCTAATGTACAACCCAACCATGAGTTGTGGAAATAGCAAGTGTCAAGTGAATGGAGTTCATCTTAGCTATGGGTAAAAAGGTCTTAGTATAGTCAACACTAGGAGCCTGTGAGAAAACTTTCACAATAAGTCGTACCTTGTACTTATCCACAATACCATCTGCTACAAACCTTGTTTGATAGATCCACTTACATCAAATGATCTATCTCCCCTTAGGGAGAGGAACTAACTCCCAGATGTTGTTCCTCATCAAGAAAATATACTCTTTCTCCATGGATGAGTCTCACTCAAGAACTCCTAATGCTTCCTACAAGATCTGTGGATTGGAAGCAATAAAAATGTAAGCATATGGAAGCTCCTAATGTTGTGACCAAGTCATCCAAGTGTCTAAAGGATCCCGAGCAAGAGAATTCACTGAATCAAGAGTCTATTAAGCCCAACGAGGTCACTTAGGAGATGAAGGTTGACCTTCGTTGACTACAAGTGGACCTTGTGAGTTGGAGTTGACAGAGTATCATCATTTGAGTCACTATCATCACTATCCACAATGTAGAAGGAGGAGGAGGAAGTCAGGCTAAGTTAGGAGAGCTTTCCTCAAAGTGAAGACTCCTTTCAATGAATAAATCATGTGTCTCTAGGTCCATAAGTCAATATATCTTAGTACTCTTTGGATATACAACAAATATGCAAGGCCTAATTTGAGTTTCCAATGCCTTGCAATTCTATGAAGTGGGGTGAGCCCATGCTGGACATCCAAAGACTCTAAAATGTCTCATAATTAGTTTTCTACTACACCAAGGCTCAAAAGGGTGATACCCTTCAAATCCTTGTGAGGAACTATTATCACTAAGGATTGCACCCATGATGCTAAGTTTGCAAAACAAGCAATCCTCTGAAACATGGAAACACCTTTGAGCCTATTGGTTGCTCAAAGTGAAGGTGAATCTCTAGAGATCGGGCTGGCTTCCTGTTTTGATGGATCTCCTAAACTAACTTCTTGTGGGAAAAGGGTAAAAGGTCTTGCATGTAATGAAAAAACCTATCCTAATAGAGGTGATACACCAAAATGATGCAGTTCTACTTGCTATCCTAAAACTATAACCAGCCACAACAAGACCCAAAAATTATCTCACAAATCAAATAAGATCATGCAATTCATAAATATTTCATATGAAGACTCAGAGTTATCTAACTTCTGCATGTAGGAAAAGTGAATTTTCACAAACACGCAAAGAACTAGAAACCAAATGAACACAACCCACAACCTGAACTTACTATGAAATCTTCCTATTTCTGCAAAGCATAAATGAGACAAAGAAAAGGATTTAGAATTAAATCACAATAACTTTGTCAAATGATTCATCTGACAATGGAAAAATAAGAAATAATTGACAAGGAAATTGAAACTCTCTATTGCAAATTGAAAATAATATCTAATATAATGTTGAAAACTGAAAAAAAGTGCTCAGATACAATGCTCTTTTGCAAAAATGTGTATACAAAAAAGAAAGAAAGAGAGGGAAAAAAGGAGAGAAAGAATATATAGAAATTATGATGAATCCCCTTCAAAAACCCTAAAATCACTACATGAGAAAAGCCTTTGCTGAATCTGCCCCAAAAATGGCATAAAAACTCATACATAATCTGTAAAATAATAATCTTTTCTGCTCAAAATGATTGCCACTGATCCCCCTGTTTAAAAATATGCATATCTAAATGCGAAAAATAGCTATCCCCATATGAAAGTTGTATGATGAACAAAACTATCACTATCTTAAAAAGAAATCACCCTGAGAAAATCTTATGCATTGTCTGGTAACCGCTGTCCATGTTGAAACTTCTATTAAAAAATGGTTGTGGAAATGATCTTTCTTGTTCTGTGAGATTTCCAACAGTATGTAACGCTTGCATATTCAGACAAGCAATAAACATCTGCATTAATCTTTCATGTAGAAATCATCTCTTTGCTTGGTGGGCTTTTCACCGTTCAAACAACCAGTTCTGAGTCTACCGTGCAATTTTTATTTGCCAGCCATGGGATCGCCTGTATGAACCATGGCCGCTTGCATTTACTTTTGGTTTACTTTTAAGCGGGCCCCACAATTTTCTTTTATCTCTGCTTGTTTTATTTTTTCATCCTAGGCCTATGGGAACAAAAGATGATAATGTACTTTGAACTATTGAAGCACTTTGAACCAATGAACTTTGAAACATTGAACCACTTTGAACTGGTTCAAACTTCAAGTTCAAAGTTGACTTAAAAAATATATACATCTGATCATCTATAGACTTTTTCCATGTGTTAGCCTCTGATTTTCTCATGGATCCACTTTGTCTACCATCTGGACCTACCATTGGACTTGGTCTACCTTGGTTCTTCATCTTGACTGCCATCTTAACCACCACTAGACCTAGACCCACCTTGTCACTAAGTTGTAGTGATAACTAGGCATGCAATGTTTCCTTGCACCTTAGCGACAACCGTCAGATCTTCTGGACTTGCATGATCCTTAGCCTCTCTGAGCACTTTCTCTTATGCCATGGTGTCACTACATGTCACCTCTTTTGGATCCAATTGGGTGACACCTTAACTACCATGTCATCAGTCCCTATGTCGTAGGGGATAATCATCGAGCATTTTCATCATGCGGTATAGCGATGGTCATTGATCTAACCTCAAACTGTTCGATCTTTAACACCTTTTTCTGCACGTGCTTTGTCACCAAGTCACAGAGGTAGCTGGTGAGCTTCTTTCTATAGCAGTATAGAAATAGCCCTTAGATCTTTGGGACTACCATTGATCTTTCCTAAACTTTCTCTATCTTTAGCACCGGCTAATCCTCTCTCTTGTGTTGCGTGTACACATGTGTCACTACTTGATTGGCTATGGAGATCCACCTAGGCACCAACTATCTGCCATGTCAATAGTCGCCATGCATTTTTCTTTGTCGGATCTCTTCTTTCAGCCAAACTACTCTTCAGGTGAACCATTTACTAGTCTCATCAAACCTAAGGTTTCATCAATATTAGTATGTCGATGAAAATGAGCCTTCAGTGAAACTCTTTCGAGGCTCATCACAGTGAAGATCTCCTCAATGTTGCCCTTCCATGCCATGTCACCAACCATTGGACTGCCACCTATCTGCCACCTATCCTTGGTCTTATACTTTTTGTTCTACCACATCATTAGTCACCAAGTCATGGTGATAATCCGATGTGCATCTTTTCATTGTGACTTAGCGACAAGCGTTAGATCTCTATGATCACCGCTGATCTTTCCTCAACTTGATTGACCATTAACCTCCTCCCACCAGCCGGTCACAAAATTAAGATACCTTGAGATGCATGTGCACAGGGTCCACCATGCCATGAGATGCCTCTTCTTTCCAAAAGATTGTAAGCTTTGACACTATAGTTATATGTGACCTTATATTTAAATATGATAAACTCCCTCTGTGCGGCCAATGTGGGATAAAAGGTCTTCCTTCCTGGCAACTGAAAACTGCTTTGAAACTCTAAGGCATTTTAAAACCCTCTTTGGAGTGCAAGTAAAACTTTACACAGGCCGAGTGCATTTTTATCTGAGTTTCTTTTGGCCTTAAGGTTTTAATGGCCACACAATTTTATCTACAATGGAGCATAGATGTTTCTGTGATCTACAACATATATTTTTCTATAATATACAGCATGCTGCGCTCAACCCTCATGGGAGCCACATTTTAACCCACATGCTATCTTACTTTCCTATATCTACACATGAAGCAAACAAGTTAGAAAAAAAATAGTGCATTTCTTCCTCGTTCATGATTTGGACCTTTTCAAACTAAATGCAAGGCTCCATTAGGGCACCAAATTTGGCATTGTGCAAAATTTTGGTAACAGGAACCTAATTTTGGTTCTATGTGGTGCAACTGATAGCTTATTTAAAAAAAATAGAGCAAGAGAATGAGCATGAATCATGTAGCTAGCAATCTCCTTAAGGGTTCTATTCTTCCTTTCTATAACACTATTCTGTTGTGGAGTGTATGCAACTGAGTGATAAAGATAAATCCCCTCAAGAGTACAAACTTCCTCAAGTCTATTGTTCACATGTTCCTTTCCATTATCTGTATGAAGGATCCTAATTAACTTCCTTTAGTTCTTCTCAACATTAGCCTCAAAGGCTAGAAATCTATCAAAAACTTCACTTTTGTGAACAAGAAAGTGAACCTATGTGAAATAGGAGTAGTCATTAATGAAGGTGATGTTGGAATTTCAATAAGTTTGTTGGTATGAGGATATTGAGAAGGTTGTTGGAGATTGTTGATATGATTGATAAAGGATGATTATTGTCTTAATAATATTATTTTATCATTGATGTCAAGCAATTGATTTTCTAATTCAGTATTATGTTGCCATATCTTAAAAAGTATGTTTTGATGAGTATAAATATGTTGGTAAGTGACATAGAAAGAATGTGAAAATGAAGGGGAGTAATAAGTTATTCAATGGGCAACTATTACCGAGTTAGACAGTGATGAGATTATGATATTTTGATTGTTGTGATATCCTATATATGAGTATTTGAAGATTGAACAAGAAGGAGAAAAGATGTCAAGCAATTGAATGAGTAAAGGTTTGATACTGTTCTATCTTACCGAGCAAGGAGCTAGTCAGTAAACATCAAGGTTATCGATATCGGTTAAAGAAGGCAAAATGTCTACTGAGTAAAGTTCAATATTAACTGAGTATCAACCGAGCAGTAACAAAATGCATTGGATGAATAAATAAATTATTAAATGAAGGATGCCAATGAGATGGAAATTTATATATGATTGGTATGTCGTGCAAGAAGTTTGTTGAGGATCTATGACAATGAAAATACAAGTTAGATCTACAACGTAGATTGAATGGTCATATCTGAGCATAAGTACCAAGGAAGGAATACAAGTTTCAAGGTGAGATAAAAAAAATTTCAAATCAAATGATTCAATGAACCTAGTCAAGTTTGATGATCTGATGGCTAAGATTGATCATGGGAAATGTGATTAAGGAGACTAAGTGGTTAGGAATTGTTTATAAATAAGGAAAAGTTGATGAACAAAGGATGCAGGCAAATAGAAGAGCAGTGATACTGCAGAGGTGATTATCGAGTACAAAAGATTGAAGATCTGATCAAAGAACAGATTGAGAAGCCCAGCAAGGATGAAGATAAGTCTCATGATAAGATTATTTTGAGCACATAGAGTCTGCTTTAACATTTCAGATGTGTAGTTGCAGATATATTTTATTACTATTATTTATTTTTGTAAGTGACAGGAAATCTCTTAACCTAGTGGACCTAACAGTCTTATTTGTAAATCCTCTAGCAAGGTAACATTTTGAGTGAGTATTTGAAATCCTTTGATAAGGTCACTTCTAACAAAGTGCAAGATTCTGATAAATCTGATGGAAATCCCTTGACTGGGTCACATCTAGCAATGTGTTTATGTAATCTTTAACAGGATTGGCCTTTAACCGAGCATACTCTAGAAGAGTATATTTTCTTTGTGGGTCCAAAATCCCACAGTGGTTTTTCCCTATTTGGGTTTCCACATTAAATCTAGTGTTAAATATGTTATGATGTTTTAAGTTTATCTGTTTATGAGTTTGAATGATTTATAGTCATAGTTGCATATCAAGTAAGTTCTACCGAGGTTGAATCTGATGAATATATTGAATTGTGAGTTTATCTGATTCACCCCCCCCCCCCCCCCCCCATCATCTAACTAATAGGTGAGGACATAGATAACCTTGCTAAATGAAAATGTTAGAAATAGGCTTGCTACATCACTATGATAAAGTTGAATAACTTTGAAAGCTCTCCAATATTTTCCCTTATCAAACTTCTCTTCGAGATGCTTGCTCATGGAAAGCTCTAAACATACACCCTCTGAAAAACTAATTTGAGGTAGAATTGTGACCATGTCCTTAGTGCTTAGCTACTAAAGAAAGCAGTAGTTGAGGTGACCAAATGCTCATGACATAGCTTACTTTTTGAATTTGAATGAGTGAGCAAGGCCATAAGAGGAGATCGAGACACAAAGTGGGAGAATCAATAAGGTTGTGAATTGTGATTAGCTTGTCCCACTGCTACCAATGCATCATTATCAAGTTCTCTTATCACAATTGAATTAAGAGTAAAATCAACTTTCTTTCCATTTCCATAGGGGGTGATTTAGTAGATAGAGAGAAGGTTGGTGGTCAAGTTAGGAACATAGAAAACATTCTCAAAATTTCCACCATCCATGGCAACCAGATCCTTCCCTTCAAATTCCACTTGTGTATCATCACCAATGAAAATGTGAGATACTATAGATGGCTCCAATGAGGAAAATTTCTCCTTTGTAGAACCCATATGATAATCGGTGTTGGCATGTTTGGCATAATTGATACAGATGGAGAATGACGACTGAACCAATACAACACTGTTTGAGATGACATTGTGATGAAAAGATTGAGATTGCATGATGGATGACTTTGATCAGTTATTTGTGTTTTCATTGATGGAAACTAATGTTTATTCATGTCTACTGATGTTTAATTATGGTGTATTGTTTCATCTAAATATTTTGGTCTACCAGAGAGAGCTTGCCGAAAAAGAATCAAGAAAATGAGAATTAGGACCTTAACCGGTAAATGAGGAAATATTTTGATTGTATCTGGCAATTGGTGATTATTGAAACTTTATGGTTTTGAATATGAAATTTTATCATTGTAACATGTATCTGACCAAAACTGCATCATGTTGTGACAACCGAAAGTTATGTTTATAATTTCTATTGAGTTTCTACCAGGGTTTAAGAAGGGTTTAAGGACCAGTAAAGAATTCTCTTGACCAGTAATGATTTTTGGTTTGGCGGTGATCCACATAAAGTTCACATATTGATGATAATGCAGCACCAGCCATGTGAAGTATTTGAAATATGTTTTGGCACATTTGGAAAGAAAATTTCTAGGGAATGTGCAAAGTGCTTTGCAGAATGAGCTAAGGGTTTGACTTTGTATCAGATCGACTTGCTGTGATGACTTATGATCATTCAACGATTAATATTGATTAATAATTGATTTTAATGATCCATATGAGGATCTATAATGAGTTGTAAATATTTGTGATGATCTATGTTGTAAGTCTTAGGGTTTTGATGCCGACCTAGTTGTAAAGGTTATTTATGTCGATATAGTTGATTTTTGTTATGTGGGTTGTTTTTGAGAGGTGTGTGAAGCCGAAGCAGAGTATGAGAAGTTCCACAAGAGTGTTGAAAAGTTAGATCTTAATTGGATCTAATCAAGCAAGAAGTTGAGTGCTATACATAGATCATTCACTCTTGTTCACTAATAATTACAACAACTAAAATCCCTTAACCAGGTAGGTCCTAAAAGGATTCACATTGTAAAATCCCCTAACACAGTGACTCATTATCTGAGTTCTAAATCCTCTCACAAGGTTGATTCTAATAGATCAAATCTCCTAACAGGGCTGAGGTAAATCCCTTAACTGGGTGACTCCTAACAGGGTCTCCTCCTAACAAGGAATCATTGTAAGATTCTAACTGGGCTTGGCTCCTAATAGGGCGCATTCCGAAAAACTCCAAAATATTTGTGGGTACCAATTCCCACTGTAGTTTTTCCCTATTTGGGTTTCCATGTGAAAATCATGGTGTTCATATGGAGAATGTTTTTGATGTGATGTTAGGCTTTACTTTTAGTTTATGCAAGGTTAAAGAATTTTCTTAATGTGTAGCATTGATATATCAGTAGATATCAGTACTAGTAAATGACTCTAGTGTTGTTCTATGTTTGATTTGGTGAAATTTTTATGAGTCTAAGTTTCTAATTTCAAATTATTATTAATACTGATTCATCCCCCTCTCAGTATTAACTGGATCCTCTAGGATTAATAATTGGTATGAGAGCTTTGGTCTTCTGCGTGCGAAAAGCCTAGAAGCTCGAGGGAAAGATCCTATGAATGATGATGAAGAAGGAGTGTCCCAAGTTTACCAAGGACAACTACCTAATATGGAGTGATTAGATGAAGATCTACATTAAAGGAATGGGTTCACAATATTGGAATCATGTGCTAACTAAGTCTGCTACTCCTACTACCAACCCATTGACACTAGATGAACTAAAAGAACAACAAGAAAATATTTAGGCCCTCGAAGTAACTGTAAGTACTTTGTATGACTCCAAGTATATAGATGTTCATGGATTAGAGACTACAAACAAGGTATGAGAGAAATCAAATCTAATTTATGGAGATGAACATGTACAAAGGGCAAAAGAAGAAAGTTTAAGAGGAAAATTTGATGATATGAAAATGGTTGATGGAAAGAACATAGCACAATACGGTCAAAGGATTAAGGAAGTTGTAGGTGGTATAAAGAGTACTGGAGGTAAGATTGAAGATGATACTATTGTTATTAAAATGCTTAAAGTACTTTTACCGCAATATTCTATTAGAGTTTTTGCTATTCAAGAACTGAGATCTATTTCAAAAGATAAAGTCACTGTTGATTCTCTAATTGGAAAGTTAACTACATTTGAGCTAAACAGTTTTGATAATAGTATTTCTAAGCCTTTTGAATCTTCTTTTAAGGCTTTAGTAATCAGTATAGCAGCAAGGAAAGGAAAATATATTTTTTATAATCATGACTGCAGGTCTAGTCATGGCGGTGGCAAAGGTGATGGTGATGATGAAGATCATCTAATGGAACTTGAGGCATTACTAGCTAAAATATTCCCTATAGGAACTGGTAAATATAAAGGTAAATTACCCTTGAAGTGTTTCTCTTTCTGTAAAATTGGACACATAGTTGCTATCTGCCCTAACACTGATAAGAAAGAGAAGTTTAGGAGAATCAAAGGAAAATGAAAGAAACATTGGTATGTTGTAGTGGATGAAGGTGTGATTGATGATGAATTGGAAGAAGATGACAATGAGGAGATAGTAGTTATTGTTGTAAAGGAGGATTTGATTGATGAGAAGGCATTGGTATCTCACATGGATAAAAATGATGAATGGATAATAGATAGTGGTTGCTCACACCACATGACCGGTGACAAAAGTAAGTTCTTATCCCTTGAAGTGTTTGATGGATGTGTTGTAAGGTTTGGTAATAACTCTCCCTACATGGTTAAAGGTAAAGTATCAATTTCATTAAATGGCAAGAGTAATGGAGATGATGTCTTTTGGGTTGATGGACTAAAACATAACCTCTTGAGTATTGGACAACTTAATGATAAGGGATATCTACTTGAATTCAAAAGTGGAGTGTGTAGGATTCTTGGAAACAATGGTGAATTGATTGCTACTGGAAAGAAGACTAGAGTTAATCTATTTCATCTAAATACTAATGTAAATGATTCTTTGGTGGCAAAGATTGAAGATGGTTGTGGCACAAGAGATTTTGTCATGTCAATTATGATAATTTGATTAAAGTTAGTAAGTCAAGTATTGTGAGAGGTTTGCCCCAGCTCAAGTGAAACCGAACAATGTGTTATGCAAGGACTATTCGATGGGTAAGATGACCTTTGTACCTCTTAAGAGTAAGTCTTTCTCTTCAGAGAATATTATTGATTTGGTTCATACTGATCTTTGTGGTCCTATGAGGAATAAGAGCTATTTTGGTGATAAGTATCTTATTATCTTAAATGATGATTTTTCCAAAATGATGTGGGTAACTTTTTTGAGATAAAAGTGTGAGGCATTCAGTAAATTTAAAGCATTTAAAGCTCTTCTTAAGATAGATACTAGGAAGAATCTAAAATGTTTGAGATCTGATCAGGGAGACGAAATTACTTCTGATGAGTTTGTGAAGTTCTATGATGAACATGGAATTAAGAGGCAAATGTCAGCTCCTAGAACTCCACAACAAAATAAGATACCAGAGATAATGAATAGAATAGTTGTTGAAGTTGCTAGAACCATGATGATTCAAGGTGAAGTATCGAAGACGTTCTAGAGAGAAGCAGTTAGTAATGCTATTTATACTTTGAACTGAGTACTGGTCAAGAAAGGTAATAATAAAAAACCTTATGAATTATGGCATGGAAAGACTCATAGTGTAAGTTATTTCAAATTTTATGGGAGTAAATGTTTTATTAAGAGAGATGATTACACTGAAAAGTTTGATGGTAAGTATGATGAAGGCATTTTTCTTGGTTACTCTACAAAGACTAAGGCATTTTAATGTTATAACAAGAGAACTAAGAAGATCATTGAGAGTGCCAATGTGAAGATAGATGAACTCTCTGAGAAATCTAATAAGACCAGTAAGTCTGAGCCTGAGAAGCATGAAGAAAGACGTGTTTATAGAACTAGAAGTACAGAAGATTGATTAGAAAAATGTTGCACAAATAGGTGCTCAACTGGTAAATGCAGAGAGCGATGAAGAAGATGAAGAACATGAAGTAGGAAGAACAAAACCAAAACCGTTCATACTAAGGTATGTTAGGCTAAATTACTTAGAATAACAAATAATTGGAGATAAAAATGCTGGTGTACAAACAAGGAGAAAAATTAGAGAAAATTCCTATTTGATTTCTACTATTGAGCCAAAAATAGTAAGAGAGGCATTAAAGGATAATGACTGGATTAATACAATGAATGATGAATTGGATCAGATAGAGAAGAACAAGACATGGTCACTTATTCACAGACTGAAAGACAAGAATTTGATTAGAACTAAATGGGTCTCTAGAAACAAATTAAATGAAGAAGGCAAGGCTGTGAGAAATAAAGAAAAAAAGGTTTGCAAAGGCTATGCACAAGAATAAGGAGAAGATTATGGTGAAACCTTTGCACCTATGGCAAGATTGGAAGGAGTAAGAATGCTGCTTGCTCATGCTGCATTTAAAGGATTTAAAGTCTATTAGATGGATGTGAAATCCACTTTTCTTAATGGCATCCTTGAAGAATAAGTGTACATAGAACAACCAAATGGATTTTCCTTGTCTGAAGATAAAGATATGGTTTGTAAATTACATAAGGTATTGTATGGATTGAAGTAGACACCAAGAGCATGGGTTGAAAAATTGCATGCACACCTGATCAAGATAGGATTCCAACTTACTAGTGAGGACAATAACATATATCTAAAGAATGATGGAGACAGAGTATTGATAGATGAAGTATTTGTGGATGACATAATTTTTGGTGGCAATGATGATTTATGTATGGATTTTATTGAGGAGATGAAGAGGGAATTTGAGATGTCTCTTATTGGTGAAATTAAATTTTTCATTGGGTTGCAGATCCAGCAATTGGATGGTGGAATATTTATCTATCAGAGTAAGTATGTTAAAGAGGTGTTGAAAACATTTGGCAAGGAGGTTTGTAAAATGGCTAGTACTTCGATGGTGATAGACTGCAAGTTGTCTAAACAAGATGATTCACCATTTGTTGATGAGAAAGAATACAAGTCTATGATTGGTAAATTGCATTATTTTGTTCATGGAAAACTTGATATTGCACATGATGTTAGATTGGTTGCAAGATTTCAAAAGGATCCCAAGGAGATTCACTTGGTAGCGGTGAAAAGGATATTGTTGTACCTGAAAGGCACAATAGATTATGGTTTATGGTATTCCTATAAAGGAAAATTTTCTTTGAATGTGTTTACTAATGGAGATTGGGTAGGCAATGTTGACACTAATACATTTGGCCTAAAATTCCGATGGAGGTTTCTGATGGAGAAGGTATATTGTGAACAAATTTGATTTTTTTTTGAAAAATTGCCCACATTCATCAAAATTTTGATGATAATTCAATATATGTTTTCGATGGAGAAGGAATTGGCAATGAAATTTGTGCTTTTTATAAAAAGTGCCTACATTCGTTGAAGTTCTGATGGCCATGGGCATTACTTAAAAAAAAAAAGTAGACATTTCAAATCATTTTTGCGACCTCTTCCCATTCTCACGTTGCCGCCCCAACAGTGTACTCCTGCCCAGAGTAAGCATGAACAATGAACCATTTTGACTGATTAATGTTAGCTCCAATCATTCTCAGCTCATGGAATAGGGTTTGCAAAAATGGGAACAATGTCAGCTCATGGAATAGGGTAGGTGTAAAGCTTTGTCAACATCATGTAGCCTTTGCAAAAATGGGATCAATGTCAGCTCATGGAATAGGGCATTCTCCCAATCATGAATCATATACCATGTGAATCAACATCCTTTTTGGGGAATTTCTTTTCTTTTCAAAAAATAGTTCATATGTTTTATTTTATGCTCCCACATTTTGCAGACATATCTACCAGGGCATTCACAACTACAACATCTAAAAATCTCCCTTAATGTTTCGATTGATGCCCAGACCCTATTCCAAGGTTCCAATCTCAAATGTGTATGAAGAGGGTGTTGGAAATGGTTGTGGATTTTGGTTCTACACCTACCATGTGCATTTGCCTTAAGGTTTCAAAAAGATTTTCAACAAATCTACTTTTGGCATATCATGCATTCCATGAGACGCCATTTTTGTGAGGAATTTTAGTACTTTGAATTCCTTGTTGATGTCTTCACAGTATTGAAAGTTTCTAAAGCATTTTAAAAGGTCTATTTTGTGCAATCTCAGTGATCATTGTGTTTGACTAAAGACCAAAAGGCTTCATTCCCCTTTTTTCATTCATTAGTATCAGTCACCCATCTATTTTGCACTTGTAGATCGATAGTGATGTTTCTGATTCTCTGTTGGCCTCAGCATAGGTGTAAAGCTCTGTCGATATCCCCAAGCCTATGCAAAAATGGGATCTTTGAAATGGCACGCAGACTGTTTGACAAACTGCCTCACAAAAATTGGAAGTTTTTGAACAAGGTATGAACATCTACCATAGGATAAATAATAGAGGAATTTTGTCACATGTTGTAGCTGCAATTGCCAGGGTACACATTTTAAAGATGTTTTATATCATAGAATCAACATTCCAATGGCTATTTATTTTTTAAAATCTGGATATCATATTGCCAACTGATGTCTATTTTCATGAAACTATTCCTTTAGGCAAGCAAAAAAAGCCTGGAAAAACTACACAAGGCTTAAACCATTATTCATAGACCCTAGAAAATCTCTTCATTACTAAAACAACCTATTTATACTTGAAAACATTATTCACACCTAAAACATTGTCCATGCCTAAGACATTAATCACAACATCAAATAATATTCATAGTGTAAATAAACACTATTCATGTTTAAGCTATTGTTCATAGATTCATTTAACCTCAAAAATTACTTTAGAAGCTCTTGAGTCCAATTTTTTGTTCTCTATACAAATTATGGGGTTTCAAATCTATTTAGTATGATTGTGTAATGTCCCTTGTCCAATGATGTTTGAAAAACAAGGAATATTCACTGTCAGATCTGCAAGAGTCCTCAAAAAATGGGTGTATGATGATGCAACCTCAAATTTCTCTTATTTCATATCTAAATCAAACAAATGCCTCATTCACAATAATAAATACATGTTATAGGTAGCTAATGTAAAATTACATGGACTGTCACAATAATGTATCAAAATCAGACTTCACTAGATTATTGACATTTCGTCAAACATGTCATGCAACCTTTGAAAAACATATTACACTTCAAGTCGATTCAAATCTTATTATAAACTGGTTCCAATGCAATCACAAGATCTTTACATAGGCTGACTACCAGGAGATATGATACTAATTTTTTGAAGACATTAGACAATCACTAACTGAAACATATATCTCAAAATTACAATGAAAGAAGAGGTCTAAAGAACCCGATTAAGCTATGCCCAAGTTTGGCAATGTAAACACCAACATTACTCATCCAAAATAAAGCCATGTTAGAGTTATGATCTTCAATACTTTCTCTTAGACAAGAGATAAAATTTAAAAACCACATGATTACTACAATAAATTTTTTTTCTTATTAAAAATATAAATAATTGCATTAGATATATATTCCACATAAAGAAAAGAAATGATGAAAATCATTTGTGTCTTAAATAGTGAGATCAACAACTAAAAATGGGAAAATAATATCCTAATTATGACTCCCTAATTAGTATAAGATACTATTTCCAATATTATACTAAGGATAAATACAATAATTACACTAATACATATATCACTCTCATTCCTTCCTTAATTTGATATAAGGTCCCTCTATCCAAATTTGAAGTCTCAAGGGAGTTGTATTTGTCAATTATTCAAGTTTCTTCTAAATCTATTCGAACCTCTTCTTCCAATACATGTCTTGATGATGGTTGAGGATCTTTAAAATTTGAAAATATGATTGAACACACTCCTCTAGACATGATTTAAATGCCACATTTAATTATACACATGGATGCAATGGACATGAGTTAGGATGTGTGAAATTAAGTGTGGAGGTTCATGAGAAATATACATTAATTATTTTTTTGAAGATTTAGGTTTCTATCCTCCTCCTTTGTTGATATCTCCTCCCCCATTGTCTATTATGTTTTTATCTTTCTATATGACATCGGTAGCTTAATTACCTATTAGGGGATCATTGTCATTCATGGTACTATGATTTCATGTGCAATCATACTTGGGAGGCAACATAATAGCCTAGTTCTTCTTGTCTCCACATTGTGTAGCAAGAATAATAGTTGTCAATTGTTCCTCTTTTTTAAGGATCCACTTTACCTTTGTTGATTTTTATCTTTTATAACTTGATATCCTTTCTTGCATAGAATTATCCTCAATCCAAATTCTATCCTTGATTGGATGTGTGTGTTCCTTGATTAGGACCTCTTTCATTGTTTTATAGGTAAATAAACAAAGACAACAACCTCTCCTCTCTACTTATACACAAAATGGCTAACTGAAACCACTTCATGTACACAAAATGTCTCCTTGCACTAATCCAGCCTCAAAAATGTGACACCCTTGTTCAACAAGGGTTGATACTCTACAACATGATGCCTATCATTCATGAGCTCAAGGTGGTTGCTTTTATGCTCAATAAAAGTATGATGAAAACTTTTTGTAGTTTCACCACCATCATAATATCATTTTTCTATTGTTAACATCATACATCCTCATGCTACGCTGGCAATTCATCAGGCTCTTCAATTTATTGATGGGGGATTTCCTATGTCAAATATGTTTAAATATACCTTGAAGTGTGCAATATGGAAGGTTTGTATTCTTGATCTCCTGACCATTTCTTAATTTAAAAGATGATATCTTTTTTAAATATCTCCTCTATTTTTGGAGGTAGACATCTTTAGGAAAAGATCTCTTCCTCCCTCTTTAAAATGATCCCTTTACACAACTATCTATTCCTTTCTTATAGCAATGAGGCATGTACAAGGATATTTCTTCCTAGCTTGGAATGCATGTATGTTTATTAAGGGTATCTTCTTGGTGTTGAAGGTGCTTATCCTTGATCTCTATCTACCTCAAGATATCAACCTAGAGGTATGTTGACATCTTAAGGGGAGGCATATGAGCTCTCCTTTTTTCTTGTGTTAATTAATTTATGTTATTCTCAAACTAGAAGTGTTGTTTTACATAGAACCCCCTAGGGCATGGCTATTATTTTTTTGAGATTGGTTACTTGGAATAGCATGGATTAATGCTAGTGTGATCATTGTTGTTGTTACACCTTTGCAAGTGTTGGTTATTATTATTGTTTGTGTTTTGTGTCACTACAACAACCATTTTGTAGTATAGTTTTGTTGTAGACCTAGAAGTCATATCTCTACTCCTATGACAAAGTGTTGAAGTAGAATTGTTGGGACTAGGAGGTGCGGATCGACCAAATCCTCCACCTGTCGAATGTAGAAAAATTGAATTCTTTTTAAATTATGATAATACATAGAATCTACTATCAAAAAGTTGTCAAAACTTCTTGGGACTAGGAGGTGTGAACTGGCCTACTCTTCTTCTTTTCATGCCATCAAAATTTGATTTTGATTGTCATCATTTACTTTGCCAAATTCTTCACACGTAACTCCTAAATCAATTTCCTACACATAAAATGACAAAAATAGGTTTGTTAACGGGGGCTTTCCTAGGGAAAACCTCGGGTTGTGAATTAACCTTGAATTATAAGGTTCTGCTTTTGATAGAAAGGATAGATTTAATCTAAAAATTCTTAAAATTGAACATGTTACCTTGATGAATCTTTCTTGAATCCTCACACAAGGTTTTAGGATGTCATGCAGACTGTTGATCATGAATGTTGTGCTTTAACTTGAATTCTCCTTCAATGATTGATGAATGATTGATTGCTTTTTCACTTGGAATTAAATTGATTTTATAATTAAGAGATCACTTGAATTGTAGGTAGACCCCTTCAAATGATAGGCTAGGCTTCCTTTTATACCTAATCATACATAAAGTGTTTGAATTTTTTCTCACACATGAGGTAAGAAATGAGGGCTCATATTTTGGGTCCCAATCACGAGTACCAGGACACCTAAGGCATCCTAGTCTTGTCAATTTAGGATGTGACATGCTAAAGTGGGCATCAATGTCTCAAAATCAGATGGACCTTAAGTGATTGTCTGATAGGGAAGTGACAAGCTGAAGACTCGTGTGCAAGTAAATTTCATAAAATGACCAAATTGTCTAGGATCTTTCCGTCAGATAATATGTAACATCCAATGACTAAATATTTTCTTTACATATGCTTATTTTATTTAATTATCATCTAATCATGAATTATAATTTATATCTGTGTGGAAGCAAAAGATACAAGCTGAAGACTCGTGTGCAAGTAAATTTCATAAAAGAAAGCAAGTAGGCATTATCTTGAATGACATGGAAACAAGCTCATCGGCTGCCTAGAAGAGAGCACTTGGAGAAAAGAAGAGGAAAGTGTTGAAGGGTGATAAATACATAGACAGTATGCAATACAAACAAACAATGTCTGGAGTGTGTGATGTGACATCTCTAATTTATGTCCGAAGGGACTAACTAGTTATGTAATTCCTAGGAAACCTATTGGGCCACGCTTGGAGGAAATTAATGTGTTCATGCAAGGGCCACTTTTTTTCTATTATGAGAATGATGATTTTTCACCGAAGGATATTTGGAAGCCAATATCCAAAAATTTCTATAGTGTGGAACCAGAGTTGGTGGATTCGAAGTACTTTTAGGCTTCCAAAAGACCAAGAGGTTATGTACACAATCTCCCAATAGAAGGGAAATTTTAAGCATTACCTCTCCCCCCATGACTATTCAGGAAGCATTTCCTTAGATAAAGGACTATTTTCCTCCATGAGATCAAAGAAAAAAATTGAATTGCATAGATTGTAGTAGATGTGGTGGTGTCCTTTGTGAAGAACTCTGTACTATAATTGAAAATTCAAGAGGGAAACTGCAAGATAGTGAGCATAAATACATTCTTGAAAAGTGCAAAGAATGGAACTAGGTTTGGGTGTGGCCAGGTCAGGTGGCTCCTCTAGAGGTTGATGAGATAGAAATCATATTAGGATTTGAAAAAGATTACACTCGTGGAACTTCCTGTGCGATTGATCAATTGCGCTATTTGGGTAATGCATTCCAAATAGATACAGTTGCATACCATTTATATGTCTTGACAAAATTTTATCCCAATGGCATTAAATTAAAGTACTTTCTCTTATATCTGGTATTGGTGGAGCAGAGGTTGCATTGCATTGACCTAGGATACATATTTCCATAGATACAACACAAGTTAAATGTATCCTAGGTCAATGCAAAGCAACCTATGCTCAAGAGATCACCAAAAAATAGAGAAAGAACTTTAATTTAATGCCATCACAATAAAACGCTTTAATCAAGATAGATAAATGGTATGCAACTGTATCTATTTGGAATGCATTACCCAAATAACGCAATCGATCAGTTGCACATGAAGTTCCATGAGTGTGATCTTTTTCAAATCCTAATATGATTTCTATCTCATCAACCTCTAGAGGATCCACCTAACCTGGCCCCACCCAAACCAAGCTCCATTCTTCCCACTTTTCAAGAATGTATTTATGTTCACTATCTTGCAGTTTCCCTCATGAATTTTAAATTATAGTGTAGATTTCTTCACGAAGGACACACCACATCGTCTATAGTCTATGCTTAAATTTTTTTCTTTGATCCCATGGAGGCCAATAGTCCTTTATTTGAGGAAGTGCTTCCTAAATAATCATGGGGGGAGAGGTAATGCTTGAAATTTCCCTTCTATTAGGAGATTGTGTACATTACCTCTTGGTATTCTGGAAGCTGAAAAGTACTTCGAGTCCACCAACTCTGGTTCCACACTATAGAAATTTTCGGATATTTCCTTCCAAATATCCTTCTTTGCAAAAGAATCATTCTCGTAATAAAAAAAAGGCGGTCCTTGCATGAACACATTGATTTCCTCCAAGCCTAGCCCAATAGGTTTCCCAGGAACTCCAAAACTAGTTAGTCCCTCTGGACATAAATTAGAGACGTCACATCACACACTCTAGACATTGTTTGTTTGTATTGCATACTCTCTATTTATTTATCACCCTTTTACACTTTCCTCTGCTTTTCTCTAATGTCTCTCTTCTAGGCAATTGATGAGCTTGTTTCCATGTCATTCAAGATAATGCTTGCTTGCTTTCTTTTATGAAATTTACTTGCACATGAGTCTTCATCTTGTATCTTCTGCTTCTGTACAGATATAAATTATAATTCACGCTTAGATGATAATTAAATAAAATAAACATTTGTAAAGAAAAGATTTAGTCATTGGATGTTACATATTATATGACGGAAAGATCCTAGACAATTTTTGAAGAAAGGAAACATCATTGATAACCTTTCTTTGCAAATAGCACTGAATCAAATAAATAAAAAATGTTTTATGCAATTTTTAAAAGTAGATCTCGTTCAATGCTTTCATCACCGATGGCAAAGTCGTCTGATCCACAACATCTGATACCGTCAGAATTCCAGTGACAACTAAAGAAACATCTAAGAAGGATTTTGTATATCCGACATCACTTCCTTGTCAAACAGTCATCGAGGAGCAAACATAGCATCTGTCAAAATTCTGATTGTAATCCATCAAAAATTTTGGCCGAGGGAGAAAATATAACAGCCGTCAAAAGAGTTCAAAATGTCATCAGACTGCGGATGCAAATGGCATCGTCGGGAAGACCGACGATGATTTTTTTATGGTTAAATTGGTTGGAAGTCTGACATGGTATCGTCGGACTTCTGACAATTAGCCATCAGAAATTAGGCCCAAATGTACTAGTGTGATGACCAGAAAAGCACTACTAGTGGAGCTTTTCTTATTAGAGGTACATTGGTTTCTTGGACAAGTAAGAAGAAAATGTGTGTTTCTTAGTCAATGATAGAGGCAAAGTATGTTGTAGCATCAATGAATTGCACACAGGCAATCTGGATGAGACTTGTTCTTGAAGGATTTAAATTTGATATGTCTGAACCGGTAACTATTTACTGTGATAATACTAGTGCAATTAACATTTCAAAAAACCATGTGTTACATGCAAGAACAAAGAACATAAAATTGAAATATCATTTTCTAAGGGAAAGACTATAGGAGAAACAAGTCAGAATGGAGTATGTAACAAGCAAAAGTAGTTAGCAGACATTTTCACAAAACCATTACCAAAGAAAAGCTTTGAATATCTCATAGGTAAATTAGGGGTCAAACCCCTACACAAGGAGAACTACGATGCAGGAGAAACATCAATCTAGTGGGCTTAGTGACTATTTGTTACTTTGGATTGATGAGATCCAGGCTACTCCACAAGGGGAGCATCTTAGATGAGTTTTCAAACATGTTGACAATAGCAACAACAAATTTGATGACCGAGGATACTTATGCACCTTTGGTATTGCTAGGAAAGGGGGAGAAGAAATATGATTTTTCATAGCATGGGACAAGAAATATATTAGTCTCCAGAGGAGAAGCTATGTAAGATGTGTAATAGAAATGGGGATAAGAAATGAAGATAAAGTATAACTGACAGATGAGGTACATCAAAGAAGATAATGTTAGGTTCCAGAGACAACTGAGAGGCGGGGGGGGGGGGGGGGGGGGCGGTGGTGAATTAGTTGTCAAATAAATTCAAACAAAAAACAACTTAACTAGACTTATTGCTTAATACCGGTAAACCAAACTTAATGTTGGTAGACAGTTTATTAGTTAGTTGTAGTATCGGTAAAGATTAATGCATGAAATAGAAAGACAATAACATCCACAACACATAACACCAATATTTGTACGTGGAAACCCTGTAAGGGGAAAAAACATTGTGGGAAACCTTACCCATAATAAAATGGTACTACTCCAGATAGTATGTGTATACAAATGGGGTCTGCACATAAAGAAAGGCCAAGCGCCTAGAGCTCACTGCTCAAACACAAATGGGAGTCACACTGACTACAACTGGATGGTTAAATCTAGTAATGATGTACTGCACAAAATATCATCTGTATATGCTAGATTCAGTACCAATTCAGCTCTAATATATGAAAGGAAATACAAGAGAAAGGAAGGAAAACAAAATCCAAGTAAATTTATTGATGAAGTAAATGTTACCAAGAGAAATGCAAAAACCTTGGAGAAATCACCCAAATGTGAAGAAGGAGGCACAAGAATGTTTGAAAGGGGAAAAGAAAAGAAAAACCCCTTGTAATATCATGAATGAGGCAATGCCTAAAATGAGAGAGAGAGAGAGAAAGAAGCTCTTTACAATAATTTCATTGAGGAGAAATGATAGAGGAGACATCTCTTAAATAGAGATGAGGAGAGGAGTTACAAAGTAACTCCCATATCTATGAATGCCACCATTCATAAAATGTGTGTGACATGTGTCCACATCCTCTTATGGAGGAAATCTAATATTTCTTAATAAAGGAAAATAAAAGAAACGACTTGTCCTCACACATGTACTAGAGGACAAATTACATGTAGGAATTCCAAAGGAATATCCTAAAATAAATACAAATAAACCTAAGCCAAGTAAAGATTAAATATTCTAACACCCCCCTTAAGCTTTACTTGGGAAGTTTACATCAAACCCTTCAATGGGTTGCAATCCAAGACTTTTACAATGAAATTGGAACTTTTCTTTACAAAGTGGCTTGGTCAAAATATCTGCAACTTGGTCTTCCCCCTTGCAATAGAGGAGTGAAACTTGCTTGTCTTCAATTTTTTCTCTAACAAAGTGGTGTTGGAGAGAAATGTGTTTTGTCCTTGCATGGAAAACTGGATTTTTAGCCAAGGCAATGGCACTTTGGTTGTCACAATACAATTGAGTTGGTTCATGTTGAGGTAGACCCAAATCTTCAAGTAGTCTTCTAAGCCACAAGACTTCTTTGGAAGCATTAGTGCATCCTTTGTACTTAGCTTTAGTGGATCCAAGAGAGGTAGAGTGTTTCTTTTTACTATTCCAAGAAATTCCTCCTGAACCGACAAAAAAACAATAACCACAACTAGATTTCCCATCATTGGGATCTCCATCTAGATCAGAATCAGTAAAACCTTTTAAAGTAAAATCAGAATTTGCATCATAAAACAAACCTACATTAATAGTTCCTTTAATATATCTTAAAATTCTCTTCGCAACTTTAAAGTGTGTTTGTTGAGGTTTAGACATGAATCTTGAAACTAAACCAACACTATAAGCAATATCTGGCCTAGTAAGACTTAAATAATTCAAACTTCCAACTAATTGTCTATACAAAGTAGGATGAACAAGAGGAGTTTGCATATCAAGAATTAACTTAGTGCCTAATTCAATAAGAATTGAAACATGGTGAGCATCATTCATTTTAAACTTATCTATGAGATCTTGAGCATATTTACTTTGAGATAAGAAAATTCCTTTAGAGGTTTTCCAAATTTGCATTCCTAAGAAATAATGTAAAAGACCTAGATCAGTCATTTGAAATTTTTGATTAAGTTGAAACTTAATATCAGAAATCAAAGTATAGGAACTTGAAGTAAGAATCAAATCAGCTACATACAAGATAATAATGATAATATCATCTTCACTATGTTTAATATACAAGTTAGGATCATTTTTACTTCTAATAAAGCCTTGAGAAAGAAAGAATGCATTAATCTTTGAATAACACTCCCTAGGAGATTTCTTTAATCCATAAATTGATTTCTTTAATTTAAAAACTAAGTGTGCATTACCTTCTTTAATAAAACTAGGAGGTTGAGACATAAATTTCCTCATGTAAATCACCATTAAGAAAAGCACTTTTAACATCCATTTGGTGAATAGGCCAATTCATTCTAGAAGCTAAAGCAAGCACAAGTTTAATTGTAGGCATTTTAGCAATAGGAGCAAAAGTTTCAGTATAATCTAAGCCTTCAATTTGAGAAAAACCTCTAGCAACTAATCTAGCTTTAAATTTACTAACTTGATTATTAGCATTCAATTTGGTTTTATAAAGCCAATTGCAAGAAACAAGATTTTTACAAGTTTGGTTAGAAATTAAAGTATCATATTCTTCCTTCATTTCTTTTTGCCAATGTGGTTGATTTTTAGCTTGATCAAATGTTTTAGGATCATTTGAATTCATAATAGTAGTCATTAAAGCATAATTACAATAATTAACTCTTCTATCTTGAAGTCTATCCATTCTAGCTAAGTATTCATCACTATCTTGAATTAAAGATTTAAACCATTTAGGTCTTCTTTTAGAAGTAATGGATTCATCACTAGAAGAAGATTCATGAGGAGTAGAGTTATTATTATCATCATCACTATCACTAGAAGGAATAGAAATAGATGCATTAGGAGTAGGGTTAAGAGAAGGAGGTTGGTCCTCCACAAGCACAACTTTGCTTTGAGCAAGTTCATCATCCTCCACTTTAGAACAATCATGAATGCCTTTTTCAGCAATACAAACATCTCTTGCAACTTTTACCTTGTTAGTAATAGGATTATAAACTCTATAACCTTTAGTATTTTCATCATAACCAACAAAAATAAAAGGAGAAGATTTAGCATCTAATTTTTTTCTTTTCTCCTTAGGTTTGTGAACATAAGCAGTAGAACCAAAAACTCTTAAATTCTGCAAATTGGGCTTTCTACCAGACCAAGCTTCTTTAGGAGTTTTATCCTTTAAGGCTTTGGTAGGTGTTCTATTAATTAAATAAGTTGCACAAGCCATAGCTTTAGCCCAAAACTTGTAATCCATGTTTTTTGCATGCAATAAACATCTAGCCATTTCAACAATTGTCCTATGCTTCTATTCTGCCACACCATTTTGTTGTGGTGTATAAGGAACGGTAAGCTCATGTTTAGTTTCAAAAGATTTCAAATAAGCATTAAATGCATTATTGACATATTCTCTTCCATTGTCAGTACGAAGAATCTTAATTTTAGAACTAGATTGTCTTTCTACAGACATATGAAATTCAGTAAACACATCAAGCACTTGATCCTTACTATGAAGGAAATATATCCATGTTCTCCTTGAAAAATCATCAACAAAGGTAAGTGCATACCTTGAACCTTGGATGGAGGGATTATCCATGGGATCCAAGAGATCACTATGAACTAGATGCAATTTAGTATATGCCCTCCAAGATTAACCATGAGGAAAGGGTTCCCTATGCATCTTACCACTCATGCAACCATTGCAAAAAATTTGAGAAGGAAAAATACTAGGCAATCCATCAACCATATTTGCTTTTTGCATCAATGAGATATAATCAGAATTGAGATGGCCAAGTCTTTCATGCCATATAGTAAAATCAATAGTAGTGAGCAAAGAATACTTTGTAGGAGAAAATTCATAGAACTTGAATAAGTTATCACTATCCATTTTAGCAGTAGAAATAACATGATTAGTTTTTGGATCAATGATATAACACATGCCCCTTTAAAAGTTAATCTTATAATCTTGACAAAGTTTAGGAACTGAAATCAAATTTGATTTCAATTCAGGAACATAAAGAACATCATGTAATTTCCCATTAGGAACATTCACATCACCAATAGCTTCAACTTTGCAACTATGATTATTAGCTAATTGAACATGAATATTAGAAGTATCAGGATGCAAAGATTCAAAACATTCTTTATGAGAAGTAACATGCTGAGATGCACCAGAATCAATAATCCACTCAAGTGGTTGAGAAAATTTATAAGTACATGTAAATGCATGACGAGATGAATTACCATTATTATTACCTTTCTTATAATGAGGTTTATGTTGTTGATTATTTTGATTCATGGGCTTTTTACCATTTTGCTTCTTAAAACAATTATTAGTAATATGTCCATCTTTCCCACAATATGTGCAATGGGGTCTTGTTTGAGAATTATTCCTTTGATTATTGCATGTATTATTATGATTATTATTATGAGAATTGTTATGATAGGATTTAGAATGAGATTGATAATTAGAAGATTTGTGATTATTATTATGATTATGATTATTACTATTGGATCTAAAATTATTATTATGATTTTGATTTTTAGACATAAAAGCATGTTGACTACTTTTAAGAGTACCAAATTGAATTAATTTAGCTTTGTCTTGATGTAATAGATTACGAAAAGTATCATAAGTTAATTGAATAGCTAAGCTAGGAATAGCAAGTTGAGCATGAATATTCGTAATAGATTGTTGAAATTGACGAGGAAGACATTTTTTAAGACTAAGATGAATTAAATGTAAATCAGCTAGTGTAACTCCTAAACCAGTTAATTGACTATTAATAGAATAAAACTTTAATAAGAACTCATCCATGGTTTTAAAATCCGTATACCTGAGATCTTCGAGTTGATCTTGAAGCTAAATTTTTCAGGATTCATTTGAGCTATCATAAGTTGTTTTAAAAATTTTCCAAGCTTCATACACTTTTGTACAATTTCCAATTAAAACATACAAATCAAGAACCATTGAAATACCAGTTAAACCAAGTGCTTCCTCATTTTGAGCCTTCCATCTATCTTGGTTGGCTTGAGGAGAAGTTGTAGTGGGCTCAAAGGTTTTATCAGTTGCAACATCCAAAAGATGCTTGAAACGAAAAATAAAAGAAATATGTGTTTTCCATGAATGATAATTAGAACTATTTAATTTGATTTCTGGAATTAATGTAAACATGATAGCAAAATAATGGTTAGTAAAAAAAAATTCCCTTTGATTAAAAAATGAAAATTAACCTCCTTGATTAAAAAAGAATCAAATTTTAATAATATTTAAAAATATATATATATATATATATATATGAAAAAATAAAATTTTCTAAATTTTACTCACAAATTTAAATTTAAAAAAAAACTTAAATTTTAAATAAATGAATTTAATATTTAAACTTTAAATCTTTATTAATAAAGAAACTAATTAAAAAGCTTTATTAAAAACTTCATATATATAAAAAAAAATTTTAAAAAAAAACAAAACTTTTGAAGCTTTTTATATATAAAAAAACTTTATTTATTATAAACTTTTTAGGAGAACTAAATTAAACTAAACTTTTAAATAAAGTTTACTTAATGTAAAAGAAATGAGACTTTTATTTTAAAAAGTAAACTTATTTTATGTGAAAGAAATTAGACTTGATTTTATATGTGAAAGTTAGATAAAAAAATTTAAGACTCTTTTATTTTTCAAATATAAATACTTTGAAACTTTGCTTTAAACTGAGTAATACTTGTGAAAGGAATAAGAAGAAAACTGCAGCTAATATAATCAACGCAAGTCAGGTAAAAGGAAGACGTTACAAGCAGGGATGATTAAAGACATTATTTTAGGACAAAGAATGTTGGTTGGTAGAAATAAAATAATGATTACTGAAACTACAGAGATGTTACAAATAGAAAATGCAGAAAATGCAAAGAGAAAAGGAAATTATGAATGCATAGAAATAATTAAGCAGAAGCAACATAGGTCGAGATATATGATAGGAACAAATAGCAGAAAACAATACAAAGGAGGCACAGAGACAAAAGTAACAAGAGTAGAACAAGCGAGGACAACAGAGACAAGAGGGGCAACAAAAAGAATTGATACAACAATCTCCAAAAAATATAGAAGATATACATAGAATTTATAAACCTAGATTAATAGAATAGAGATTATCCAAAAATCTGCAACAGAATTTGAAACCAGAGATCTTTGAAATTAAAGTCTGCACAAGAAGCGCTTAGAAAACATAGAGGTTGAAGTAAATGAAATGGATAGATTCAGATTTAAAATGAAATAAATTTAGATTTAATAGAATTATTTTGAACAGATTTAAACAGAAAGATGAAATATTTAACAAAAGATTGAAATAATATAAAAACGAAATTACTACAGCAACAAGAAACATAAATAGTTTTTTTTCTTTTTTTTGAATCTGCAAACATAAATTGTTAGAAAATATATAAACCAACAATAATTTGCAAGTGAAATAAAATTTTAGAACCAGCAAACAAACATAGAAGCAATGTAATAATAAATCAGATTTGGCGGCGAGCCGACCAAATAGATTAAGGAGGCTGAGTTTGGTGGTAAACCTTGCAAACTATTCACACTAAAAAGAAACCAGAAACTTTTGCGGAAAGCCTTCCAAAGCCACAACTTTAAACCAAAAAGAAGAAACTTTGGCGGTAAGCCTTCCAAAGCTTCTTTTTTTTTATAAAAAAACTAGAATAGAAGATTAAACCTGCAGGCAAACTTGTTAACAAGTTTGAAAAAAAAATTAAAATCTGAAATAAAAAACCTGCACAGTAGAAAATATTAGAGAAAGAACTTCTTCTCCTCTCAAGAATGCCTCCAAGAAGGTGAACTCCACAGAATGGTAACCTTCATCAATCTCAACTTGAAACAAGGATTAGAAACCTGCTATGATACCATGCAAGGAAATAGAAGAGCAAGGAAGGAAAACAAAATCCAAGTAAGTTTATTGATGAAGTAAATGTTACCAAGAGAAATGCAAAAACCTTGGAGCAATCACCCAATGTGAAGAAGGAGGCACAAGAAATTTTGAAAGGAGAAAAGCAAAGAAAAACCCCTTGTGATATTATGAATGAGGCAATGCCTAAAATGAGAGAGAGAGAGAGAGAAAGAAGCTCTTTACAATAATTTCATTGAGGAGAAATGAGAGAGGAGACATCTCTTAAATAGAGATGAGGAGAGGAGTTACAAAGTAACTCCCATATCTATGAATTCCACCATTCATAAAATGTGTGTGCCATGTGTCCACGTCCTCTTAAAGAGGAAATCTAAAATTCCTTAATAAAGGAAAATAAAAGAAATGACTTGTCCTCACACATGTACTAGAGGGCAAATTACATGTAGGAATTCCAAAGGAATATCCTAAACTAAATACAAATAAACCTAAGCCAAGTAAAGATTAAATATTCTAACACTCTTCTTATATTCACATATACCTTATTATTATCCTTTTTCTACACACACTGATCTCACAAATGAGATCTTACATTTATACCATAACCTAAGACCAAATGAGTAGGTCGGCTCACTAAAAGATATTGCAATAAAAACAATTACAAATGAAATAATATCCGATGCATGATGTCGGCTCAATGCATTTACAATAATAATAAATCATCTCCATAGCATGTCGTGCTGATCTGGAATAGATAAGCCTGTCGGTGCTTAAACTAGACCTATTTGCCAGTAACAATAAATATGCAAACATGAGTATACCAATGAACAAATCTTCAAGAGAAAGTGTCCAAATGATGTTTTCTACATGACCATGTGTTCTCCAAATTATTCCAAGTGTCGGTGAACAATATATCATATTGGTGAACCAGATATCGGTGACTATGCATAAGTCACTTGCTTCCTGGTGAATATTGCCAATTCTTGAAAGTGCCAGTAGGCTGACTAGAGTTGATAAGTGTTGACATCAATGACAAAACCATATCAACATATCCAGAATACCAATAGAGAAGAGTTGCAAAAAAGATCTAGAACAGAGCAAAACAATATGGGTGGAGTATTTTGATGTTTAGTGTTGCCATCAATGCCAAAGGAGGGGAATGTTGGAATGTTTGGCATAACTAATACAAATGAGGAATGATGATTGAACTAGTACAAGACTGTTTGAGATGACATTGTGATGAAGAGATTGAGATTGCATGATGGATGACTTTGATGAGTTATTTGTGTTGTAACTGATGACAACTAATGTTTATTCATATCTATTGATGCTTACTTATGTTGTATTGTGTCATCTAAATCTTTTAGTCTACTGGAAAGAGCTTACCGGTAAAGAATCAAGAAACTAAGAATTAGGACCTTAACAGGTAAACAAGGAAATATTCTAATTCTATCTGGTAATTGGTGATGATTGAGGCTTTGTCATTTTGAATGTGATATTTTATCATTGCAACACATATCTCACCAAAACTATATCATACTGTGACAGCTGAAAGTTATGTTTATAATTTGTATTGAGTTTTTGCCAAGGTTTAAGAAGGGTTTAAGGACCAGTAAATAATTCTCTTGATTGGTAATAATTTTTGGTTTGGCAGTGATCTACATCAAGTTCACATGTTGATGATAATGCAACACAAATCATGTGAAGTATTTGAAATATGTTTTGGCATGTTTGGAAAGCAAATTTCTTGGGAATGTGCAAAGTGCTTTGAGAAATGAGCTAAGGGTTTGACTTTATATTAGATCGACTTGCTCTAATGACTTATGATCATTCAATAGTTGGTATTGATTTGTAATTGATTGTAATGATCCATATGAGGATTTGTAATAAGTTGTAAAGATATATGATGGTCTATATTGTAAGTCTTAAGATTTTGATGCCGACCTATTTGTAAAGGTTATTTATTTTAATAAAATTGATGTTTGTTGTGTCAGTTTTTATTTCAAGGTGTGTGAAGCCAAACCAGAGTATGAAAAGTTTTTCCAGAGTGTTGCAAACTTAGAGCTTAATTGGATCTGATCAAGAAATCAATTGAGTGCTATACACAGATTGTTCACTGTTGTTCTCTAATAGTTACAACAACTAAAATCCCTTAACCGAGTAGGTCCTAACAAGCCTCACATTGTAAAATCCCCTAATAGGGTGACTCAATATCTGAGTTCTATATCCTCTTGTGAGGTGGATCCTAATAGATCAAAGCTCCTAACAGGGTTGAGGTAAATCTCTTAACTGAGTGACTCCTAATAGGGTCTGCTCCTAAGAGGGCATCATTGTAAGCTTCTAACTGGGCTTGGCTCCTAACAAAGCGCATTTCAAAAGAGTGCAAAATATTTGTGGGTACCAATTCCCACCATGGTTTTTCTCTATTTGGGTTTCTACGTAAAAATCATGGTGTTCATATGATGAATGTTTTTGATGTGATGTTATGCTTTACTTTTAGTTTATGCATGGTTAATGAACACTTAATGTGAAACATTGATATATCAATTTACCAGATGTTTATCAATAGATACTGGTACTGGTAAATGACTATAGTGTTGGTCTATGTTTGATTTGGTTAAAGTTTTATGAGTCTAAGTTTTTTATTTCAAATTATTGTCAATATTGATTCACCCCCTCTTAGTATTAACCAGATCCTCTTAGATTAATAAAGAGGCACCCAAGTCAAGTATCTACTGCTATGAAGAACTTGTTTTAGCCACAAATTATTTCCCTTTTCCCTTTGACTATGTGGAAGTGAAAGGAAATGATTCCATTTTATTGTAGGTGGATGGAAAATTGATGTTGTTCTTCTTAATGATGTTTGTCAACTCATCAATCTACTTTGTGTGGCAATTATGCTCGTCATAAAAAAATTTCTTGCAATATGAACAAGGTGGTCGCTCCTTATTAGGTGTATATCCCTTCTTGGAAGAGGATGAATAATTTCCTTGTTATGGAGGGGATGATTGTACTCTATCTTGTTGTGGCTTTGTCTTAGATTGCTTCTAGCTCTTGCCTTTCCCTTGGTCCCTTCGATTGCCTTGACTAGCCACCAAACCTTTGGACTTTGAAGAGTAGAGAATCCAAATCTTGATCAACATTGATTTCTCAATTATAAACATCTTTTTGAATGCATCAAATGATGGTGGAGTGAAAGAAGCACTTGAAGTCAATTGATGGGTGTGAAATCTAGAAACAAAGGCTACATAATTTTATGGAAGCTTGTCTAAAAAATTGTAAACCAATTGAGCATTCTTCTTGCCAATGTCACAATCCCTAAGTTTTTCTCTTAGCTTAGTTTCTTTTGTGACATAATCTTGGATGATCCATTACTGTGAGTTCATTATCAAGCTTGTATCCCCTAATCTCATCAATTTGGCCATACAATTTGGCAAAGATATCCCAAGGATCCTTAACTATAATAAATTTCTCAATGTAAAAAAATGAGGTCATTTGATACATACTTTCTCAAAGTTAAAAGAGCCATAAAATTTTTTGTGAGCCATTCCATGTGAGCAATAGGATCAACTTTAGGATCTGTTGGTGCTGTTAATGTTCCATTTATGTAATGAATGAGTCCATTTTTCTATTAACTTACTCCATGCTTTAATTTTTTATGATGCATAATTATGTGGATCTAGAAGTGGAAATATAGGAGAACCCATAGAAACAAAGTGAAAGAGCACAAGATAGAGATAGGCACAATCACACAAAACACCCCCACCCCCCTAAAAATGATGATTTGACACTTTATACTTACTGCGAGTATAATAGGCCACTTGTAAACAAGGGGAAAGTGGGATTCTATTTTCAAGATTACAAATTCCTCAAATATTCTATACAAGCTCAAACTAATAATGCACAAGATCTAAGCTAAGATCCAATAAAATTACAACTACAAAATAGGCCAAAAAAGACCAAGTTTTGAAAATATAATTTCTAATCAAAATGTTGAAAAACTAATAGCACCATGTGAAAGTAGACGAAAAACTATACACTTTAAAAAAATGACAATTGAAAAGGGAGTTATATAAGCCTGAATGGAGCTTGAGAAGGTACAAAATCAAGGGCTGGAAAATAAAAATTGTGAAAAAATGAAATTTCTCAAAAAGTCTATCCATCAAAATTAGAAACTAACCACACCACTATGTAGATCAGAAAAAATTAGCCCAAATAAAAAAATATTACATAGAAAAGGGCCTCAAAATGACTAAGATATGAGCCTCCAAAGTTTGACTACAAAATGAAAAAGCTCAATGGTGAGGGCTTAGTGTTTTTTCAAAAGTGCTAATGCCAACAAAAAACTAGGTTAAATTTGATAGTTGTATAGCCATCACAACCAAAATACCCCTACATGCGTGGTTGTATGAAATGCTAATGTCAGTTATAGGAATGATGATGTGGTGTCGTATAGTTGGCTGACTGTGTGCTTCCATGTTTGTATAGACATATGTCATGTTAGGTATGACTAGTGATGTGGAAAACATGTACGATGATTGGGTGGCCATGTGGTAGTACAAAAATTAAACATGATAGGTATGGTTTTGATAATGTGATTGTTGACTGAGCAAGATGATGTGGTAGATCTGAGCAATGAATGTGCGCCACATGTCTACTATGTGGTAGTGAGTGTTAGGACCTGGGATGCAACTAAGAGGGGGGAGGAATTAATTAGTTGACTATGAATTTCAACCCAAATACAACTTAATCAAACTTGATACTTAATACTGGTAAACCAAACTTAATGTTAGTTAACAGATTAACAATTAATATCAATATTGGTGAAACTTAATGCATAAAATAGAAAGAGAAACAACATCCACAACACATAACACAAATATTTGTACGTGGAAACCCTATAAGGGGAAAAGCCACGGTGGGAAACCTTACCCACAATCAGATGATACTACCATATACACCTAAAAATGGTCTGAAGATAATTAATTAAATAAGCAATTAATTAATTAATCCCCCTTCCTAATTTAATTGAATTCATTAGGAAATTTGAATAAATTCTCCCTTTCATCTACTTATTAATAAATATAAGGATTTATTTAATTCATTCAATTCTTTTAATCCCCTAATTAATTAAAATAAACCAATTTATGAGTTGTTGAGAATTAATTAGTCTTTTCCTATTATTTGAATTTTTAAATTCAAATTACCCACATGCCTCCTAACTTCTAACCACCTACCCTATTCATCCCTCTAACCCAACCCATTCCAGCTAACCTTGGGTTTAACTAACCCTATCCTATCTTACACATCCTAACCTCCTTATCCTAACCTCCTATGGTGTGGATATTTTCTTCTTGAGACACATGGCACTTTGGCCACATGTCTCCTCTCTTGGACACTTGCCCTTTTATGAGAAAAGATCCTTCACACTTGTCACCACAAAGATGACAGGTGTCTCTTCCTCCAACCTCTTCTCCAACCTCCTCCAATTTTACCCTTGATATCTTCAGACTCAATCTTGACTGTTGATTCTTGCCACCTCACCCCTAGCGTTTGAAATCCTATAAATATCCCCCATTTTGAATCAATAAATATCCCATCTCTTTTCCATCTTATGCATTGTTACTATAGGAATATACATTCTAGCATATCATTTGAGCATTGTTATTATAGGCAATTGCATCTTAGATTTAGTTTAATTTGATCATTTTCTAGCATAATTGTTGAATCATGTAGCTTAATCAATCTCTTTTCTATCTTAGTTGCATCATCATCATAGCTTAATCACACATATCATTAGCTTAATTAGTCTCTTGGATCAATCTAGCAGAACCAATCTCATCTTTTCACATCATTATCATTTGAAATCCTCCGTCTAGGTGTAGTCAAGTCACTGGGATTGCTTATCCAGATCTGAGAGAAAATCCATACTCACATCTCTTAGGAGGTGATAGGTCACTTTGTCATGGTTTTATCTTTCTTTTGCTTATGATTTGCTAACCATGCTTGTAATGATCTATTGAGTGCTTTGTGTTGTAGCTATAGGTATCACACTTCATAGATCACAACTATTGCAGATAGTATGTGTATACAAATGGGGTGTGCAAGGCCAACCATCTAGAGATCATTGCTCAATCACAAAATAGGAGTCAAACTGACTACAATTGGATGGTTAAATCCAATGATAATGTACTACACAAAGTAGCATCTCCAATGCTGGATTCAGTACTAGTTAAACTTTGATAATCACCATCAAACCTTCCTTGAACCTTCTCTATGGTCTGCTCATATGATCTTCAATATTCACACATACCATGTTACATTACATAACCTTGCATACCATATATCCTCTTCTTGATCTCATCAATTGAGATCTTACATATATATCAAAATCTAAGACCAAATGTGTAGGTCGTCTCACTAAGAGTATTATAAGAAAATCAATTTACAAATAAGTCAAGATGTGATGCATCATGTTGGCTCAATACATTTATAACAATATCCAACTAATAAATCATCTTCATGACATGTCATGCTGATCTAGAATAGATAATGCATACCGGTCCATAACCTAGACCAATTTGGCGGCAACAACAAATATGTTAACCCAATTAGACCATTAACAAAAATACCCAAACCAAGTATCCAAACCATCTCTTTGACATAACCAAGTGATCTCCAGAGTATAACATGTCATCCTTAGTGCCAAAGAACAATATAACCTTCTGGTGAACAATATACCAGTGACTGTGCATAAGTCACTGAACATGCCGGTAAACACAATGTGCCAGTTCAACATAACCAAAGATCTCTAGAAGGATAAGTGTTGACATCAATGACAAAACTAATACAACACATCCATAATACCAACAATCTCCCCCTTTGGCATTGATGGCAACACAAGATGGAAAAACTTCTAAGTGCCAAAAACATAATGCCAAAAACCAAAAACTAACAATCTCCAAAACAGATCAATACCAGAAATCAAAATCACTCTCTGCATTTTGATTAATGTCTCCCCCTAGGATAATATTTCCTACATACAATTTTTTTTCCATAGATATCTCTCCCCCTTTAACATCAAATGCAAAGAAATATAAATACCAAAACATATGGCCAATTACAATAACCAACTGCAATAACCAACTACTCCCCCTGAGAAGTAGCTCTCCTCCATCAAAGCCAGAAAAAGGTCTCTCTGTTATTTCTGTCGGTTTGATGCCAATCTTCAACTATCTAGGTCTCTACCGGTAAGGGTATTACCTCAAGCTACTCTCTGAGATATTCAAAAGTTTCCTTGGGCAAAGGCTTAGTAAAGATATCTGCAATCTTCTCTTTAGTATTCACATAAACCAATCTTACTTCTTTCGCTTCCACATTCTCTTTCAGAAAATTATATTTGATGGAAACATGTTTAGTCTTAGAGTGGAATATCTGATTCTTTGATATATCAATTGCTACTGAATTATTACAATAAATGATTATAGGTTCTTTTCATTTTACCTTGATGTCCTTCAACATTTTCTTAATCCATAATACCTGAGTACAACTAGTTGTTGCTGCAACATATTCTGATTCAACTGTTGATAATGATGTACAACTCTTCTTCTTTCTCAACCATGAAATCAATCTGCTACCAAGAAAGAATTCTCCACTGGTGGTGCTTTTTCAGTCATCTACATCTCCTTCCCAATTTGCATCGGTGTATGCACATAAATCAAAATTTTCATCTTTTGGGTACCATAAACCAAGCTTTGTTGTACTTTGTAGATACCGAAAAATCCTTTTTACTCCTGATTCATGATTTTCTTTAGGAGTACTCTGAAATCTTGAAACAATACATACTGCATTCATTATATCAGTTCTTGTTTGTGTCAAATACAATAAACCTCCAATCATAGATTTGTATCTTGTTAGATTAATAGGAGTTGAATCATCCTTGAATGTCAATTTGTCAGTTGTAGTCATAGGAGTACTTACCGGTTTGGAGTTTTCCATACCAAATATCTTAAATAGTTCCTTCAAGTATTTTGTTTGACATATGAATATAGCTTTATCAGTCTGTGAAATCTGCAATCCTAAAAAGAATTTTATCTCCCCAATCATAGACATTTCAAATTCTTCCTACATCTTATTAGCAAAGTCTTTACATAGTCCATCTTATCCTCCAAAAATGATATCATCAGCAAAAAATTCAATAACCAAGATGCCATCATTAGTGACTTTGAAATATAAGTTGATGTTAGCATTACTTATAGTGTATCCAAGCTTCAAAAGATATTTGTCTAATCTAGCATACCAAGCTCTAGGAGCTTGCTTCAATCTATACAAAGCTTTTCTTAATCTGCAAACCATATCTTCATTATTTGTCAATGAAAATCCATCAACTTGTTCAATGTACACTTCCTCTTCAAGATCACCATTGAGAAATGCACATTTTACATCCATCTGATACTTTATAGTTTTTGTGAGTTGCAAATGCAAGAAATAATTTGACTAAGGCTAGCTACTGGGTGCAAAGGTTTCATTATAATCAATTCCCTCTTTCTGTGAATATCCTTTACACACTAATCTTTCTTTGTTCCTAATTACCTTACCATCTTCATTAAGTTTATTTCTGAATACCCATTTATTTCCAATTACACTTTTGTCTTTTGGTCGGGGAACTAATGTCCATGTATTGTTATTTTCAATTTGTTCTAATTCATCTTCCATTGCTTTAATCCAATGTTCATCTTGACAAGATTCAATAACAGATGCTGGTTCAATTTGAGAAATTAAACATACCTCTTCATTTTCTAGTCTTCCTCTTATCATAACTCCTTGATACTTACCCCCAATTATCTGATTTTTTGAGTGATTTAGTATTACATACCTGTTTTTATTCACATATTGTTGTTATTCAGTCATTGTGGAATTCTCTGATGATGCCGGTGTGATTGGATCCACACTTTATACCGGTGCACTCTGTATTGGTTCACTTATGATCATCTCAACTGCTGGTTTAGAATCTATAGACCTTCAATTTCCTTTAAATTGTTCATCTATCTTCACATTAGCACTCTTAGATGAATAACCAAAAAATGTTCATCTATCTATCTATATGCCTTGCTCTTAGATGAATAACCAAAAAATATTCCTTCATCACTTCTAGGATTAAATTTACCAATATACTCATCTCTCCTAATATAACATTTGCTTCCAAATATTTTGAAATATTTAAGAGTAGGAGTATTACCAAGCCATAGTTCATAAGGGGTCTTATCAGTTTCACTCTTGATGTGAACTCTATTAAAAGTGTAAACCACTATATTCACTGCTTCTCTCTAGTACACATGAGGTAGATTTTCTTCCAATGTCATGCTTCTAGCTCCATCCAGAATAGTTTTCTTCTTCCTTTCCACAATTCCATTTTGCTAAGGTGTCCGGAGTGCTGATAGTTGTCTTCTGATTCCATTCACTTCACAAAATGTATTAAAACCCTTAGATGTGAATTATCCTCCTTGATCTGATCTCAAACATTTGATTTTATTACTGGTTTCATTCTCTACCATTGCCTTGAATAGTTTGAATTTTCCAAAAGCTTCTGATTTCTCCCTGAGAAAAGTAACCCAACACATTCTAGAATAATCATCAATGATTAGCATAAAGTATCTATCTCCCTGTAGACTTCTTGTTCTTTCCAGACCACACAAGTTAGTATGTATTAAATCAAGAACATTATTGGATTTCTCAGAAATACTCTTAAAAGTTGTTCTAACTTGCTTTCCCATTTAACATTCCTTACATACCGGGTTATGAGGTTTCACAATCTTAGGTAAATCCCTTACTTCCTTAGTTGAAATGATCTTTACAATGCAATCAAAATTTACATGACAAAGTGTCTTATGCAATAACCAACTTTCATTAATATGTACAATCAAGCATGCCTTCTCACTGTTATTCAAATGAAAGATATTACCATTAGTCTAATTACAGGTTGCAATCTCCAAACCAGTTTTGTTCATGATTTTGCATTTACCATTTTTGAACTATAACTGAAAACCCTTTTCAACTAATTGACTAACACTCAAAAGATTATGCTTCAAACCTTCAACATAATAAACACTGTCATTATTGTTCTTACCATCCAAAGATATAGTTCTTTTTCCTTTGATCAAACAAGCTTTATCATCCCCAAATCTTACTAGACCTCCACTATATTCCTGAAAAGATAAGAATTTACTTTTATCACCAGTCATATGATGTGAACATCCAGAATCTATGATCCATTCATCTTTTTCTTCAATTTTAGCTGCCAGGGTCTACTCTACCAGTGGAACAATAGTGCTAGTTGATCTTCTTTTATTGCAACAAAATCCCATCCATTTTCTACCGGTTCTTCAGCAGAATCATTAGTAACTCCTTCATCAACATAGTAACATGATTTGTCTCTATTCTTCTTAAATATGTATCTCTGATATTCAAGGTTAGGCTTATATGTTCTTTTAGCTTCCTCTCTCAATCTTACATGTTTTCCAGGACATCTATATGCCATATGACCAACTTTATTGCATTTAAAACATTTAAATGGTGCTTTACCTTCATACTTACTTCCAATTGGACCTTTAGGCATTTTCCTTGCAAATAGTGCTTCATGTTCTTCCAATTCTTCATTTTCCCTTATGACATCTTCAAGTTCTCTTGCATAATGTGCTTTCCAATCATATTTTTCAGATGATGATGATGATGTTTTGAAGGCCAAATCTATTTTAATTGTAGCAACAAGACCAAATTCCTCAAGCTCAAATGCTGAAAGTTTTCCAACCAAGATATCTCTAGATACTGATGTATTAGGCATTGTTCTCAACTCATTAATAGCAGTCACTTTCATTTTGTATTCCAATGGAAATTCTCTTAAAACTTTAGAAACAATTTCATCTTCACTTAAGGATCCTCCACAACATTATATTCCCAAAATAATTTCATTATCTCTTTCCATGAAAACATAAATTCTTTCATCTTCTTCCACTTTAAAATTTTCATACCTGACCCGAAAGCATCCCAATTTCACAATTTTGACAGAAGTATCTCCTTCATTCAATGTCTCCAATTTATCCCAAATATCTTTAGCAATAGATAGGTCTAATAATCCCATGACTTGTTGGTCTGATAATGTACTCAAAACTGCTTCTCTTGCTTTGTAATCATTTTCTTGATCTTTACCCAATGTTGGTGGATTAGGTTGATTCTATGTAGGACCAACATAGACATTCTTTGTAACAACCCATATGTCTCTTCCAATGCAATTTAGATGTGTCTCCATTCTGATCTTCCATATACCATAGTTGGCTCCATCAAGTTTTAGATTGTCCTTCCTTAAAATGTTAGTTGCCATAGGATCTCCTCAAGTTGTTAGGCTTCTGCAAAAAGAGAAGTAGGCTCTAATACCATTTGCTAGAACCCAGGAGGAAATTGAGAGGGGGGGGTGAATCAGTTGACTATTAATTTCAACCCAAATACAACTTAATAAAACTTGATACTTAATATTGATAAATGAAACTTAATGTCGACTAACAAATTAACAGTTAATATCAATACTAGTGAATCTTAATGTATAAAATAGAAAGAGAAACAACATCCACAACATATAACACAGAGATTTGTACATGGAAACCCTGTAAGGGGAAAAACCACGGTGGGAAACCTTACCCACAATCAAATGATACTACTGTAGATAGTATGTGTATATAAATGGGGTCTGCTCATGTAGAAAGGCCAACCGCCTAGAGCTCACTGCTCAATCACAAAATAGGAGTCACACTGACTACAATTGGATGGTTAAATCCAATGATAATGTACTGCACAAAGTAGCATCTCCAATGTTGGATTCAATACCGGTTAAGCTCTGATAATCACCTTCAAACCTTCCTTGAACCTTCTTTATGGTCTGCTCATATGGTCTTTAATATTCACACATACCATGTTACAATGACATAACCTTACATACCATATATCCTCTTCTTGATCTCATCAAATGAGATCTTACATATATATCAAAATCTAAGACCAAATGTGTAGGTTGGCTCACTAAGAGTATTACAAAAAAATCAATTTGCAAATAAGTCAAGATGTGATGCATCATGTTGGCTCAATACATTTACAATAATATCCAATTAATAAATCATCTTCATGATGTGTCATGCTGATCTGGAATAGATAATGCATACTGGTCCATAACCTAGACCAAGTTGCCGGTAACAACAAATGTATTAATTTGATTAGATCATTAACCAAAATACCAATACCAAGTATCCAAACCATGTCTTCAACATAACCAAGTGATCTCTAGATGATAACAAGTCATCCTTAGTGCCGGTGAACAATATAACCTGCCAGTGAACAATATACCAATGACTGTGCATAAGTCATTGAACATGTCGGTGAACACAATGTGCTAGTTCAAGATAATAAAAGATCTCCAGAAGGATAAGTGTAGAGATCAATTACAAAACTAATGCAACACATCCATAATATCAACAATGAGTGCACAGGTTCAAGAGAATAAGAAGCCAATGCATGTCATAGGGCACATCAAATGAAAACTTAGAGACATGCATCTCTTGCTACTAATACAGTGGTAGATGTGGTGTTTGTCAGAGGATGGTTAGAAGAAGATCACCAGTGGATAGCCTAAGAGGAGGGCTTGGGAAGTGGAAGAAGCTCACTAGTTGTCGAGCTTATAAACTATGGTTTGAGATACTGCAAGTACAAAAGACATGGAGATGTTAGGGTTAAGCTACTATGGAGGCGTGAAGGATGCTATAGATTAGGCATTGAGGACAAATGCCATATAGAGGAAGTGGTTCCCTACTGATGGTCATTGTGGAGGGAGGTGTGGCTATGGACCATTGAAGTGGTAGGAGCACAAGGTGGCTGGTGAGGAGGTGACATCAATGATAGGGAGAAGAACCATGGGCCTATGAGAGTATTACCCTGTAGGTGGTATGACCCTGCATATTACATAGGGAACAATCCCTGCAAAAAGAAAAAACTCCCCCCCCCCCACTAGTTTGATTTTTTAAAATAAAAAAAACTTGTACAATTCAAAAATAAAAAACTACGATAAAAATATGTATCTTAAAAAATAATTCATACAATTTTTTTTTTTAAAATACGTATCCTATTGCCTAGGTGGCATTTTTTTTGTTTCGATGTCTTAAAACTGACTTTTACCCAAATATGCAAATTTATAGTTAAAATTTATGCAAACAACCTCCTAGATTCAATAAAGATGTCAGATTTGGCATATGATGCTCCCAATTTGTGTTGCACCTCATATCTAAATATGAAATGCACCGAGATCTCTCCAAAATGACTACTCAATGAAGCCCCAACGACTTTGATACCATGAAAGAATTTGCCAGTAATAACCAAGATCTAGAGCCCAATGAATAACATATTACAAGGGAAACAAAGATTGATAAGAACAAACCATATTCTCATCAAGATGCAAAAAAGGATGAACTTGATAAACCATACAATAAAGATGAACCTATTTATAAAGGAAAGGCCATATGGATATGTGAGTATATGATCATGACATATGGCCCAATGAGAAAGGATAGGTGAAGATAGGTGAGAGAAATAATAAAATATTCTACAAGAGATGGATCACTCATTGAAGGTAGAATGTGAAAATAAGATTAAACTAGAAAAGGTGGAATTTTTTGTGCAAGCAATTGTTAGACCATTCAAATAACCAAAAGACAATTGAGAGGGGGGGTGAATCAGTTGTCACAGATTACGATAACATTTAGCAATTAAAATTTAAATACTAGAACCCAAAACATTAATACTGAAATGCTTAAACCAAATACCAGAATAGCAGTTAAATCAATTAAGCATAAACAATAATCAAATAATAAATACTATCCACATGAAAACAAGATTTATAACTGGAAAACCATGTAAAGGGAAAAACTATGGTGGGAAGCCTACCCATAGTTAGATAATACTTTTGCAGTAAGTATGTTAATTATAATTGAGGGGCGTGCACTTGCTAGAAGGCCAACAACCTAGAGTGCACTGCTCATCACAAAAAGGAGTCTCACTGACTACATAGAAGTCCATACTACAATTTGGAAGAAGGTATGAACTTCAAATATAACATCTCCTATGCTCAAGTATAGTTCTAGTTAAACTCAATATCAGAGGACTAAATCCTCTTACATAAACCCAACTCAATCTTGAATGATTGACTGAATCCTCTGCCTGAAGATATTACATTATTTGCACATTACATATCCATTTCCCATTCCCTTGACCATAACCATGATGATCTACAATGAGATCTTACATCATATATATACAAATCTTTGACCATAAATAATCAGGTTGGCCACCAGACAATAAACCAATTACATAATTACAAAACATGTCATCCTTAGACCAAACAAACAATATTCAACCCATAAGACATCCCAGAAACAAATCAAGAGGTCCAATCCACACGTTTGATTAAGCCGGTCCATCACCTAGATCAACCGGGACCCAATATAGCTCCACATAGTAAATCAATGATATCCATCTATGAAGTCTTGAATACGATCACCAACAATATCTTGAATCCATACCAGAAGCTGCACCAACGCCACTTATGCATATCATCAAAGATCTTCATCAAAGCTTCATCGGTGAAACCCTCACTATAACAACAAATAAAGCTTCCAAGAAAGCAGGATAGCATCCGATCACCAGACCAAAACAAAATGACTAAATATGAAACATGGGTATCATGAATAAACCATTTCCATAACCAAACCATACCAGATCATGTTGGATCCAAACCAACTAGAAACCACTCAACCTACTAGGACTAGAAGGGTGCTGATAAAGCATCCAAAATAGCTAGTGCTGACATCAATGCAACACATAATCAATTCCTCCAAATGGCCAAAAATATCCCCCTTTAGCATTGATGGCAACACTAGATGTGAAAAAAATCTAAGTATCAAGAAATGCCAAACAAGTCTCCCCCAATGGAAGACAACCAAAAATCTCCAAGTCAAAGATATAGCAATGAAGTTCTAAAACAAAGACCAAACTACCCCTATAAATGATATCTCTGTAAAGCTTTGAATTGCACATATATCTCCCCCTAATGTATACAACTCCCTTATTTATTTTCTACTTCAAAATATCTCTCCCCCTTTGACATTAATGCCAAAAATCTGACAAAAATATCATTTAGCAAAAATATAAAGTACTGAAACACAAAGCCAACTACTCCTCCTGAGTAGTAGCATCCCCACATTAGTGCCAAAATGAATAATATCTCCGATAATACATACCAAACTGATGCCAAAAAGAGTCAACCAGTTCTTTGTCGAAGGGGCAGAAACCCCTAACCCATCTCTCAAGTACTCAAATGGTTCTTAAGCCAAAGGTTTAGTGAAAATATCTATAATCTGCTCTTTAGTATTCACATAGACCAATCTGACTTTATTTTATTCCACCTTCTCCTTTAAAAAAAATTATACTTGATAGATATGTGCTTTGTCTTAGAATGAAATACTAGATTCTTTGATATGTCAATAGCAACAGAGTTGTCACAATGAATAACTACCGCAGTTGTCACAATGAATAACTACCACTCCAGTGCAATTCACTTTGATATCCTTCAACATTTGCTTCATCAATAGAACATGTGTACAATTAGTAGCAACAACAACATACTCAGCTTCAGTAGTAGATAAGGAAGTACATGATTGTTTTTTTCTTAACCATGAAACCAACTTCTTTCGAAGAAAGAAAGGTCCATCGTAAGTACTTTTCTAGTCATCAACATCACCAACCCAATCAACATTTGTATATGCACATTAAGTAAAGTCATCATCCTTAGGGTACCACAAACCATATTTAGATGTACCTTGCAAGTATCTAAAATTTTTTTTTATCGCACTCTCACGTTTTTCTCTAGGATCACTCTAAAATCTAGATGCAATATAAACAACATTCATTATGTTAGGCCTAGTCTGAGTCAAATAAAGCAGACCTCCAATCATAGATTTATATCTTGTAGGATTTATCAATGCAGAAACATCTTTCCTTGTCAATTTCTCACTTGTAACCATAAGAGTACTTACTAGTTTAGAATCTCTCATACCAAATTTCTTCAACAATTCCCTAGCATACTTAGTTTGACAGATGAAGATACCTTTGTCAATTCGAGTAATCTGCAAACCTAAGAAAAAATTCATTTCCCCAATCATAGACATTTTAAATTCTTTCTTCATATTCTTAGAAAATTCCATGCACAACTTATCTTCACCTCGAAAAAAAATGTCATCAACAAATACTTGAATAATCAGTATATCATCATTAGTGATCTTATAATATAAAATACTATCATCTTTACCCTTAGTAAAACCAAGCTTCAAAAGATATTTATCCAACCTTGCATACCAAGCTCTAGGAGCCTGTTTCAATCCATATAAAGCTTTCCTTAACCTACAAACCACGTTTGTATCATCTAAAAGTGAAAAACCACCAGGTTGCTCAATATAAACTTCCTCATCAAGATCCCCATTAAAAAATGCACACTTAACATCCATATGATAAACCTTGGTTGTTCTGATGGGCAGCATAGGCAAGAAATAATCTTACAACTTCAATCCTAGCTACAGGTGCAAAAGTCTCTCCATAATCAATTCCTTCCTTCTGAGAACATCCTTTAAAAATCAATGTAGCCTTATTCCTTACAACTTGACCATCCTCATTCAATTTATTCCTAAAAATCCATTTAGTTCCAATAACATTCTTATTTTTAGGCCGGGGAACTAAATTCCATGTGTTATTCTTCTCAATCTGATCTAATTATTCTTCCATAGCTTTCAACCAATATTCATCTTTACATGCTTCAATTACTGATACCGGTTCAACTTGAGAAATTAAACCTACCTCATTAGTTGCCAGTCTTTTTCTTGTAATCACTCCATTGTTCTTATCCCTAATGATTTGATCTTTTGAATGATTCAATCTCACATACCTAGGAGTCCTTTGATTCTCTATTCTTGTTCTTGGTTCTTTAGTTACTGTTGAATTTTCTGATACTGTCAGAGTAATAGGTTCAACACTCTATTTTGGTAAAGGTGCTACCAGTTCAGATATAATAATTTCCACCACCGGTTCCTTCTCATAAACTCTGATTTGACCTCTATTCAGCTTATCCACCTTGACATTAGCACTCTTCACAATTCTCTGCAATCTCTTGTTATAACATCCATATAATTTGCTTTCATTAGAATAACCAAGAAATATGCCTTCATCACATCTAGGATCAAATTTGCTAATGATATCATCTCTCCTGATATAACATTTACCACCAAATATTCTAAAGTACTTAACTATAGGTATATTGCCAAACCATAATTCATAAGGTATCTTACCGGTTTCTCCTTTGACATGTACTCTATTGAATGTATAAACTATTGTGCTCACTGCTTCTCTCTAGTAGATATGAGGTAGACTAGCTTTCATCATCATTTTTCTAGTAGCATCAAAGATAGTTCTGTTCTTCCTTTCCACAACTCCATTCTACTGAGGTGTTTGGGGAGCAGAAAATTGTCTCCTTATATCATGATTCTCACAAAAGTTATTAAACTCATCGGATGTGAATTTTCCACCATGATCTAACCTCAAACATTTAATCTTCAATCATGTCTCAGTTTCCACTTTAGCTTTAAAGATTTTAAACTTTTCATAGGCCTCAGATTTCTCCCTTAGAAAAGTAACCCACATAATTCTAGAATAATCATCAATGATTAGCATGAAATGTCTATCACCTTGAAAACTTTTAACTCTAGCAGGGCCACACAAATCAGTATGAATATGATCAAGAACATCATTAGATTTATCTTGTATACTCCTAAAAGAGGTTCTGACCTATTTTCCCATTTGACACTCTTTACATACCGGATTCAAGGGCTTCAAAATCTTAGGTATATCTCTAACTTCCTTAGTTGAACTGATCTTTACCATGCAATCAAAATTCACATGACACAACCTCTTATGCCATAGCCAACTCTCATCAATTTGTGAAAACAAACATGTCTTCTCACCAAAATTCAAATGAAATATATTACCTTTTATCTGTGTACTAGTTGCAATCTCCAAACTAGATCTGTTAATGATTTTGCATTTTCCATCCTTGAAATATAATTGAAATCCCGTACCCACCAATTATCCTACACTCAAAAGATTATGCTTCAAGCCTTCAAAAAAATAAATATTATCAGTATTGTTCTTACCATCCAATGATATAGTTCCTTTTCCTTTGATCATACATGCTTTATAATCTCCAAATTTAAGCAGACTACCATCAAATTCTTGCTTAGATAGAAACTTCCCTTTATCTCTAGTCATATGATGTGAATATCCACTATTAATTACCCATTCATCCTTGTCTTCAATTTTAGCTACAAGTGCCTTCTCTTCAGGCACATTCTCTTCCAGTTTCAAAACATCTTCCTTGATGGCCAAGAAGACCCATTCCTTTCTATTGCTAGAACCACTAGCAGAGTCTTCTATCGACTCATCATCAGAGTAAGTAGTACCTTCCTCATACACTATGTAGCATGATTTGTCTTTGTTTTACTTGTACTTGTATTTATTCTTATATCCAGGGTTAGGCTTAAAATATCTTCTCTTTCTTCAAATATTGAATTCCTTTTAGGACATCTAGATGCAAAATGACCAATCTTATTACATGCAAAACATTTAAAAGGTGCTTTTCCTTCATACTTACTTCCTACCAGTCCTTTAGGTACTCTTCTAACAAATAGTGCTTCAAGTTTCTCAAACTCATCATATTCTCTCTTCATATCATCCAATTCCTTTGCATATAAAGCTTTCCAATCTTTCTTACTAGTTGCTGATGTAGATGCATTAAAAGAAGGTTTAGACTTCACAACTCTAGAAGGTCCAAATTCTTCAAGCTCAAAAGCAAATAATTTCCCAACCAAGGTATCTCTATGGATAGAAGTATTACCCATTGTTCTCAACTCATTAATAGCAATAGCCTTTATCTTGTAAGATGGTGTTAGGGCTCTCAGGACTTTAGAAACAATTTCATCTTCACTCAAAGTTCCACCACAACATTGAATTCCCATATCAATTTGATTTACCCTTTCCATGAATGCAGTAATCATTTCATCTTCTTCCATCTTTAGGTTTTCATATCTCACCCGGTAACCATCAAGTTTAGCAATCTTCATAGTAAGGTCACCTTTATTAAGAGTCTCCAACTTATCCCATATAACCTTTCCAAACGATTTGTCAGTTAATCTCGTTATTTGTTGATCAAAAAGTGCAAACAACAGGACTTCTCTTGCTCTACAATCATTCTCAAGCTCCTTATCCTAGTTTGCCGAAGGAGGATTGTCAGATGTTGGATTATGAGGTGTGACACCATTCTATGTGATCTCCCAAATCTCCTTGCCAAGACATCTCAGATGAGTCTCCATCTAAATCTTCCATATTGTATAATTTGTTCCATCAAGCCTAGGAATATCTCTCTACAAGATAGTTGTAGATGAACTGGATGAACTTGAACTATTAGTCACCATAGGATCTTCCTCAAGTGGTTAATATTTTTGTAGAGAGGACTAAAGCTCTGATATCAATTATTAGACAGTTCAAATAGCCGGAAGACAACTGAGAGGGGGGGGGGGTGAAATAGTTGTCACAGATTAGTAGAACATTTAGAAATTAAAACTTTAATATCGAAACCCAAAACATTAATATCGGATGCTTAAACCAAATACCGGAATAGAAGTTAAATCAAATAAGCCTAAACAATAATAAGAGAATAAATACCATCCACATGATACCAAGATTTATACATTTAAAACCTTTTAAAGGGAAAAACCATGATTGGAAGCCTATCAATGGTCAGATAATACATCTATAGTAAGTATGTGAATTACAATTGTGGGGCCTGCACTTGTAGGAAGGCCAAAATCCTAGAGCACACTGCTCATCACAAAAGGAGTCTCATTGACTACAATCTAGAAGAAGGTATGAAATGCAAAGATAACATCTCCTATGCCTAAGTACAATTTTGGTTAAGCTCAATACTAGAGGACTAAATCCTCTTACATAAACTCAACTCGATCTCCAATGATCGACCAAATCCTCTGCCTGAATGATATTACATTATTCACATATCACATATCAATTTCCCATTCCCTTGACCATAACCATGATGATCTACAATGAGATCTTACATCATATATATACAAACCCTCGACCATAAACAATCAGGTCAACCACCAGCCAATAAACCAATTACATAATTACAAAACATGTTGGCCTTAGACCAAACAAACAATATTCAACCCATAAGACATCCTAAAAACATATCGAGAGGTCCAATCCACACATTTCATTAAGCTGGTCCATAACCTAGATCAACTGGGACCCAATATAGGTCCACATGCTAAAGAAATGATCTCCATCCGCCAATTCTCAAATATGATCACCAACATTATCCTAAATCAATATCAGAAGCTGCACCAACCCCACTTATATATATCATCAAAGATCTTCATCAAAGCTCTGCTGGTGAAACCCTCACCGGAACAACAAACCAAGCTTCCAAGCAAGCAGGATAAAATCCAATCACCAGACCAAAACCAACTGACTGAATATGAAACATGAGTATCATTAATAAGACATTTCCATAACCAAACCATACTAGAGCATACCAGGTCATGTCAGATCCAAACCAACCAAAAACCACTCAACCTACCAGGACTAGAAGGGTGCCAATAAAGCATCCAAAACAACTAGTGTTGACATCAATGACAAAACATCAATGCAACACATAATCAATTCCTCCAAATGGCCAACATCAACTTCCCTAAGTGTCTCATATGAAAACTATGATGAGATGCATTATCATAAGTAAACTTAAGTAAAGTGTAATTATGAGGCATAATTTACACAAATAATTAAGAACTAATGTAATGGATAGGCATCAATTATAAATGAATATAGGAAATCAATATTATGCATTCACATAATATTTGTTTCTAAAACCATAAATGACACTTCAAATTATTAATAAACAATAAACAATTATAACAGGTAATATATATAATATATTATTATAATTGTGATATTGATATATATTATTTTAAAATGTTTATTATAAAAATACAAATTTATTTAGAATATTTTGAAATTGTAGGATATAATTTTTTCTAATTTTATAATACTTTAATATGAATTTAGAAACATTTTATAATTGAAATAATAGGATATAATTATTTCTAATCTTCAAAATATTTTAGAATAATTTGTATTTTTTAACTATAAACATTTTTTTGTTATGAATTTAAAAACTTAGTAATTTTTTTTTTGCATATATTACTTTGTTTTCTAGTTTTTAATATTCTTTTTACCTATATAAGATATCCATATGTGATACTGTAGACATGTAAATATGTTACTAACACACTAATTATTTGTCCTTATTAATTAAATAATTCTTCAATTAATCTAATTTTGTTCTTCTAAACTAATTTAATCATCATATTTCATCATTTCTAATTACTCAATTCCCCCCAATCATTTAATAATTTAATCTCTCATTCTTTCAATTAATTATGTAATTTTATTATTTAATTATTTACAAATTTACTTGGTAACTTCGATTAAATAATATTTCTTATTTAATTAAATTCAATTTCTAAGTCTCCCACAATTAAATAATTTCTTTAAATTATTTAATTGTCTAACTTATTCTTCTCCAATTTAAATATTCAAAAATTCAAATTTTCCCAAATTCCAATTTGAATTAATTTCAATAAATATACATGTCATTTCATGATTTCAAAAAATCAAATTCATATCAAATGCAACTGAAATTTAAATTCCATGCTAATTTCCTACAACACGCACCTAAAATCCTATCTGGCACTAACTTTCAGTTCAACTATCAATAACCTTTTCTGACTAGGCAATCAAACCAGTCAACTCAATTAACTTACCAATCAACTTTTTGAAATAGACTCATCTAATAAGTTATCTCCCCAATCTCTCCTATTCACTAATTAATTAGTTTAGTTCACTCATCAATCAAATGAGTTTGATTCTCAATCAATTTTATCTAAATTGATTTTAATCATTGATAGATTCAATTTCCAAATGCATCTCGACCATTCAAATTTTCTCTCCAAATTCTATAAATTGAGCATCATTCTCCCATTTTCAATTACCACAATCTTTGAAATTCTTGTGTCATTTCTATGCAAGATTCTTAGTGCAATACTAAGAGCTACTTAACCACAAGATTGGGAATGGCAATGGATGCACGAGATTGATTAACAAGGGAGTTTTCATTTTATTTGATTTTTGTATTTTTTTTAATTTAATCATTTTTCATTGCAATTATGGATTGATCTAATTAGATTTTTTTTGTATTAAGTATCATAGAATCACAAAGTTCATTTTTTTCTCATTCGAGCATCCACGTTACAAACTTATTACATACTAGCTCCTTTCGAGCACCTAACTAGAAACAACAATTGGAAGACCAAGGGTCATAGCTTAGAATTCCACACAAAGGTGTCCCTCATGAGAGTTTAACTTGGGTCTCCACATTGAGAACTCAATGCTTTAACCAACTAAGCTCAACCCCTTGGACTATCTAATTAGATTTTGGTTTTTGGTGGTTAGCCTAGTAATAATCTGATTAGCAATGTCAAATTCCCTCATAAAACATATATAAATAATGGGAGGACAAGGATTTTCATTTCTTTTCAAGAAACAACATTTGCATCTACATTTTACTATTAGCTTGCTAATAGGTTAAACTTAAGGTATATACTTTGTATTTCATACAATTATGTTGTAATTGTTCTTATTTATAAATAAAATTTATGCTTGCAATTGTACTTTATTGATGTAGGTCAACAACTTTAATTATCATCTTTTTACAAACTAAATTATAGACAACCACAATTAATAACTTTAAAATTACAATTATTTGTTAAGTACTTTGTGAGAGAAAATAATTGAAAGTGATTTCATTTGTTTACACAACATACACATGTTTCTAAATCTAAATTTCCTCTAAATCTCCTCATGCACAATAACTCATTGAGTCATGCATCAACTCCCTTTTATTTGGTTTTCATGTAGATCTAAATTTCTTAAAATTCATATTTTCTTGAATTACTCTATTCCAAAGCTTTTCTAATAAAAGAGTTCCTTCTTTAATTTTAGTGATAATTTAAAAAATTATAATCTCTACTAAAATAATTTATTAATTTTAGTAGTATACAATAATATACTTCAAAATAATAACTAGATTATTTGCACATTACTTTATTAAAAAAAATTAAAAAAATCATATTTAATTATATCAAAGGAGTTCCCTATGACATAATTATGCCTAACAATTTCAATTGATATAGGAGTGTGCAAGACAATTCAAAATATCATGACCATTTATTATTTTTAGTATATTTTTGTGCACCCTTTCTCTCATATAAGAAAATCTTGCAAAAATCAAATAAATTAAGATTTTACCAAAATAATTTTTCTGCATTTATAAAATTCAACATAGTAACAAAATTATTCTCTTTATATATCCATTTGTCACCTTTATATTGAATCCTCAACTCCATGATGTTTCTATAATTTGATTACTTAAAAAAAATTAAGATTATGTGAACAATATCTTTCCATATTTATAAACTAGCATACCTATATTTAAAAAAATCTAAGTAAAGTAAAGACTTTATTGCAATGGGATCGATGTGAAATAGTTCAATAAATTAACATCGATACTAATGCTAATTCATCCTTAACTATAATCTTATCTCTATTTCCAATTCTAAACCTAAACTCAACCCGAATTTAACATTGAATCTAACCCTAATTTACCCCTGATGCTAACCTTGTTTAAACCCTAATATAAACCATAATGGTAATTTAACCCTAACTCAAATACTTTTCTTATAACCATAATTTTACCGTAACCCTAATTGAACCCTATCTCTAAATTTTATTGAACTCTAATCTATCACTACACTAACACTAACCTTACTAATCTAATATCAACACTAATAATATTCAAACCATAATCATAATTAATCTCTAACCCTAACTTGAATATTTCTCTTAAAACCCTAATTAAAGCCTAACCCTAATTTAATTTTTTATCTCTAATTTTAATTCTAATCTTAATCCTAATTGAAATATAGAATTAACTTTATTTGAACCTTAACTAAATCATAATTTAAATTAATTATAGCCTAACTCTAACACTAATTAAACCCTAACCATAATTAAACTCTATTAATTAAATTCTATCAATAAAATTCATTGAAGGTTAATCCTAAATTAAATCAACCTTAACTCTAATACTTATTAAGGTACAACTCAAGTTGAACATTTACCTTAATCTTAGTCATAACCCCTATTGAACCTTACACAAATTTAACCATAATCCCAATCCTATCTCTAATTCTTATTTTAACCCTAGTCTAACATTGAATCCAACCCTAATCAAATCCGAAATCTAACCTTGTTTAAACCCTAGCCTAACATTAATCTTAATCCCAATTCAACCCTAACCCTAATTTTATATATAAACCTAACTAAACCTTAACCATTACCCCAATTCAACCTCAATTGTAATTAAAATATTTTTTCTTAATTGAACCCCAATCTAACATTAACCTTATGCCTAATTGAATCCTAACCTTAACCTTAACCTTAAGTCTACTCTAATATTAACCCTAATGCAATTGAAACTTTATTCATAATATAACCCTAACCCTAATAATAATTTAACCCTAGTCCTAACCTTAACTAAAATATTTCTTCTATAATACTAATCGACACCTAATCTTATTTAACCCTATCCATAACCTAGCATTAACCCTAACACTATCCCTAATCATAATGGCAACCTTTATTATAATTTTAATCTCAATTAGCCTTGTACCTAAAACCTATTTTAACCTTAATGCTAATTGTAAAGTTGATCCCAAAATTTAGTCTATAGAATTAACCCTAACCCTCACGCTAACCCTGACCTAATGATGGTAGACATTTATTAAATTTCTTTATAAAGTTATTAAAAGGTAGCCATCAAACATAACATTTAAAATTAAATTTTTTTAAAAATATCTTTTTTTAGAATATCTAAAATGAAATATAATATTTTTATGTATGTTCTAATCAAGTTAGATAGTATAATATTTTAAGTTCAAAAAAAATAGTTAATAGCTTTTTTTTAAAGCAATTTCTATTAATTAAATAGTATTATGAATAACTACCTAATGTGTACTCAATTATTTTTATTTTCTTTTAAAGAAAAAGCAATTTTCTTTATAGAAGTTATTCAAAATAGTCATTGAACATAAAATTTAAATTTCAATTAGAGATATTATTTTTAATATCTAATATTAAAGATTATATTTCTATGCATGTCCCAATTAAATTAGATAGTATAATTTTGAAGTTCAACAAAATTAGTTTTTTAAAGAATTTTTTTATGAATTAAATATAGTTATAATGAATACCTAACTAATGTGTACTCAATGAAAATTATTTTGTTTTAAAGAAAAAAGTAGTTTTCTTTAAAATTTTTTATTAAAGATAATCCTATAAAATAATATTTAATTTTGAATTAAATATATGTTTTCTAAAAAATATAGTAAAATGAAAGATAATATCTCTATGCACGTCCTAATTAAATTAAATAGTATAACTTTTAAGTTCAACAAAATCAATTAAAATTTATTTTTTTACAATATTTTTTATTTATTAATAATACAATGAATAAATAAATCAAACATTCAAACAAGGTAGTAACCCTATATACTCTTTCATTATTAAAAATTTGTTGGTCACAATTTATTTTCTTCAATTGTCACCCATGAAATAAGAAAAAAAAGTAACACATGAATTTATGATTAAAGTGGTCAAGGCTGTATATTAAAGTAATATCATAGATCTAAAAGATTGATAGTTATAGTAAATTATATTACCAATTGCAATATCTAATGAGTTAGATATTTTATTTTTATTGTACATTTACAATTATCCTTTGCATTTCATTTTTCAAAAGAAATAACTTAGAGATAAACTTTAACATCAAATACATATGTCTGAATTTGTCCCCTTTATCACTTAGCTGTATTAAACAAAGGCCACCACAATCGCAAAAAATAGTATCCTACAATAATTTGAAAAACATAATACTCATAAAAGACAATAATCCTTTTCGAATAAGCTATATTCTTATTTAAATATTTAAGATAAATAAAAACTTATTGTCAAAAAGATATAACTATGATTCAAATAACCTAGAAATCTATAATCTAATATTTCACAAATTATTGAATTTCATTGCTATTTATTTATATTTTAAAATTTAGTTTTTGTATTCTTAAAAAGAAATATGACTTTGGATTTGGGTTCCCCAGCCCATGACACAAAGTGGCACCATCAAGAATTAGATATTAAAAAACTCAAAAATTATGCAATGTATACTTCTTCTTTTTTTTCAATAAAAGTGGATAAGCCACTAAATTTTTTAATTATATTTAATAATTTTTACAATGGGTTCAAAAGGAATACCAGCAAGAAAGAACCCACAAGAAAACCTTCGTTTATCACCTTAAATATAAACCAAACGATACTACCCTTACAAAATAGTTGTTACATATCCAATTGATCATTAAACCTGCCCAAACCCATTCAATTGAAATATACAATGAGGTCCCATAGGACATTTCTAGATACAAAGTTCATCATCTGGTATGGAATGTATACTTTCACTTCTAGTTAAAAGTAATATTAATGAAATAAACTTTCACTTTTAGTTAAAAATAATATTAGTAAGGAAAACATGCAATTTTCATAAAATAAATTCTTGCAAATTAGATATAAAAAACTCACAAATTATACAATGTATACTTTCACTTCTAGTTAAAATTAATATTAATAAGGAAAACTTTCACTTCTAATTAAAAGTAATATTAATAAGGAAAACTTACAATTTTCATAAAATAAATTTCTGCACTATTTAAAAAGTTTTTTTTTAAAATAGAAATATTTGTTATGTAATGCTTGTAATGGAACAATTGAGTGTTTTTCTTTAGTTTTTATTTTATATATTTAAATGAGAATCAAATCCCTATACAACTTTATTACTTATATTTTGAAAAGTAGTAATTTTTTTTATTAAAATTTATATATATTTATCACTTTATCAAGAAAAAATTTAAAAAGTGTCCAAGGGGTTGAGCTTAACTGGTTAAAACATTGGCTTCTCACTAGGGACATCTAAAATGAATTCTAAGTTGTGACTCTTGGCCTTCCATAAAAATGGGGAAGGTCTAGGGTCAATCTAATCAAACATAATAGTAGTAGTAATAATAATAATAATAATAATAATAATAATAATAATAATAATAATAATAATAATAATAATAATAATAATAATAATAATAATAATAATAATAATAATAATAATAATAATAATAATTCAAAATATTGCGGCTTCAACCTATTACATACCAAAAAAAAAAAATTAAAAGTTATTTAAAATAGACATTTATTTTTTAAATGTAAATAAATCTTTAAAAAGCATATAAAATTCGTCATTCCTATAAATTTTCCTATTTAACACTATTTTTTTTCATCTAATCATATTGTAGGTAAATAATTTCTGGTTTAAAAATATAAATATCGACTTTATAAAAATCAAGTTTATTTTGAAAACAAAAATAATAATTAATTTTGATTGGTGCAAAATATCAATTAATTAGGCTTAAGTGAATGCAATAGCAAGTCTAATAATAAGATAATATTATTTTTCTATTAAATATTTATATTAATTAATTTTATGCAATTAAAATATAAAAAAAATTAAAAAATAATTTTGAGATGTAGAAACTTAATATATTTATTTAAATTATTTTGAATATGTTTAGATATTTAATGTCATTTATCATATTTTATATAACTTTAAATATAATAAATAATCAATCAAATATATACATATAAATAATAGTGTTTATTTAATATTATAATTTCTTTTTTTTGGTAGGTAATAGGCCGAAGCCACAATAGTTTGAATTATTATTATTATTATTATTATTATTATTATTATTATTATTATTATTATTATTATGTTTGATTAGATTGACCCTAGACCTTCCCCATTTTTATGGAAGGCCAAGAGTCACAACTTAGAGTTTCATTTTAGATGTCCCTATTGGGAATTGAACTTGGGTCTCCATAGTGAGAACCTAGTGTTTTAACCTATTAAGCTCAACCCCTTGGACTAATATTGTAATTTTTTAATTTGTATATTTATAAAAATTTATTTGCACCACCATGAACAAGTTCCACATAGTGGCAAGTACTTGCCATCATATTATTGTAATAAAAATATTTGTTCTAATTTCTAATTATTGTATTTTTGAATCATTGTTATTTTAAAATTATATTAGAATAATAATATTTGTGTAATATTTTTTTTTTATAAAAGTTTTAGAAACCACTAAATATTATTAATTATAAAAAAAATTATAGTCCTGGTTCAAAGAGCATCAGTAGGAAAGAACCAGGAAAAGAAAACCTCTGGTCTTGCTCATAAAATCCTAAAAAACTATATAGTCTCAAGAGGTATTAGTGTGAAAGTACAAGGACAGTGTATGATTCAACCCCAAGCCCCACCAACTAGACAAAAAAATTCCCAATCCCAAACCTAGATACCATAAACAAAGTCGAACCAATACAAAATAATCTGGGGCAGATACAACAAGCTTCTGCAAATGGAGTCAGAAAATTTGAACAAGAAAGCCTTCAAGGATGAAGAAACTAGTCATTGGATCCTACATCTAGAGGAGATGAAGCCACAAAAATAATTGCATCTTGATCATTAGGAGCAATCACCTGCAAAGGCACCACCATGCTTGGGATGGACACAACTGCAGCCATAGACCTAAGAAGATAGTGTAATCCCGAAAAAACATTCAGAGCAATAGACATAATAACCGATGACACATGATCAAAAAAGACTTCAAAATAAAACACAGTATCATCATAGTTATTAGAAATCAACCCTCATCTAATTACAAAAAGTAATTTCCCATGGCAACTGTTAGATAGAAGTTGATGCAGAGATAAAAAACCACCATAAAGAAAATCACCAAAGACAAAATGATAAGAAGACAAAGAACGATCCAAATCAGAAGCATAGTAGAAAGAAGATTGTAAGAATGTGTCTGATAATGCCCAAACCAAAGCAACATCTATAAGTAAATTGATACAAATAGTAACAAACCAAGAAACCACTTCAGCAAGATAAACATTAGTATTTTCCACCAATCACTACTTTCCCATCACCTTGCGATTAGCAAGAGAAACATCCAGAGGACGTAAATTAAACAATCTACCAAGATTTTCATCATTGAAGGCATGGCTATCCTGAAAATCATAGATTTTAGTAGGGAGGATAATTATGTAACTTGCACTATAAGCAACCATAAAAAAACATAAAGGCACACAACAAAAGTGAACAATAGTCCATAATATATAGATCCAAGAAGCACATGAAAGAGAATTCAAATTGTCATCTCATAATTTGCCAATCTCTTACCTCATAAATCAATAAACCACATGAGCTTACCATCACATCAAATTCCATGAACCCAAAAAATAAAATAAAGATACATGAACCTCAACACATAACTCATACCAACAACTTACCTCAAGCAACCGCACCACCCGAAACCAAGTAGAAGTAATCATGAAAATATACCACCTTAAACAAAACCAATCAAGAAAAGCCCCTCCCAAGAAGAGATTCATACAAGGAATATCACATAGCACCTAGAGAAGGAATAATCATTAGACATACCCAATTTGGATATGAGACATCACCAACATCAAATCACTCAACACCACAACACGTTGTAGACTAGTACAACCAACACCCTCTTTCAAAGCATCAATAGGAATATAACTCTTATGGCATCAAGTAAACAGTCAGAACATGATCTATACTCAAAGTCACTAAATGCACACACATATTACTGATCTCAAATAAAGTGCAAGGTCGCATCAAAGCCTATTAAAGTACAAAGTAGCAAAATAATCGCTAAAATAAATAATGAAGAATATTAGCAATATCCAAAAGAAGTAAAAAAGAACCTGTAAGCCCAGCTAGACAAAAAAATTAAGGATACAAAACACCCAGGCCACACTCTACATGATGCAAACAAATGTCATACATGCCAAACAATAGGAGTGTAGGCACACCACTAAATCTACAACATATCCCAAATGAAACATCAAAGAAAAGTGCAAAACTGACATGGAGATCCTAGCATTACTCATGAGGAATTTGGAACCCTTCCATCCACCAAAGAAGGGATATCCCATGGCCCAACATCTAATTGATTAGCATGGAGATCAATTCCTAAATTTGCTAAAAAATCTGCAATAACATTAATCTCTCTATAGCAATGAGAAACAAAATAAGCATCCAAGATATCAAGCTTAATCATAATGTGATCAAGAAGATAGTGAAGATGCCAACAATGAATTTTCTTATTAGATAAAATTTGAAAGGTCACCATAGAATCCTCTTCTAAAACAACATTCATAATGCAAAGGGAGACAACCAAATCCAAACCGAGAGATAAAGTATGAAATTCAACATAACTATTAGTTTTGACACAAACATAATGACATCTCGTAACAACTAACTTGGAGTTATAATTGTAGACACTCAAAATTGTCATGTCTAATTAAATAAATATTTTATTTATTTAATTATCTAAGCCTAATTCTTCTATTAATTAAATAAATTTTTATTTATTTAATTAATTCATTTATCCTCTTCTAGCCTTATTTCTCATTTAAATAAATACATTTATTTATTTAAATTACCCCTTTCCTAAATTAAATAAATATTTTATTTATTTAATTGTCCTATTTCTCCTATTAATTAAATGAATCTTTATTTATTTAATTAATTCATTATCTTTTTTTACACATGACACATGTCATTCATCTCTTAATTCCTACACTACCTACCTCTTTCATTATTTTGGTATTTCTTTTACCTACCCTCTAATCCTAGCCGACCTCTCTTTTTACACCTCTCAATCTTAACCCTCCATTTCTTATTGTGTCTTCTATTTAAGAAGATGCTTCCTTCATTATCAAACCCTAATCACTCATGCTAATGACTAATTTTGAAGACTTGGCTACACTACGATCCTACTTGCAACCACATTCCGTTCTTTGTTGAGCTCTTGTGCATACAAAAATCTGAGAGTGAATATACATCAAGCAAGATCAATGGAGATAGGAAGAATGGAGATCAAAACCCTATTGGACATGTGATGGTATAATCTTTGTGATTTTGAGTTATTTGCATTGTCTTAGGTAATCTTCATATGTTATGGTGGATCTTTGTTCATTGTTAGGCTAGGGTTTAGTGGTTGGATTCATTTAGCCTTTCAATATTGTTATTATTGTATCCATTTTCACCATAAACATTTTGGTACGCCCGGTGGGACTCTTGTCCCTTTGCATTTAACATTTTTGTTGCAAATTTTGCATTTTTAAAGTTGCAGATCGGACATTTTTCGACGGCATTTTAGGTATTTCCGCATCTACGAGCGTTCGGATCGCGTCTCTGAGTTTCAGAAGCGTCTGCGAGATCGGAAATCGTGCCTGTGTTTTTGCCAATTTTTATTCTGCAGGTTTCTGGAACCGCGTTTGTGTATCCTAAACGCGTCTGTGTTAGATCTGATCGCGTATGTGTTCTGGAAGTGCGTCTGTGTTCTCTGAGCGCGTCTATGCATCACAGAACCACGTCTGTGTCATACAGACATGTCTGTGTCTAGTATAACTACATCTGTGTTTTCTGTTTTGAAATTTTTCAATTTTTCTTTGATTCGGGTTTTCGGATTTTGTCCTTAGGGTTTCAGATCTGGTTTATTTTTGCACTAACCCTTGCAGATCTAGCTAACCAAGTTTGTGCAGTTTGCTTTGGAGGCAAAAACGTTTTTGTTGAAGGCCCCTTTTTCACAAAGTCTTTTTGGGTTTTCTAAAATTTACCTAACTTGTGTGCTTGCAGGAAGGGGTGGTCATTTGAAACAACCCAAACTACTAACAATTTTGTTGTAGGGCCTTGGCTAGGGTTTTGTAATTTTGTTGTGTGCCTTGTTTTCATAGATTAGCAAACACTTCCATTGGTGCACTAAAATTGAATCATTGTCTTTTGTGTCTTGAGCAATAGGCTCTTTTTGTTTAATCTTTAGAGGGCCTATCTTCCCGTGTGGTCATTAGGACTACTAGTGAGAAGAGAATGACCCAAGTGGTAGCAAAAGAAAAGCCATCTTCTTCCAAGCCACTATAAACAAATGTATTCATGGTGAAAACTATGAATAACGTGTGCTGATTAGTTCATACCGACACTATGTCTCCCCATTAACCCGTTTGATCAAATTTATTTGATCATTTGTAGGGCGTAACCCCTACCGGCTGGGAGCCTTCTGTATTTACAGAGCTGAAAGTGCCGCATGTATGGCCACACGAGCGGATGCCCTTACTAGCACCTTTTTGTTTTAGAAGCCCAAATCCTTCTAGTTGTTGAGGCAGGAGGTCGGACCTTTGGTAGCGGCCCACACACATACGGTTCTTAGTAGAGATACAAAGTTCGCCATGGGGAGTTTTCATGGGGACTGATGCTTGGCTGACTCGAGAAGTGAGTGCCGAGGGTGGAGCCAGTAAGGTCAAGCATCTAAGTATCCACTCTGAATAGCGTAGCCTCGAGGGTAAAATCCTATGTGGGATCAACAACTATTGTCTAGGCCAACCATAAGATTTGTGCTTGTTTTATGCTAAACACTCAAACATTCAAGACCAAACAACAAAATATTGTGTCTTTTGTGTCTTCAAGTGTATGCAAAAACATTTTACATCAAACAACACACTTTTGGAGTCTAAACACTTGTAAACATTGAGTCATCAACATCATGTCCTCTTGTCATGAAAAACAGTCAAACAGTCTGATTTGGTCACAACAAAACAACTTCACAAGATTGGCAAAATTACACGAAGGTTACAGAAATGCATCTGTGTCTATTTTAACCGCGTCTGCATCATATAAGCGCGTCTGTGAAGGGCAGAATAGCGTCTGTGTTTTTATCAGCGTCTGTGTTTAACAGAGAAGCGTCTCTGTCTGGGAATCGTGTCTGTGAAGTATACAGAGGCGTCTGTGTCAGGAATTGAAAACTTTTATAGTCCAGCAAACAGAGAAAATCAGTTTCGGCATACTTGAGCTTCCTAGGTTGTCTCTTCAGGTTTCATCTAGCATTCAACCTGTTCCAAGGTCTCATACAATCCATCATTGCTTCACATCTCATTTTACATTCATACTTGTCTAAAAACTTGAGTCAAAAAGGTCACTTTCTTGTCCTCACTATACTCTTTCAACACACTACATACAACTACCCTTTGCTAAGTGGTCCCTCATCAAGGTTTCTTACCTTTGGGTCTCATTTGGTCTTACTTAGAGTCAAGGTCAGCTTACCTCATCAAGAGAAACGATCCTCTTTTTGGAAGTCACACCTACTCTACTACTTACCTACTTGGTCTTACACTTTGGACATTGCAAGTACACCTCAAGATTCATTTACACTTCATACAACTCTTGGTCTGCCACACTCTTTTCATATTTTTCATCTAGTCTCTCACATATTGGTCAAACACCTAGTTCATGGTTGAAACCCGCCTTCAAAAATCTAGGAGAATAGCTAAAGAAGCTCAAGAGTCCGCAAACATGAGTTCTTATGAGTATGACAATGATTTATTCTTCAATCCTGAGCACACTACATTACCAGACATGGATGTTTATAGAAACAATCCAAATGTGGAAAGCGCAAACACTATAAACAACAATACTACACACAATGACAATGTGGACAACTCTTCAATATTATCAGCAGACATAGAAGAATCCATAATGAATCCTCATTTCAATAGATTGGTTGAAGAGATAATGAGGAGAGATCGATAGTACTTTTTACACATGTTGGCACAAAGTGGAGCTAAAATACCGCATGACTTTGACTTGTCTCAACTTATGGAAAGTCGACCCTCACAACAAACTCAATCCAACATGGATCAAAGGAGACCAAATAGTGGAGGAAATAGAGGACCGAATATGATGCCTGAGTCACCATCAGTTTTGCTTCAAAAACCAGCAATCCCACATACACAAGCTCAAACATATGATACTTACCTGCGAAGACCATCATGGAAGCCTTATGGAGATAGATATGCTCAATCACATGCTCAAGGTATGGATCAATCAAAACAAGTGGATACTCAAAGGCATCCTCAAAATTTTGACACAAGGAAACCTCATGTCAAAATTGGGGGCAACACAATGGAAAATGAAATGCCTATTGAATATGGTATATATGCACAAAATAGATATGGAATCCCTCAACAAGAAGTTATGCCAAGTGCTCCATATATGCTGCAACAATATAGACCTCCATATGGACATGTCTATGATCAGTATCATCCTTACATGCAACAAGCTCCTCCTCAAATGGGTGTTTCAAATACAGGGTATGCTACAAGAAATCAATCTCCTCCCAAAAACAATTTGGAGCAACAAATAAGAGATTTACAAAAGAAAATGGAGGACATGAGTACATCAAAACCAACATACACTATGAGAGATATATGTCCTTATCCCTTTGATAAGAGCATTCCAATGCCTCCGTTTCCTGCACACTTTGTGACGCCAAAATTTGACAAGTATAGAGGGAAAGGAGACCCCAAGGCACACATAAGACAATTCTTCACAGCTTGCATTGAGGTAGCGGCAAAAGAAACATACTTGATGAGGTTGTTTCCGCAGAGCTTAGGCGATCAAGCTATGGAATGGTTTTCTCAATTACCTCCCGGTATTAAGTCATGGGGCGACTTAGCAAAGGCATTCATTCAAGATTTCTCCTACAATATAGAAACAGATGTCTCGGTCACTACCTTGTGCAATACTAAGCAAAAGGAAGGAGAATCTTTCGCAACATTTTTACAAAGATGGAGAAATCTAGCTAGCAGATGCTCTTGCGAAATCCCACAGAAAGAGATGGTAGAAATGTTCACTCAAAACGTTAATAAGGCTATTGGCTATGATCTCAAAAAAGCTTGTTTGTCTACTTTCAAGGATGTTATTGAAAAGGGCCTAGCAACAGAAAAGGTCTTAATTGAATAGGGAGTCATCAAGATATTCAAAGAAAACAAAGAGGACTTTAAAGGAAAGGATAAACCAAAATTTTGGAACAAGAACAAGAACACAGTTAATGATGGTGTTGTTGATGCCAACACAGTGAGACCCAAGTTCGTCTTTTCTGGATCAAGTTCTACCAACAACCAAGTGAACAATCAAAAAACTTCTAGACCACGAAGGAAGTACACTCCATTGGGAGAACCACTTGAATCAGTATTCAAAAAGCTTGTGGCAAACAAAGTGATTACAGTTCCAGATTTTCCTCCATATGAACCAAAGGTCAAACAAAATTGGTGGAATGATGATGCGTATTGCGAATTTCATAAGAGCAAGGGTCATAAGACAAGTAATTGCCATCGACTGAAGAACATTGTGCAAGATCTCATTGATAGAGGTGACATTGAGATTGAGGGACATTCGTCTAATCAAGAGCATGAGATGTTTAAGGAACCATTCCCAAAACATGACAAAGGAAAAGGTAAAGTCACAGATGATCAAGCCAATTACACTAGAGCACCTTACAATTATGATTCTACTATCAATCACATCTCAATGGACAACCATATCTCTACTATTACTATCAAGAACAAAAATCCTGAGAATCCTTCTCAGAGACCCAAGATTGTCCGAAGAGGTGTTGGATCTTCGTCCGAATCGACCTCTGAATGTCATGTTACAACTCGTCGAGGTAAAATCACGTTGCAGGTGCCTCCACTAAGAATACCAATCTTTCATCAACCAAGCCTGAGTACGACCTTGTAGAACAGTTAGGGAAGACACCCATGCTCATCTCTATACTTGAGCTCTTACGCATATCCCCCGCTCATAAAGCTATCCTTGACAAAATCTTGAGAGACACTGTCGTTCCTACTGATCTAAATGTGGACCAGTTTCAAGCCATGGTGGGATACCTATCCATTCCACACTCCCTCACATTCACAGAAGCCGATGACGCCTCCATAAGTCAGCCACATAATGCACCTTTACACGTTGAAGCCTTCATACATAAACATCGAATAAAGCGAGTCCTGATAGATGGAGGAGCAGGTCTAAACATTTGTACCTTGAGCACCATTAAACAATTGGGATATTCTGACAAGGCTGTGAATTCTACAAACCAAATCACCATCAAAGCCTATGATGATGAAGAACGCTCGTCCAAGGGCACAGTTACCTTACCTCTAAGAATTGGGCCAGTCACAAAGGATGTGGTTTGTCAAGTCCTAGATCTAGATCTCACATACAACATATTGCTAGGACGTCCTTGGATTCATGAAATGAGGGCAGTCCCATCAACATATCATCAATGCATTAAGTTTCCTCATAATGGAGTCGAGGTAATAGTCAACGGTGATCCAAATCCGTTCATATATTGCAATAACTTGAGATCACATACTGAGACTATAATTCCCAGTAATCGTGAGGCTACTCCTTCTTCGGCATACATTGATCCTGAGTCATTAAAACCCTCGACATCCAAACAAGGTGAACTTAGAGGCAAGTTTCAAGACAAAAGCATGGGAGAATACACTTTGAATCAGACAATGTTTTTACGACAAGTCATGAGTTCTCCAAAAGAATATGGGAGGCCACATCCTAACAAGCAAATCTCCATCATGATACTCAAATGGGATCCTACTACCTTTCAAAGATGGGGTGAACTAGAAGAGGAAAATTTATATAAAATGCTCTATAAAGACATTGAAGAGGACACACATGATCAAATTAATATACCCTGTGAGAACTATGGCAAAGGCTTCAAAATTCTACAAAGATTCGGGTATGATGGGAAAAGCCCTCTTGGGTTACGCAAAGAAGGCGTCATGGAGCCCTTACAACCTAAGTTAACTACAAGAAGGGAACGCTCAAAGGGACTTGGTTTTTTGAATTCCAAGATTCACAATAAAAGCACAGAAAGGACCTCACAAATCAAAGTTGTTGAGATTCAACAAGAGGACTACTATTCCACAGATTCCAACGAATGGGAATGGGGTTCAGACAAATCCTCCAGTGACTATGAGCTCACCGAGACATTCAGAGAGCTAGATGAACCCACAGAGGAAGAGGAATTTTACAAAAAGTTCAGAGTTGGTCAAGAACCAACTCATAAGGATTTCCCACAGTCTTCGTCTCAGGGTCTTAGGTCGAAATCACATAGGATGAGGACACCTGTCCCGGAAGGCACTACTAGTGATGACAATTTGGATTCGCTCATGATCGAAACTGATGAGGAGAGTGCCATCGATGACCTCGACGATTGCCTTGACATACCCGAATATAACCACATCTTCACTATTAGCCCTGCAAACTCTGAAAACATTAAAAACCTTCCCCTTGTTCATCCCCAACTCATTGACTGGGATTATGAAGGACCAGCACAATTTGATACATTTCAAAATGACGAAGCCATTATCGACTATCTGGGCATACGAGATGATCTTCCCCCTGGGGACCATAAAGCAGGATACACCATAGAACTCAACAACATGGCATATTTTGGTGAGGACGTCGGACCTTCCAGTCGCAAAAATGTGAAAATAAGAACAAAACAAGGGTCTTATGGCGAAAACCACACTGTGGCACTATCTAACTCCAAAAAATCAAAAAGAAAGGACGTATCTGAGGGCGAAAACCTCTCTGAGGCACCCGAAGATGGAAGGTTTGACATTCTCCCAGCATCATATGAGGAAAAGTCATCCATGTTGGTAGAGGAGACTATAAAGACAAACATTGGTATAGAAGAGGTTCCACACAACATATTCTTGGCTCAATCCTTGACAGAGTCTGAAAGGGCAAAATTCATAAGCTTCTTCAAGGAACGACAAATCAACTTTGCATGGTCATACGCTGATATGCCTGGAATAGATCCGGATTTGGTAATGCATCATTTGATAGTCAAACTGGGGGCAAAGCTAGTAAAATAGAAATTAAGGAAAATGCATCCGCAAGTGGCACTACTAGTTAAAGTAGAGTTGGAGAAATTATTGGATGTCGGATTCATACGCCCAATTGATTATCCTGAATGGATTTCTAATTTAGTACCTGTCAGTAAACCAGATCACAGTATCCGAATATGTACAGACTTCAGAGATATCAACACAGACGTGCCTTTTGGACATAAACGTGCCTAAATTGTGCACAGACGTGACTCTAGAACCTAAACGCTCAAAGGGACATGAGGGTGATTTTGTAGCCATATGATTCTTTTGACATCATTGTATCATGACACATTTGATTATATATGAGAGATGATTCACCATTTTTGCGGCAGCTATATGCATGTGTACCTTATGTGATGAAATGTTCTTATGTGATGCTTATGATATAGATGCAAATATGTATATGATGCAATGCAATATTTTTGTTCTTTTATGTTTTATATGGGATGCATGATGCAAATGTGAATGTATGAAATGCAAATGAATATGATAATGCAAATGATTATTTACATGATGGAAATGTAAGATGTGCTAACATGTGTTGTATGTAGGATGTGATGCAATTGTGATATCTATATGTATGTACGAAATGCTTATATGTGGTGATGCAGGTGCAACTATATGAAATGCAAATGTTTTTGGTGTGTCATTATACTCACTCATGTGATAGCGGGCTATGTGGACTCAAGCAGGACAATGGAAGTCAATCAAGAAAGGGGGATGGAAGACAGAAGATATGAAAGTGAAAAGAGCTTCTTGTGCGTTATCATCATTGAGCCTTATTATGGCAAAATAGGTTATGACTGTTGGGAAAAATGGTGTCTCAACCTTGCATTTATGCGAGGTTACTATTTATAGTAAGTTTTTATTTGAGCACGAAATGGTGCGAAACTCTCCCTGAAGCTTCTGGTTGGCTAGATAAGCATTCCGGTAAAGTTGCATCGCAAGGTCACAGCTAGTTTTGAAGATATTAAAGTTTTCATATTGGAGGGGTGCAATAAAATGTTTAAACTTAATTTTGGGGACTTTAGAGGCTCCGAAACGCCCTGAAAAGTTGCCGTAACCGGCGAAGCGGGTTACGAGGTGATAGAGCACTTCGCGAGCTTTCCAGCGCTTCAAACGGTTCGTCAATCGGACACCCGGTTCTCAAGTTATGGCCTCCGGAAGTTTGTACTCCTGAAATAGGAAAAAATAATTTGTATCGAATACATAAATGAGCTGTAAAAGGGAGCGACACGTGTTGATGTGTGCTTTAACATGTCATAGAAGGGAGATAAGGTCGGCTACACCTTATTGGGTGGTTTTAGCCCATGGTTTTGTAATACCGTTTGACGGTTTCTTGTATTGTATCTCCTATTTATGAGGTGTGTGAGATAGAGGTTGTGTGTAAGAGTCTTATGGCTATTGAGTTGCCTCTGAATCTCTGATTAGTGCTACTCCTGTGAAGAGCTTGCTCTGCGAGTATTTTGTAATCTGTTTTTGATTGCTGAATAAAATATTGAGCTGCTTTTGGAGGGTGGGGTTTTTCTCCCGAAAGGGTTTTCCCCATGTAAATCATTGTGTTGTGGTATGAATGCTATTATATCTATTTCTATTTTCTGTAACTGTTGTAACGATCTGAAAAATTTTTGCATTACCCTCCTCTCAAGGTTAGTGTAGGAAGTTGTTTCCGCTACTTAACTTCCTTACAAGTGGTATCAGAGCCTGATCACCTTTGGTTTCAATTGTGGGCAGTTGGGTTTTTTGAACTAATCCAGATTTGAGTGGGAGCTTGTGCAGAAGACACTTTTTGATCTTGTTGCAGGAATATTCAGATGGCGAGTTCGTCAGGGAGAATAGAGGTGGAGAAATTTAACGGAAGTAATTTTGAGATGTGGAAGCTGAAGATGGAAGATCTGCTAATAGATCGAGATCTTTGGGATGCTGTTGATGCGAATGTCCAAAGGCCCTCAGATCCTACTGCGGCAGCTCAGTATGATGTTATGGACCGAAAAGCCAAGGGTCTAATCAGACTGTGCCTGGCAGACTCTGTTCTAATCAATGTTCATGAAGAGAACTCTGCAAAGAAGCTATGGACTAAGCTTGGTGAGATGTATCAAGTGAAATCTTTATTAAATCAAATTTTCTTAAGAAAGAAATTGTATTCCTTGAAGATGGAAGAGGGTGGACGAATTGTAGACCACCTAGAAGCATTCAATATGATTGTGGCTCAATTAGTATCCGTCGGTGTTAAGATGGACGAGGAGGAGAAATGTCAAATCTTGCTTTGTTCTTTGCCTGATTCGTGGGATTCTCTTGTTATGGCTATCGGTAGTACTTCTGTCGTTTTGAAATCTGAAGACGTGGTGGGTGCCCTACTTGGTGAAGAGATGCGAAGGAAGGTATCCATCAGTTCAAAGGAAGCCCTAACCGTTCGTGGAAGACCTAAGGAGAAAGGCAAGAAGAATGAGAAGCGCGGCAAGTCCAAATCCAAAGGGAGATCGAAATCTCCTGGAAAGTCCAAAGTCATTTGCTGGAATTGCGGTAAACCGGGTCACATCCGTAAGGACTGCAAAGAAGAAAAGAAGAAGAAAAAGAAAAAGTTTGATTCTGATTCTGAGTCCGACAAGGAAGATGGCGATGCATTTATTGCGGCTTTGGTGACTCATGCAGGTAATGATGCCTGGCTAATTGACTCAGGTGCATCTTTTCATATGACTTCCAATAGAGATTGGTTTTCTGAATATGAAGGATTTAATGGAGGTAAGGTGTACTTGGGTGATGATTCACATCTAGACATTGTTGGTCGAGGTAAAGTTAGAATCAGGTTTTCTGATGGTAGAATAAAAAGGATTAATGGTGTGCTGCATATCCCTGGATTAAAACGAAACCTGTTATCTGTGAGCAAACTGATAGATGCAGGTGTGCAGGTAGTCTTTTCTGAAGCAGGATGTAAGATGATTAAGGGTGCTATGGTAGTTGCTAGAGGTGTCAAGTTTGGCACTTTGTATAAGCTTGAAGCATACACTATTGAGTGTAATAGCACTTCTGTAAAAAGTAAATCTGTGGATACTTCACTGGAAGATTTGAAGGTTTCACCTTCAGCAGATGGAAATGGTTTTTGGGTACCTAAGGGTGCTCTTTCGTCTGAAGCAAAGTTACCTGCAGAGAAGACTATGTTATGGCACCAGAGACTTGGCCACATTGGAGAAAAGGGTCTAAGGACCTTGAAAAATAAAAACCTTGTTGAAGGTTTGAATGACTGTAACCTTGACTTTGATTTCTGTGAGCATTGCATTTATGGAAAACAAAACCGCGTTCAGTTTTACTCGAGTTCTCATAAAACTTGTGGTGTTTTGGATCTTATCCATTCTGATGTGTTTGGTCCAGTAGATGTCTCTTCGATTGGAAAATCCACATATTATGTTTCATTTATTGATGATTTTAGTAGAAGGACATGGGTTTATTTTCTAAAGAGTAAATCTGAAGTTTTTAGTCGTTTTAAAGAATTTAAAGCAATGGTTGAGTTGCAGACTGGAAAGAAAATAAAATGTTTGAGAACTGATAATGGCGGTGAGTTTTGCTCTAATGATTTTGATAGATTCTGTAAAGACTGTGGAATTAACAGGCAAAAGACAACTCCGTATTCTCCACAGCAGAATGGAGTTGCAGAAAGAATGAACAGGACACTGATGGAAAAGGCTAGGAGTATGTTGAGTGGTGCTGGTCTCGAACAAAAGTTTTGGGCTGAAGCTGTTGCCACTGCTTGCTACCTGATTAACAGGTCTCCTACATCAGCTCTTGTTGATAAAACACCTATGGAAGCATGGTCAGGTCACAAGCCTTCATTGAGACATCTTAGAGTTTTTGGTTGCGAGGCATATGCACATGTGCCAAAGGAGAAGCGAACAAAGTTGGAGAACAAGGCTGTGAAATGTATCTTCATCGGGTATAGTTATGGTGTGAAAGGATACAAGCTTTGGGACCCTGTTGCACAAAAGGTAATTCACAGTAGAAGTGTTATTTTTAGAGAAATTAAGTCTCCTTCTGTTACACTGCAGCCAGAACAGACTAAAAAGGAAGATGTGATTCAACTTCCTTCTACACCTGAAAGAGTTGAATCAAGACCCCTAGATAGGCAAGAATTTGAGGAGAGCTCGTCTAGCTCTGAATCTTCAGAAGAGGAGGAAGAACCTCCAACTCAGCTTGCTCGAAGGTCTACAAGACATAGACAACCACCTGAAAGGTATTCACCTGATGATTGGAGATGTATTTTTGCTCTGAATACTAGTGTGGATGAACCGAAATCTGTAGAAGAGGCATTAGGTATGAATGATGCAGAATCCTGGAAGATTGCTATGGAGGAAGAAATGGCAGCTTTGAAAAAGAATGATACATGGGATCTTGTACCATTGCCTGAAGGACGAAAACCTATTGGTTGTAAATGGGTGTTCAAGAAAAAGATTGGTTCAGATGGAAGCATTGAAAAGTATAAAGCAAGGTTAGTTGCGAAAGGCTACTCTCAGGTCGAGGGTGTTGATTACGGTGAGATATTTTCTCCTGTTGCAAAAATGACGTCCATTAGATTTTTTCTTTCTATTGCTACTGCTTATGATTTAGAGGTTGAGCAAATGGATGTGAAAACTACTTTCCTTCATGGTGATTTGGAGGAAGATATTTATATGACACAGCCGGAGCACTATGTGGTGAAAGGCAAAAGAAATTTGGTCTGTAAATTGAAGAAATCTTTGTATGGCCTCAAACAAAGTCCTAGGATGTGGTACTAGAAATTTGATACATATGTGTTGAGTTTGGGATTTGAACGTTCTAAATCTGATCACTGTGTTTATTATAAATCTTATGGTGATCATTTCTTATTCATTGCATTGTATGTTGATGATATGTTATTCATTGGTAAAGGGAAAGGTATGATTTCAGAACTGAAGTCTCAGCTCGCTGCTAAATTTGAAATGAAAGATCTTGGTGCAGCAAAGCACATTCTTGGGATGGAAATTAGAAGAGATAGGGTGAACAGAAAGCTATGGCTAGGCCAAAGTAAGTATGTGAATTCAGTGTTACAGAGGTTCAACATGCAGAATTGTAGACCATTGAGTGTTCCTTTTACAGTTGGAACGAAACTATCTGTTTCAGATTGTCCTACATCCCCTTTGGAGATGGAAGACATGAGCAGAGTGCCTTACCAGAGTGCAGTTGGAAGCTTGATGTATGCTATGGTCTGTACTAGACCAGACATTGCCCAAGCAGTGGGAGTACTTTCTAGATATATGTCTAATCCTGGTAGAGTTCATTGGGATGCAGTCAAAAGAGTCTTCAGATATTTGAAGGGTACTTCAGAGTATTCTTTGTGTTATCATGGTAATTCAGTTGGAGACATGACTTCCCTTGATATCCATGGTTATGTAGATTCAGATTGGGCAGGTGATATTGATAGCAGAAGATCCACCAGTGCTTATGTGTTTACTTTGTTTGGTGGTGCAATTAGTTGGATGAGTAAGCGACAGGCTGTGGTTGCTTTATCCACTACTGAAGCAGAGTATATGGCAGCTACTCATGCTTGTAAAGAGGCCATTTGGCTTAAGAGACTGTGTTCGGATATTGGAATAAAACAAGGTAAAGTGACAGTTTACTGTGACAGTCAGAGTGCAATTAGCCTAGCTAAGAACCCGACATTTCATGCCCGGACCAAACATATTGATGTTCAGTATCATTTTGTTAGAGATATGGTCGAAGATGGTAGGGTGAAGCTGGTTAAGGTGGAAACTTTGATGAATGTTGCAGATGCTTTAACTAAGGCTGTGAGCACAGAGAAGTTCAGATGGTGTTCAGAGTCTATGGGCCTTGTGGCCCCTAGCAATTGATTCATTGTGTTGACATTCCCTTCCGCTCATGCAAGGTGTTCGACAAGTGGGAGATTTGTTGGGAAAAATGGTGTCTCAACCTTGCATTTATGCGAGGTTACTATTTATAGTAAGTTTTTATTTGAGCACGAAATGGTGCGAAACTCTCCCTGAAGCTTCTGGTTGGCTAGATAAGCATTCCGGTAAAGTTGCGTCGCAAAGTCACAGCTAGTTTTGAAGATATTAAAGTTTTCGTCTTGGAGGGGTGCAATAAAATGTTTAAACTTAATTTTGGGGACTTTAGAGGCTCCGAAATGCCCTGAAAAGTTGCCGTAACCGGTGAAGCGGGTTACGAGGTGATAGAGCACTTCACGAGCTTTCTGGCGCTTCAAACGGTTCGTCAATCGGACACCCGGTTCTCAAGTTATGGCCTCCGGAAGTTTGTACTCCTGAAATAGGAAAAAATAATTTGTATCGAATACATAAATGAGCTGTAAAAGGGAGCGACACGTGTTGATGTGTGCTTTAACATGTCATAGAAGGGAGATAAGGTCGGCTACACCTTATTGGGTGGTTTTAGCCCATGGTTTTGTAATACCGTTTGACGGTTTCTTGTATTGTATCTCCTATTTATGAGGTGTGTGAGATAGAGGTTGTGTGTAAGAGTCTTATGGCTATTGAGTTGCCTCTGAATCTCTGATTAGTGCTACTCCTACGAAGAGCTTGCTCTGCGAGTATTTTGTAATCTGTTTTTGATTGCTGAATAAAATATTGAGCTGCTTTTGGAGGGTGGGGTTTTTCTCCCGAAAGGGTTTTCCCCACGTAAATCATTGTGTTGTGGTATGAATGCTATTATATCTATTTCTATTTTCTGTAACTGTTGTAACGATCTGAAAAAGTTTTGCATTACCCTCCTCTCAAGGTTAGTGTAGGAAGTTGTTTCCGCTACTTAACTTCCTTACAATGACAATCGAGGCATATGTTCGGCCCAGAAAGTCATTGTACCAGTTTGTATGGAGATAAGACAGTCACAAACAAGGAATGCCCCAGTTCATACTAGACTCACAATGTCCTCATATCCTTGGACAAGTCATAGCATTACTAAAAGATAATCCACAGACAGCAAACAAAATAGGTGACGATACCCCATCCTCGCCTTTCTAGTCAAAGACATCCTAGAGATAGAATCTCTAGTCAGAGACATCCCGGAAAAGCTAAAAGACATGTCACCAAAAAAGATAAAATCAAAAGAAAACCAAGACTCGACACCAACATCCATTGTAGTCCTCAAGTTTAGTGTCTCTTGTCACTTGTATAAGTCATATTTGATTGTGGTCACAATGTTCACTTTCACAAAAAGGATAGATTAACACCGAACCATATGTTGTCTGAGTCTGTTGAAAGATTTGATTTGTTGAAGCCCTTTGTTGCCGCTGTGTCTCATCTGAAACTGACTCAGTCCATGAAATGGATACTTTATTGCGGAGAAGACGAAACTTTATTGCGGATCTTCGATGCAAATGTTGCTTTATTGCGGATTGTGCGCGGATAGACTTGAAGGAAGCTGGAAGAAACTGTACTCCTTGAAACATGTGATGTTCTCAATTCCACACCCATCACTAGACGTAGGATTGGCCGTAGTCACAGATATGATCTGATTTATTATGGATGGAAAGGGAGTGAAAAAGGGGGGGTTATGGATGGCTAACCAATCTTAGGTAGATCAATAACAAGCCATGATGAGAATGGGTAAGTTTATTATGAGTGAATAGGTTGTGAGTGTGTGCCATGTGAAGGATGAAAGAGAATCCTGAAGGAGAGAGGAGCAAAGTCTCTACGCATGGCACTGGTGACCCAGTTTTCACCATGGTACTTGCCTAGGGCGCCATCGAAGTGGTTTTCACCATTGGACGAAATTATTTCTCTTTACTTTTTTGGATTTTTCAATTTTTTTGTGTCACAAGGCGCCTGTTTGCCAGGTTTTCGCCAAGTAACGATTTTTTTGTTTTATAATTTTTTTGTATTTTTTGAATTTTTTTGATTTTTTTTGCATTTTTGAATTAGGATGCTCCAGAGAATTATGTGTAGAACCTGCGAAGGTGCATGTTGTTGATAGGATCCTCCAAGGGTTCACCTTCTGTAGTTGAGAGCTGATATGCCCTAGATCCATATACCGCTATGATGATGTAAGGACCAAGCTAGTTTGGTTCAAACTTGCCCTTCTTATCTCTGTCTTGCTGATTCTTGGGGTTCTCTTTGAGGACTAAGTCACCTACTTCAAATGTACGAGGCTTCACCTTGTGATTGTAGCTGTGACTCATTCTTTGTTGGTAAGCCTTGAGATGATTAAAAGCAGTGTGTCTTCTTTCCTCCAGCAGTTCTAATTCTTGTAAGCGAGATACCCTCTAATCTTCATCGTTGATTATGTTTCTCAAAGAGACCCATAAAGAAGGTAACTCGACCTCAATAGGCAAGATGGCTTCAGCGCCGTAGACAAGTGAGTAGGGTGTAGCTCCTGTAGGTGTGCGGACACTTGTGTGGTAGGCCCAAAGTGCAGGATTGAGTTGGATATGCCAGTTACGACCAGCGTCGTCGACTGTCTTTTTAAGGATTTTGAGAATTGTTTTGTTAGACGCCTCAGCTTGGCCATTACCTTGGGGGTAATATGGTGTGGAGAAACGATGGGAGATATGGAAGTGGTCACAGAGTTCACGAACATCCTGATTTTTGAAGGGACGCCCATTATCAGTGATAATGGAAGTAGGAATCCCGTATTGGCAAATGATGTAGTTCATGATGAAGGTAGCAATTTGTTTCCCAGTGACTTGTGTGAGAGGCACGGCTTCAATCCATTTTGTGAAATACTCTGTGGCTGTGATAATGAATTTATGACCATTAGAAGAAGGAGGGTGAATCTTGCCTATGAGATCGAGTCCCCACTGACAAAAGGGCCAAGGAGATGCAAGTGGTTGTAGTTCTTGTGCTGGTGCATGTATGAGGTCTCCATGAATTTGACATTGCTTACATTTCTTGACAAACTGATATGAGTCTTTTTCCATAGTAGGCCAGTAGTATCCAGTCCTGATGAGTTTCTTGGCCAAGGTAGGACCACTAGTATGTGGACCACATATCCCTTCATGCACTTCTCGTAACGCAATCTGAGCTTCATCACTTTCTAAACATCTAAGAAGAGTGCCATCTAGACCTCGTCGGTATAGGATATCAGCTAGAATGACATATCGAGAAGATTGGCGAATGAAAGTGCGGTGTTGGTTATTCGATAGATCAAGAGGTAAGATATTGTCGCGAAGGTATGTGAATATGGAACCATATAACTGGGATTCAGGACCAACAATGCATATCATTTCAGTAGGAGTGATCTCGTATGAAGGAACCAGCAGGTTGTCTACCAGGAACTCATAGCAGGTCTCATTTTGCGGTAGATCAATTAGCGAAGCAATTGTAGCCATGGCATCTGCGGCACGATTCTGTTCTCTTGGTATCTGCTCAAAATCTATCTTTGTGAAGTGCTATTTCAAATCATCTACCAGTTGTTTGTAAGGCATTATTTTTTCATCTTTTGTTTGGTAATCATCAGTTGCTTGACGGATGACAAGTTGAGAATACCTAAAAACACGAAGTTCTTAGATCTTCCACTGAACTGCAATTCTTAATCCAGTTGTTAATGCCTCATATTCTGCTATATTGTTAGTGCAAGGAAATGACAAGCGATATGATTTTGGTATAGAATCGCCCTGAGGAGTTATAAAGAGTATACCAGCTCCTGCCCCATGCTGTGTATATGAGCCGTCAAAGTATAATTGCCATGGCTTCACATGTGATATTATTAAAATTGCTTCATCTGGAAATTCTGACTGTAGAGGAGCATCATCTATCATTGGGGCATCTGCTAATTGATCTGCAATTGCTTGTCCTTTGATTGCTTTTCTGTCTACATATTTGATGTCGAATTCACTCAGAATCATTACCCACTTGGCCAGTCGTCCAGTTAGTGTAGCTTTGTTGAGAAGATATTTTAGTGGATCAATTCTTGCAATCAACTTAGTTTTGTGAGTGAGCATATAATGTCGTAACTTCTGTGAAGCAAAGACCACTGCGAGACATGCACGCTCGATTGGTGTGTAGTTTAGCTCATATCCCACCAATGTGCGACTGATATAGTATACTGCTTTTTCCTTACCGTCAGCTATTTGTTGTGCTAGGAGTGCCCCCAGTACTGTTGGAGTAGCTAATATGTAAAGTAGCAAAGGCTGATCTGGAATTGGCGGCATCAAAACTGGTGGATTCAAAAGATAGTCTTTGAGCGTCTGAAAAGCCTGTTGACAGTTCTCATCCCATTTGAACTTGATGTTTTTATGTAGCAGGTGCTGGAAAGGATTACACTTATCCGCAAGTTGTGCTATGAATCTTTGTATGGACTGGAGTCTCCCTTGTAAGGATCGAAGTTGACTGATATTTTTGGGCAGCGGCATGTCTAAGATAGCTTTGACTTTTGCTGGATCGGCCTCGATTCCTCTTTTAGACACAATGAATCCTAGGAGCTTCCCAGAGGTTACTCCAAAGACACATTTCTTAGGGTTTAACCTTACTTTGTACTTTTCCAACGGATCAAAGATGACTGAAAGTATGTCCAAGTGTGTATCTCTGTCTATTGATTTTCCCAAGAGATCATCAACATAATCTTCCACAGTTATGTGCATGAGATCATGAAAAATGGTGGTCATGGCTCTCTGATAAGTAGCGCCTGCATTTTTCAGCCCAAAGGGCATGACATTCCAATAGAAGGTTCCCCATGGACAAGTGAATGATGTTTTATGTTGATCTTCGGGTGCAATCCTGATTTGATTATAACCAAAAAATCCGTCCATTAAAGATAACATTTCATGACCTATTGTGAGATCAACGATCAAGTCAATGTTTGGTAATGGGAAATCGTCCTTTGGACAAGCTTTGTTGATATCTCTGAAGTCTGTACATATTCGGATACTGCGATCTGGTTTACTGACAGCTACTAAATTAGAAATCCATTCGGGATAATCAATTGGGCGTATGAATCCGACATCCAATAAACATACTTGATGAGGTTGTTTCCGCAAAGCTTAGGTGATCAAGCTATGGAATGGTTTTCTCAATTACCTCCCGGTATTAAGTCATGGGGCGACTTAGCAAAGGCATTCATTCAACATTTCTCCTACAATATAGAAACAGATGTCTCAGTCACTACCTTGTGCAATACTAAGCAAAAGGAAGGAGAATCTTCAGATACTGCACAAACGCGTCTCTACAACACAGACGCGCCTTTTGGACATAAACGTGCCTAAATTGTGCACAGACGTGACTCTAGAACCTAAACGCTCTTACAAGGCACAAACGCGTCTAAAATTCACTAACGCGGCTACATTGAACGCAAACGCGGTCCCAGACGTAGACGCGCCTAGAACCGACACAGACGTGCCTGTTGGACACAGACATGCCTGGCACCGACACAGACGCGGTTGCACGTTTTTGCATTTTTTTGGTACCCTATTCCTAGTGCATTTATTGCTACCTACTGAGCATTCATGACAAAAATTGAAATGCATGAAAGTACGAGGAGGTTTGGTGGTACTTACTGGCTCTCCTGCCTCTGCTGGCCGAATCTGTGTACGAAGGCCATCGCTGCTGACTGTTGTTGCTCTTTTCTTGCTCTGCACTGTGATCTCGTAAGGGTGTGGATGACAATGAGGATGTCTTTTGCTCGTGGTCTATCTTATAGCCTACCCTAGCCCTCACCCTCATTTCCCGAGTCAGTATTCTTCATCCTGTGACTTTGTCACTTTATTCGGTCAGTCCATTCTAACCTTTCTTTCTTATCGAGAGATTGTCTGCAATCTTTTCAGACATTTTCATCCAATCTCTCAAGGGGGCATATTATTCCCATACTGGGGCAACTCTGTATCAGTTCATCTTATCTTCTTTGAAACAACGCGACAAGCCGCATTGTCTCAAAGAGGGGCAAAATGTAGAAACTCAAAATTGTCATGTCTAATTAAATAAATATTTTATTTATTTAATTATCTAAGCCTAATTCTTCTATTAATTAAATAAATTTTTATTTATTTAATTAATTCATTTATCCTCTTCTAGCCTTATTTCTCATTTAAATAAATACATTTATTTATTTAAATTACCCCTTTCCTAAATTAAATAAATATTTTATTTATTTAATTGTCCTATTTCTCCTATTAATTAAATGAATCTTTATTTATTTAATTAATTCATTATCTTTTTCTACACATGACACATGTCATTCATCTCTTAATTCCTACTCTACCTACCTCTTTCATTATTTTGGTATTTCTTTTACCTACCCTCTAATCCTAGCTGACCTCTCTTTTTACACCTCTCAATCTTAACCCTCCATTTCTTATTGTGTCTTCTATTTAAGAAGATGCTTCCTTCATTATCAAACCCTAATCACTCATGCTAATGACTAATTTTGAAGACTTGGCTACACTACAATCCTACTTGCAACCACATTCCGTTCTTTGTTGAGCTCTTGTGCATACAAAAATCTGAGAGCAAATATACATCAAGCAAGATCAATGGAGATAGGAAGAATGGAGATCAAAACCCTATTGGACATGTGATGGTATAATCTTTGTGATTTTGAGTTATTTGCATTGTCTTAGGTAATCTTCATATGTTATGGTGGATCTTTGTTCATTGTTAGGCTAGGGTTTAGTGGTTGGATTCATTTAGCCTTTCAATATTGTTATTATTGTATCCATTTTCACCATAAACAATAATCAAATATAGACACCGCAATACCATTTTCACTAGGATTCATCCTAGAGGCACCAACATAATTCACCTTGAAAAAAGGAGGAGGAGGACACCATTTAGCTAATTTCCTTCTATTAACCCCATCAAAACATTTAGCAATCAAACCCTAAGAAGGAAGGGACTTCAAAGAACTCCAAAATCTAGTTATCCTATTATCCCAATGAGAATATTATGTGAGATGAATGAGGTTCTTATAAATGTAAGAAAGACAAACCTCAAAAATATAAGCCTCAATTCTAGACAAAATATTTGACAAATGAGATTGTTTCTTATGAAAAATTATACTATTTCGCTTCAACCAAATATTCCATATAACAATTGAAGAGGTAATTATCCATAAACAAAAATAAAAATAAGAGGAAAATATGATAGGTCGGGATCTAGTTTGGGAAAGGAGATCTGGACATAAGGAAAAGGACCAACCCAATTTATCAAAGAGCCAATACCAACAGATGGAGGAAAATTGACAATGCAAAAATAAATGAGAAGAGGATTCCAAATGAGAGTTGCATAACACACAAAGAAAAATAGTTGTTATACCAAGCCTATCCAATCTCATACCCATAAGCACCCTATCCTGAACTGCAAGCCACAAAAAGGCTCCAACCTTAGGAAGACAAGCATAATGCGAAAAAAGCTTATGAGGCCAAGAGGAATCCTCTGAGAAAGAGATAAGGGAGCAATAGCCATATTTAACAGTATAAGAACCAGAAATATTTTTAGTCTAATTCAATTCATCCGCAAAATATAGAAAGACAATTGGTCAATCACTCAATTCCTTAACATAAGCATCCTTTAAATATTGGTCCACATGCAGAAATTCTATGGATTTCCATTTAACCTCTCTGAAAGGACCCAAAGCATCCACATAAAAATAATCAACAACATGTACACCCCAAAGAGAAGAAATAAGATTCATAATAGGAGATAAATCTCTAAGGTTAACCAAAGCATCATGTCCATTCCAAACCTCATCCCAAAATCTGGCCTTCTTAACATCATGAATAATCCATGAAAGCCAAGGGAGAATAACCTTTCTGCACTAAGCCAAAAAATTTCAAATAGAGGAACCTTTTGGTAACATCGAAATAATAAAAATACTCTCTCGAGGATCATTTCCTAAGTATTTAGCAAATACAAGATTTTCCCACAAGGAATGAAGATCTTTATATAATTTCCACACCAACTTCACCCCCAAAGCAAGATTTTGCTTATCAAGATCCCAAATACCAGAGCCTCTAAATTCCTTAGGCAAATGTTTTTATTCCCATGATAGAAGGGGGAGCTTATGTCTCCCATCCTTATTACTTTTAAAAGAAAAGACCTAAGAGTATACTACAATTGAATTATAGAGGCCTTAGGAGTTTTCAGAACAAACATTAGATATATGGGAGCAACATTTAGAACAGATTTAATAAGCAATATTTTACCAGCTAGTGAGAGCCACTTATGATTCCAAGATAGGATTCTATTTGAGATTGAGGAAAATACCTTATTCCAAAAGCAATTCTTTTCATCACTCATGAAAAAAGGGAATCCCAAATACTTACAAGGAAAAACACCAATCTCAAAACCCCAAAAAGATTGCAATCTTTGTTTAACCAAAGGAGAAGTATTAAGAAATAAAATCTTAGATTTAAAAGTATTAAATTTTTGCCCTGGCAAGGTAGAATAATTCATAATTATTTTTTTAATCACTTTAGTGTGCAATGGGTATGCCAAAGAGGTGTGGATGATCAATTGGGGAAAATTCAGTCTATTTTTTGGATAAATTTGTGTGGTGCACGAGGTCAATTTGTGGCCATGATGTTGTTTGTATAACAAAGCAATTAATTAAGAGGTGATACCTTAAAATCAACTATGAATCCACTTACAAGGATTTAAACATAACTGAAATGAAACCTTGGAATTGAGAAGATAATCAAGTTTTATTAGCAACAAGCTCATAGTATCTTTGCAATAGGGTGAGCACAAGGGTGAGGTTGAGATAGGGTTATAAAGAGGGATATATAGAGGGGTAAGAGTGAGAGAGAGATCGGTAAAGAGATAGAGAAGAAGATGGAGATATAGATGGAGTCAAACATAGAGATGGAGAATGGGGAGAGGAAGATGGAGAGGAGAGAGATATGAGAGAGATAGAGAGAGAGGGGAGAGAAATATATAGATATGAAAGAGAAAAATAAATATTTGGAGAGAGATGAAGATATAGAAAGTTAAAGATAGAGAAAGGAAGTGATATATAGAGAGGGGGACATATATAGTGATAGAGAGAGATAGAGATAGAGGGATAGATGAAAGAAGCGATAGGGATAAATAGATATATAGAGGAAAAGAGATGGATATAGAGGTCCAAAAAGAGGCAGAATGAGAGAGAGATGGATTGATAGAAGGAGGCATGTCTAGAGATTAGGGGGAGAGATGAAGATAGATGTAGAGAGGAAGATGGAGAAGAAGAGGAGGATGAAGATAGATGTAGAGATGAAGATAGAGAAAAGGAGGAGGGAAAAAAAGATAGAGCAAGGGAGAGGGGGAGATAAAGAGAGGTGATAGATAGGGAGATACAAAGATGAAGAGATATAAAGAGATAAAAAAGAAGACAAAGAGATGCTATATGTGTGTGTGTCTCTATATATATGGTGAGATAGAACTAGAAAATAAGAGATATATAAAGAGGGGAAGAGGGAGAGAGATAAATAAATGGACAAATAGAATTGGAGAGAGGGTGAGAGAAATACATGACATAGATATATATTGGAAAAGAAAGATAGAGATATAGAGATATACAAGAAGAAAAAAGGAGAGATGTAGAGATCTAAAGAGATAAATAGGGGGATAAGGAGGGAATGAGGGAGGGAGAGATGGGGAGAAATAGAGAGGAGGGTAAGATAAAGAGAGGGATGGCCCAGAGAGAGAGAGAGTAGGGGAAATTGATATAGATAGAGGAAAATATAGATACATAGTGTAATGTCCCACCAGGAAACCCTAAAGCGATAAAAATAAAACACTAGATAAGAGTGCAACAATTTGTTTTTTTAAAACTTAATATGTTTAATTGTACATTGAGTTAACATAATTTTAGGTTGCACAACAAAAGACTTAACTTAACACCTAGAGGATTTCCCAACTTGGTTAACTAGGTTTACCACTAACATCACTAACAAGAATTAATCCAATTAAGTTGATTAAATTTAATAACACAATTACACTTAATCAATGGTTAATTCGTCCAATAGTCTTAATTATAGAAAATAGGCTTAAGTTCACTCATTAAGAATCTAACCATTACATTACATCTAATATTCAAATGAAACATATGCATTAACTTTTAATTTTCATTCATACATTGTTTGCATTATAAGATAATAAATACATTCCATTGTAATAATCACCAAGTTACAAAATTAGATAATGTTACATTACAATTTACATCTTGCCATGAAGGCATAAATATAAAATTAATAACATCTCACCATGAAAGGTCCAAGATATACAAAGAATGATCCATAACAAATGGGATCCAACTGGATAACAAAATGCTCGAATCCAAGCACAACTAGAACACCTGTGAAGCCAATTCCTGCAAGAAGGGACAAACACACCCGATGGAAAGTGGCACTACCACCCGACCATGTGCCTCAAAAAAAACCACCCCACCGTGCTAGGAGATTAGAATAAGACCCACTAGCAACCTCAAGGTATGTCTGCCCTCACATATGTGAGGTAGCGTTGCACAACCCACCCCTTTATAAGGGGGCCCATGTGGCTATAAAAAGCCACGTGGGGTGCGGTAGCTTTAAAAAGTTTTTTTTTTTAATTATTTATTTATTTTCTTGTTAGTTTTAATTTTTTTTGTGAGAAAAAAATATATATTTGTAAGATTCAGAATATATATATTTTTCTTTTTCTAAAAGGGGAAAATGATTATTTTAATTTTGGTAAAAAAAATATTAATATTAGATTAATTAATATATAAATTAATTTATATTTTAATATGTATAACATATATATAATTATATAAATGAGATTTCGGTTTTAAATTTATTGTGAGGTGTTGATATTTATTTTATGGTGTAAATTGAATATAGATGAATTAGAAAACCTTGGTCGACATGTGTTTTAAATGAAATGGAACATTTTTATCATTTTAGATTAACAAAATTGTGTGTTTTGAGTTACTGTATTCACATTCCTTTTCGAAAATGCAAAGTTCTTGGTTAAATTTATCAGGTATTGTCATGTGGTAGTCTTCATGGTTGTGGTTGTTTCTTGTCAAGGATTTATCAGTTAGTTAACCTTGTGTGAGGGTTGATTTAGCCAAGTGCTTTAATATTATTTTTAACTCTATGTACTATTTCATTTGTATACCTTGGTTTTGGGGAGTTCATCTAATTTTTGGTTAAGTGTCATAAGGGAGAGTGGCTTTCGATTGGGGGTCACTCCCAAAGTGGTTAGCAGGGTAACCCATCGAAAGTTTTCTTTAGTAAGTGTTAGCTTAATAATATATTAGGGGGATTGATAGATGAAAACACTAAGTAAGATAACTATGCCTTGCTCATGGTTGAGTGCTACTACAGACTCCAGATGCAGTGAGAAGGCCTGGAATGGAAAACCAACAACCTTGACTTCATGAAATGATTGTTTGGGTACACATGAGACTTGGATGGGGCCGCAGCTTTGGGAGAGGTTACCAGGGTAACCCAGGATGGGGGCCAGGACCTATGGAGGCCTGCCAGGGTAACCATACCAAGCTATGTGATGACACTCGTCCCTTATGGGAACTAGTATGTAGTCTTGTTGATTTGACTTGATTTTGATGTGGATTCATGTTCTACGAGAGTTACTTCATGTGTGTCTATCTGATGTTGTGATTTCAACCATGTGTGTGTGCATACATTGAGGTTGCTAGTGGGTCTTATTCCTATCTCCTAGCATGGTCGGGTGGTTCTTTTTGAGCGACATGGTTGGGTGGTAGTGCCACTTTCCATTGGGTGTGTTTGTCCCTTCTTGTGGGAGTTGGCTTCATAGGTGTTACAGTTGCGCTTGGATTCAAGAATTTCATTACCCAGTTGGATCCCATTTGTTATGGACCATTCTTTGTATATATTGGACCTTTTACGGTGAGTTGTTATTCATTTGATATTTATGCCTTCATGGCAAGATGTAAATTGTAATGTAACATTATCTGATTTTGTAAATTAGTGATTATTCAAATGCAATGTATTTATTATCTTATGATACAAACAATGTATGAATACAAATTACAAGATAATGCATATGTTTCATTTGAATATTAGATGTAATGTAATGGTAAGATTCTTAATGAATGAACTTAACCATGTTTTCTATAATTAATACTATTAGATGAATTAACCATTGACTAAGTGTAATTATGTTATTAAGTTTAATCAACTTAATCAGATTAATTCTTGTTAGCCATGTCAGTGGTAAACCTAGTTCACCAAGCTGGGAAACTCTTTAGGTGTTGATGTTAAGTCTTCTATTGTGCAATCTAAACTTATGTTAACTCAATGTATGATTAAACTTTTTAAGTTAAAAAAAAACAAATTATTGTACTCTTATCTAGTGTTTTAGTTTTATCCCTTCAGGGTTTCCTAGCGGGGCATTACACATAGAGAGGGATAGAGAGAGAGAGATATGTATAGAAAGAGATATATAGATGAGCCAAAAAGAGATGGAGAGAAATATAGAAAGATATATTTGTCAAGAGATATGGAGAAAATGAGAGAGAGAGAGAGGGGGAAAGAGTGAGACAAAGGAGTTGACAAAGACAAGTAATAGAGAGAGAAAGGTTTAGACTTTAGAGAGAGGGAGAGAGATAAAGAGGGGGAAATATAGAGGTATAGAGATAGAGAAAGAGAGAGGGAGAAAGATGGAGTGTGTGTATATACATCAGAGAGAAAAAGTAGAGAAATATAAAAAGAGGGAGTGATGGGGAGATAAGGAGAGATAAGATAGAAAGAGGGAGAGAAGTGATATATAAGGATATAAAGAGATATATAGGGATAGAAAGGATCTAGAGAGAAAATATAACTTATAAAATATAGAGGGGATGAGAAAGAGGGAGAGATAGAAGGAGGGAAAAAGGGGGATAGGAAGAAATAGAGATCTATAAAGATGGTGAGAATTAGAGAGCGGGAGATAAAGAGATATAAAGATAAAGATATAGGAAGTGATATATGGAGAGGTACAGAGGAATAAGGTCAAGGTAAGTTTTTGGGATAAAGTAGTTTCAGTTGTGTCTAAGAAAATTTTGGCATGGAACCACAAATGGCTCACCATGGCTGGGAAAATTGTGCTTATTAAGTCTATTTTGAATGCGGTGCCAATTTACTTATGTCAATTCTAAAAGCCCCAAAGGCTGTTATTGTTAGTTTAAAGGATACTCTAAGGTATTTTCTTTGGAATAATAATAGGGATGGGAAATCTAGGATCCCCTTGTTATCTTGGGATAAGGTTTGTCTTTCTAAAGAACTTGGGGGGGCTGGCATTCGTAGTTTGGATAGTCAAAATTTGGCTCTTGGGGCCAAATTAGTGTGGAAATTGTATGCTAATCCGGTTTCCCTTTATGCTAGAATCATGTTCGCTAAGTATCTTTCTAATGGTTCTAGGGAGACTACTTTTAGGGCCTTGACCCTACCTAATGGGTCAACTATTTGGAACTTCATGGCTAAATGTAGAAATGTCTTGCTCCCGTATCTTTCTTGGGTTGTGCATAATGGTTCAAAAGTTAAAATTGGGGATGATGCTTGGAATGGTTATTGTCCTATGGATTCTATTAGGGATTGGTCTCCCTTGAAATGAATACTTCTCGATAAATGGGGGGTTTTTCTATCGGACTACTTTAATGTAGTTCAATTTGGAAACATGGTGCTGGCTAAATGGAAATCGATTGAGTTTCTTCCTATTAGCCCTAGCCTGAAGGCAAATTTTAATTCGACTCTTAAAGATAGAATTATCATCTTTTCTAAAAAGGATGATGAGTTGATTTGGTCTAAGAATTCTTCTGGAAAATACTCAATGAAAGATGGTTATAATTCTCTTATGCCAGCAAAGGTTCTCTCTTCTTGGCCTTACAAATTATTCTAGCATCCAACATGTCTACTGAAGGCCGGAGATTTTTCTTGGTTTGCTATTCAAGATAGGGTTCTTACTAGAATGACATTAGATAGAATGGGTTTAACTATCATTTTCCCTTGTGTTTTGTGTAAGCAGAAATTGGAATCTTCATCTCATCTTTTTCTTCATTATGATTTTGCCCTAGGATGTTGGGATTGGTTTTTTGAGAAGCTAGGCCTGTCTTTTGTTACTAGTGGGGACCTTCTCTCTCACTTTAGAGCTTGGCCTTTTTTGTTTTCCTCTTCCTTTTATTCCTATCTTTGGATCATAGCTCCATTGATTATTTTTTGGAACATTTGGTTAGAGAGAAATAATAGGATCTTTAAAAGGTCATCCTCTTCACTCTCTAATATTTTAGTCAAGATAGAGGCTTCTATCTCGGAGGTGGCCTTGTCATATATTCATAAAAATTTAGAAAATATGACATCTTTTTCCCATTGGGATGGCATGATCATTAGGACATGGAAATCTCTGTCTTGCATCCCTTCTCATGGGTCAGTTGCAAAGGGTCTAGTTTTTAAATCGAAGAGAATTGTGGCAAACTGGGCTCCTCCTCCTCCAGGTCATTTCAAACTCCATTTTGATGGTGCTTCTACGGAGAATCCGGGTCTAGCTGGGGCTGGTATGGCCATTTTTGATCATAATGTTGTCCTCATTTCTCCTCAATGTCATGCCCTTGGGTCTCAATCAAACAATTTCGCTGAATGTCAAGCTTTGTCACTTGGGATTGATTTGGCTATTTGCCTTGGTATCAAACACCTTTCCATCCAGGGGTATTCAATGGTAGTTATCCAAAGTGTGTTGAACTGCAAAAGTAATTGTTGGCATTTGAAGTATTTAGTTGATCACATTTTGGATAAATTATCCTTTTTTGATACTTATATATTATCTCATTGTTTTCGTGAGTTAAATAAATTGGCAGATTTCTTGGCTAATTTGGCTATTGACTCAACTGCTATTCATAAGAATATAGTAGTTGGCGACATTCCTCAAAACGTCCTCCTCGGGTATATGCCTCATCCCTAAGATTAAGTTATCTATTTTAAATTATTTTTCTTCATTATTGTTGAAATATATATATTATCCTCTTCTCAGTTTAGTTTGTATATGTTCATCATGTGTTAATAGGAGGCTATTTATTCCTATCTATATATGGAGTATTTTTACACTTCTGCAATTGGGTTAGAGGTTAATGTATGTATTTCTTGAGGATTGGAGAGGTGTTTTTTCTGGTGGCAATATATGTTAAAATCTTCTATTCTTATCTTCATTTCTTACAGAAGTATTCATATTATCTTCTTCTTAGTTGAGTATTGTATCTGTTCTTCATGTGTTGATAGAAGGCTTTATTTCTATCTGCATTTGGAGTATTTATACACTTCTGCATATGGGTTAGATGTTAATGTGTGTATTTTTTAAGGATTGGAGAGATATTTTTGGGTGGTAGTATATTTTATCAGCTTGCTCTTAATATGGTTTACACACTTTTTGATCGGCATACTTATATGGGCATGAAATTTATGGACATTATTTGGTTAAGATGTTTTTTCCTCACATATGGCTTACGTCTTTTGTTCACATTTGGTGCACATTGATTCAAGCTGCAGGATGGGATGTATATCTCGGGCACTTCGAGTTAAATGATTTTTTTGGTAATTTTTGGATATCTTCTCTAATGCTTCAAATGTTTTTCTATCTCAAATCGGGGTCAGATTTCCTTAGGTTTTGCTTTCTGATTTTGATTTGATTTTAAGTCTTGTCAGTATTATTGTCATTTATAACAAGTTCAGGCTGTGGCATGTGTGTATTGTGCAATCATTATTGTTCAGTCCTTCATTCCTTTTTGCATGCTTCATCTCCTCAAGCTGCCAGTACATTCCTAAGGTTTTATCCTCCAACGGTTAATATCTATTTGCTAGCCACCTTGTAGTAGTTTAGGTTTGACAGATTTGGCTTACGGATTATTTATTTTGGTTGTTGGTACCCTTACTTGTGGGAGAGTCACTTATGGTTTTTATTGGAAGGCTTTAAATTCATGTGAATTGTTGCAAGCATGATGGTATTGATTTTTTCAATATCTTTTTGGGAAATTCAGTAGTTTTTCTCCTTCAAATACACTTCTTTTCTATCATTTGTAAAAGCAATTTTTTGTGTTTTTCTTTTTGGTTTTTTGGTCCCTTCATCCTGCAAATGTCGTCTTTTCTTCCATGTGGAGTGTATAGAGTGGGGTTAGAAGCTCGATCACTAGGGGAAGAAGATGCAACTGAGGACAATTCTGTTAAAGTTGACAAGGTTTTCAATCTGTTTACTCCCGCAGTGGACTTTGAGCTTCACAGGCTTTTGGGATGTCGGTGGTTACAGGTTGATCGCCAATTTTCTTATGATGAGCTTCTCTCTTATTTTATTATTGTTTGTTTTGATGTTCTTCTCAATATGGATTTGGTTTGCCTCTTGGTATCCTCATTTGTCTTTCTGACAGTGTGCAATTGGGAGTTGGTCTCTTCTGCATTAGATAGTTATCGGTTTGATATGGGCTCTTTTTATTATGGGGGTTTTCTTCCTCACCATGAGCTTTTGCCTAATGGTTGGTCTGGTCATTTGCTTCATCAGTTATGATTGGGATTGATATGTGATTCCTTGGAAACTACTAGAGCCTCTATGGATTTTTTGTTGTATTTGGCTCCTGACCATTTTGTGGATAAAGCATGGGTTGTTTTTCAAGCTCTTCATTCATTAATCTCTTCGGGTTTTTTGTGCTCTTCTCTTGCTTGTGTGGCATTCCCTCTAAGGGTGATTTCAGCTCCGTTCTCTTCTCATCTGCCACCGAAAGAGAGCTCTAGTTCCTGGTTCCTAGATATCTAACATATTGTTTTTGGTGTAGCTGGTGGTTTTGGTTTTTTATAGGGTTGTAGGCAACATGGCTCAAAATGGTTAGCATTGGTTTTGAAAGAATATTTTCCCTCATTAATCTGCCGTGTATTTCTTCAAGTTCATCTCTTCTTCAGTTGGAGTTATTCTAGTTTGAAGTTGTCCAATAGGACTTTTTGTAGAAATTAGTAGTAGTATAAGGGTGGGGATTTTCGTCAGCATATTTGTTGTAAGGGCTTTATATATCTCTGTTATAAATTTTAAAATGGCTACAACTGGAGGTTTTCTTGCGGGTTTTTTCCTGCCGGTATGCCATGTCTGAACCTGATGTAAACTTTCTTTTTAATTAATATAAGTTCAGTGGATTTTCCACTTTTATCAAAAAAACAAAAAAAACACAAATAATTAGAATACAAATTTAACTTAATAAAAAATGAACCCAAAAAAGAAGAATTGGAAAAACTAGAATAAATAAATAAATAATAGAATATCTAATAAAAGAAGATAATATTAAAAAAAAATAGTAAGAAAAGAAATATTTTAATTCAAAATATAATTATTCTATCATTATTAAAATTTTAATAAGACAAATAATTATAGATTAAATTATAATAATTTTTTAATTATTATAAAAATACATAAATAATTAAAATTGTAATGCCTTCCAAAATACCCTAGAGAAATACACTCCAAACTAACTACAAAAGAGATAATAATTTTAAAAAAGAAAAAAATTAAAATCACCTAACATTACATATGTGTTAACAACGTCTATCTAATAATATCAAATACACCATCTATTAATGTATCATATCAATTAACATCATATGATGATTACTAAATTGCATGGAAACATAACAACATAGTTACGCAAATGGAAATAATAAACTAATCATCTATCTTTCCCTAGGGCATCTCAACACCACTACTTAAGAGTAACATCCTATAGTCTAGGTTGATTTTAAACAACAATTCCAAATGTTCCTAACCATGATACATACCCATTCTAACATCATAAGGCTAACACATATCCTTCCTAATGCCATGATACTGATCTCATAATCAATCATTACTTCCACTAAGACTATATTAGATCTAGGAATCTTATACATAACATTAGGATTACTTTCCCATGTAATTACATTAACATACATCCATGATATATAATCAAGGTACACATTTCCATCTAAGAATCATACATTAATTTCAATAGGACAACTTGTGTCATATTCCAAGAATACCATTTTATTACATACAACCATGTAAGCTTACAAAATCATAATACATAGATTACAATTTACATGATACAAGACTCTTTCCTTAATACAATACCAACGTGAATACATGGATAATCCACTTCATAGTTTATTATATAAATCAGCTACAAATCTCCTTGCAATGAAGAGCATAGAATCTGAATCCATGCAAGCAACTCCAACAAAGAACATCCTAATGGAGAATGCATCAATCACCTAACCATGTGGAACCAAATAGGAACCACCCCTTGTGCTAGGATATGACATGGGGTTCCAAAATACACTCATGATCTAGGAAGACACCTAACGATCAAGGGACCAACATGACATGCTAAGAACTCATCATAACATAATGTGTCAATTGACACTCAATTGGTTGGTTTCAATATGCTGTCATTGATGGAAACATGGAAACATGTTCTAGCTTCATATTTTGGTTTAGTAGTGTATTGATAGAGACTTCACCGACACTGGCACCGATAGGTTGGAAGGAATTATTTGGTTACCGACATTGCGGCTGACATGGTTTATATTCAGGTTATCGGTATTGGAGGCCGACATCATTTGGGAGATCCAACATTGACAATTGATTTTGATATTCATGTATTTATGTTATTGAGTCAACATGTATACTCATATTTTAATTATCTTTGTAAGCCAACATAAGGAATGATAGTTTGTAAAGATCATATAGGTCAGTTGATTAGATCATTTTGTAATATGGAAGGATAGGAGAACATGATAATGTTTTGTAATGAGAAATTTATGTAAGAGGGTATTGCGGTAAGGGTTTAGGGTTTCAGAACGGAACATATAGAGCTTAACCAGAACTATATTTAGGCATAGAAGATGCTATCTTTGCAGTTCAATCATTTCTGTGGATTGTAGTCTGGATTTGTATGTAGTCAGTGAGGCTCCTTTTGTGATGAGAAATGTGTTCTAGGTTATAAGCCTTCCTAGAAGTGAAGGCCCCTATATTTTGTAATATCCCTTCATATGGCCAGTGGATTGATATTTTGGGTCACAAATCCCACCATGGTTTTTCCTCTTTGAGTTTTTCCACATACAAATCTCTATGTTATGGTATTCATTTTTGTGATTGGCTTATCAGTTTCTTTATATCTTTCAATTCTATATGTACCTATATACCGAATGGTGAATGCATATTTTAATAAGGTTAAAATTGATCATTTTGGTAGAACTCCGATTCACCCCCACCTCTCTGTGTTCTTGGATTCCAATAATTGGTATCAGAGCCTTGTGCCTTGAAGGAAGTTTTACAATTTGAGGAAGATCCTGAATCTAGAATCCATGGATAGGAGTTTGGAGAAGAAACTTGAGGTAGCACTTGAATATTATGATGCTGAAAGGATGAAGAACTTAAAGTTACAAGATGAATTGAATTCTTTCCAAGAATTCAATCTTGTCCTGTAGGAGAGGTTGTCATTTGTTCAAGTTAGGAGGAAGGAACTTTTACAGAATAAGGATAATGATGAGAAGGATGCACTTAATGAGAGATGTCTGAAGGTGAGTTAGGAGAACATGGTTATGAGGAGTGAAATGCAAGCTATAGCTATGAGAATGTCTAAAGAGATTGAAGATAGGAAGAAAAAGGAATAAAATCTTGTTGTATCTTTGAAAAACAAATTTGAAGAATGTGGTAGGTTGGTTCAAGAAAATGATATGTTGAGAACTGATTTAGTACAATCCTTGAGTAATGAACAAGATCTTGAGAGACAAATTATAATTATGAGGGATGATCTAGCTATTGCAAGTGAGTATAAAGAAAAATTCAAGCTTAGTTCAGCACAACTTGATGAGTTATTGCAGAGACAAAGACATAATGGAGACTCCGGTGGACTTGGATTTGAACAAGGACAAATTTCCGGTACTACAAATGAAGATGAAAACCATAAGGCACCAGTAAGGTAGTTTAATTCTTATAAATTTAATGGTAGATGTAATGCCCCGCTAGGAAACGTCGAAGGGATTAAGCTAAAACACAAGAATAGAGTGCAAATAATTTTTTTTTTTTAAATTAAACACAACACAAAGATACAAGGAGATATAAGAGTTCAAGCTACATAGTGGAAGACATCAACTACAACCTAAAGAGTTTCAAAATGTGATTACTTAATTCCACATTTAACTTAACACATGCTAATTAATCCAATAAGCAGATTATCTTAATAACGAGATAATTCTTAAACAAGGATAATTTATTTCAGTAAGATGAAAATATAGATCACAAGATAAGGTTCATCCAATAAGATTTATTCATACCTTATGTTCAAGTTTTTCATTAAAATATAATCCATGCATCTAATTTTATAACACACTTTAATGTCATCATAAACTAATGAGTTCTTTCCATGCATACTTAATTTAATTATCGGTAACTGGATATATTCCATTATTCTAATATACATTCTTTCATGATCTAGTTTACTACATTAAAAGACAACTACATACTTGCATTTATGATTAGTTTCATCTAATCCAATGTATACATTCTAAGATAATGCCATTCATACATGTTAAAACTGAAAAAGGAAACATAAGAAAATAAGCATCACATAACATCAAATTGATATTGTAGTTCACCCCTAAAGGGCTACATCTCTGGTTTTGCTCAACTGCAAGACCTATCTGATCATTAAATAATAGGGAAGAATACATAAGATTCACATCATTTACAATCTTTCCATTAAGGCGAACATAACCAATATACAAACGATCACATCAGTCAAATAAATACATAAATGATCCCTGAATACGAAAGGATCTGAATGAACATAATAGAAGCAAATAAAAAGGTCCACTGGAGCATCAACAAAAATAATTCATCACAAGCCAAGGTCTAGCATGATATCAGGCTCTCATAAGGGCATAAGCAACAAGATGACTCCACAAAAGTGCTTCTATCAAGACAACACAACAAAACACTAGTGAGCATAAGGGACAAGTGTCATCACACAACCTGGTATGGTTACCATGATAGGTCTTCATAGGTTCTGGCCCCATCCACTGGGTTACCCTAGCAACCTATTCTGAACCTCTGGCCCATCCAAGCCTCATGTGGACCCATAGATCCTTTCATGAAGACAAGGATGATGGTTTGCCATTTCAGGCCTTCCCACTGCATGCTGAGTCTGTCTTAGCACTCATCCCATATGTGAGGCACAATTATCTTACTTAGAGATTCATTAACTAACTCTCTAATATACTATTAGGTTATCACTTATTAGACACACTTTTGATGGGTTACCTAGCAACCACTTTGGGCGTGACCCCCAATCGAAAGCCACTTTCCCATAGGACAGTAGACTATACTCAAACAAACTCAAAAACCAAGGAATACACATGGTCAAGCAAACGGAGTTCAAAATGGAGGGAACAACAATTTGGTCAAACATGACTTCATATGAGGTGTACTGATAGATAGTACTCTAACTAGAGACCTGACCAGCATGGTCAGCCACCAAACATCATATGACACCCACATAAAAGATTTGACCAATTACAACACCACGACAAAACAAAAGTCAAACTCAAGACTAGGGACAGAAGCAGTTGCCCCAAATCAACCAAATGACAGGGTCCTATCAAACAAAACAAGGTCTTGCCTTTACTTAAGCAAAAGCAAATATAGAAATTAAACTTTCATAGGCAATAACCAAAAAAGACAAATTTTTTCCTATTGATTTAAATAATAAAAGTCGATCAAGTTTTCTAAATGACCTAAGTTTTTAAAATACATTAATAGAAAAATCACCCTTACAAGGTGAATACAATACCACAATTGCAATAGTACCATTTGGCTATTTCTCAATACAGAGGAAAAATATAACTAAACCATTTATTTTACTAAATGAAAATATCATTAACTTACCAATTTTCCAAACGATACATTGTTAAATTTCCAATAATTCCAATAGCATATCATTTAAATTTTCAAAATAATCAATGATAAAATATTTCATTTTTCAATTACTCAAATACTATAGTATTCCATTTCTAAAATTTCCAGATGACCTATTAGCATTCAATTCCTCAAATAATATATTCCTGACTAATATATTATTTAAAAATTATCAAATAATAAATATATTTTATTTCAAAAAATTTCCAAGTAAAATAATATTATATCTATTTGCAAAAGATACTTCCTCATTAAGACAAATACCAAAATTAAATATTAATTATTATATATTTATTAATCCATGATTAATAAAATATAAACAATTAATAATTTATTTATTTATTTATTTTTTTGGATAGAAGTTGATAGAACCACTGAACTATATTAAATTTTAAATGTTTTTTATAGTGTCCGGTTCAAAAAGAACTGAAGGGAAAGAACCAGTAAGAAAACCCTTTAGTATTGCTTAAGTAACACAAGCTTATTCTACCCAATACCAAATGCGCATTGGTATAATACATCAAAAAACCCATCCCAATTACATAAGCCGCATTAGATATAAAGAAAGCCACCAAAAGAAGCATGTAGAAGGAAGATTAAAGTATGATCACCGAAGAATGCATATCCATTGCTGCCAAAAAACACTAGTCTAAACCACCCCTGTCTATGAAACACAATTCTCCAAACCACTGGTTAGAATGATACCACATAGCATAAATGAAACCATAATCAAAGACCCTATCAAAATAAACATTGTGATCAAGCATAGCAGAACCCACACCAAAGAAAAGCCACACCAAATAAGGAGGTTGATGAAGACTACAACTATGCCCTTCTTGGACCCTGGTACCCCGACCGGTAAACAAGAATGTTATAGGTACTAAATGGGTGTTTAGAAATAAGTTAAATGAAGATGGTGTCGTTGTTCGCAACAAGGCAAGATTAGTATGCAAAGGTTATAAGCAGGAAGAAGGAGTGGATTATGGAGAAAATTTTGAACCAATAGCAAGACTCAAAGGTGTCAGAATATTGCTTGCATTTTCGACTCATAAGAAGTTCAAGGTATACCAGATGGATGTTAAGTCTACATTTTTGAATGGGATACTGGAAGAGGAGGTTTATATAGAGTAACCTGATGGTTATGCATTGACAGATAAGGAAGACATGGTATACAAATTGCATAAAGCCTTGTATGGATTAAAGTAGACACCCAGAGCATGGTATGGATGACTTCATACTCATTTGATGAAGATAGATTTTGCTAGAACCAGTGATGACAACATCATTTATCTCAATTCTGAAGGAGATTAAATACTGGTCAGTGAAGTATTTGTTGATGACATTATATTTGGAGGTAATGATGACATGAGTAATTATTTTGCAGATGAAATGAAGAATGAATTTGAGATGTCATTAGAAGGGGAGATAAAAAAATTCATAGGGTTACAGATCCAGTAGATGAAGAATGGTATTTTCATTACTCAATCCAAGTATGTGAAAGAGGTTTTGAAGACTTTCAGTATGAGTGATTGTAAACTAGTTGGAACCCCAATGGTTACAGGTTGTAAATTGTCCAAAGAAGATGTATCTAAGTCTGTAGATGAAAAAGAATACAGGTCAGTGATTGGAAAATTACACTATGTTGTTCACAGTTGACCGGATATTGCCCATGCAGTTGGTATTGTTGCCAGATTTCAGAAGAATCCAAAGGAGGCACATCTGATGGAAACCAAAAGAATTTTCAAATATTTGAAAGGTACTGTCGACTATGGGCTATGGTATCCATATGGTGGAAATTTTGATTTGAAAGCATACACAGATGTTGATTGGGCAGGAAATATTGATGACCAGAAGACTACTACTAGTGGAGCATTCTTTCTAGGAGGAAGGCTAGTTTCATGGAGTAATAAAAATAAGAGTTGCACTTCACAATCTACTGCTGAAGCTAAGTATGTAGCAGCTTATATGAATTGCACACAAGCTATGTGGATGAGGCAGATTTTGGAAGGTTTGAAGATGGAAATCTCAAAACCAATAAACATTTTGTGTGATAATACAAGTGAAATAAACATTTCTAAAAATCATGTTTTGCATGCAAGGACTAAGCACATTGAATTGAAATATCACTTCTTGAGGGTTTAAAGTTCAAAGTAAAGATATTATCTTGGAGAATGTTTCTACCAAGGACCAGCTTGCAGATATCTTTACGAAACCTCTGCCTAAGACCACTTTCGAGTATCTTAGAAGTCAATTTGGGGTTGTCCCTCTTCATGAAGTTAATTGAGCATGATGTTGATTGCATCAATCCCTGAACCACTTGTAGAATTTTACATGGATTGATGAAGATGTGGATGTATTCCACAAGGGGAGCATCAAGTTGTAGAATGATGTTGATGCACAGTGAGAGCAAATTACATGTTTTACTTTCACTTTGGCATTGTTGTCAAAGGGGTAGAAGAATCATGTGATTGAGGAGAAGAATTATGTGTCTAATTAGGTGAACCAATGGTAGGCTGAAGACAGACAGAGAAAGGTGAATAATTGGTAATGTAAACTAGGATTCCTATTCACCAATCTCAGTAGAAATTAGAGGCATTTATATTTGTATTGCCATCAATGCCAAATGGGGAGATTGTTGTCATTTTGATCTTGTTTGAGTTTTGCATAGAGATTGCATTAATGATATGTTGTCATTGATGTCAATTGAACCAGTAATGGTATTCATGTTATTGCTGATATTGTTATTTTTGATATTGGCTAGTAACCGGTAAGTAGAGCATTGTGGAAGATATTGTAAACCAGTATGTAAAGTTTGTGAGTTGAACTGATGAACCGGTATAAAGGGTTAAACCTTTTAATGTAATGTAACTGGTAAACCCTATCAGTTGTTAAACCCTAACCGATCGAGTTTGATGTTTTATTATTTGATAAGAGGTAGTGATGGAGACATGTGTGATCATTGTACGAGGATATGTTCAAATTGTTTTGGCTCATTTTTTTCTTGTCTAGGGAAGGAGAAAAGTGAATTGCATCTAATGCACAATGCATGATGAGTTACAAAGTTTGATGAAGCGGTGATCATGAAGCGGCTGGAATTTTCTTGAAGAATGTAAAGAGATTGTCATGATTTCTAATGGTCAAGATTGTATTGACTTGTTTGTAATCTCGATGATGACAATTAGGTTTTTGCTATGTTACTGACCTAATTGATTTGTATTTAAGATTGATGAAGATGTTTGTAAAGGTTGCTGGCAAGATTGATAGAAACTTGTTGAGTGTGTAGTTGCCTAACCAGTGAATGGATCTGCACTTTGAGTGAAGGCAGATTGAAGCTTAGAAGGATCTGATCAAGAAATCCCTTAACCAGGTAAGCTCTAACAAGCTTGGTTACTCATTAAATCCTCTAACAAGGTGGTGCATTAGCTTGGATTCTTAAATCCTCCAGTGAGGTTACTCATAATAGGGAATTGTGCTTTTCATCAGGGCATATTTGTAAATCCCTTAACTGCGTGATTCCTAACTGGAATTAGTTCTTAACAAGACTTATTGTAAAGCTTTAACATGATTGGTTCCTAACAGGGAAAACTTTAGAAGAGTTCAGATAACTATCCTTGTGAGTCTCATCTCATCATGGTTTTTACCTATTTGGGTTTTCCACATATAAACATTTGTGTCAAGTGGTGAATGCTTTTGTGGTTGTGATCTTATTTGTTTATTTGGTTAACTTCTCATAAGGCATGTTAAGTAGAAGCATTCAGAGTTGAATATGTTGAGTTATGATTAAACATTGTTGATGTTTGCAAGATTCAAATTGTTTACTATTAAAGTTGTCATAACAGTTAAACCAGTCAATGTCAAGTATTCTTATGAATATTGATCTTGACTGAGATATGTTTCCTTTGTTTGACTGAATTTGAGTTTGGGAACTTTGTATCAGTTTTTCAATATAGTGATTCACCCACCCCCCCCCTCCCCCCCCCCCCCTCTCAGTATTTTACCAGATACTTATTCTTTCAAGATACCATCAATATGATATTGGACCTTCACATTCAATAAGAATTTCCTAATCCCACGCAATTGTGGCAAAATAAAAAACTTCTCAATCTTTAACATTATGATAAAAAAAGGTTGATGATCTATACTACCAATGTCAATCTGTGCAAAAGAGGTTTGGAATGCTAATTGTCTAAACAAAGGAATATGCTCGTAACGTGCAATGGATCTTTCATGTCAAACCAACCAACACCACTTACAACAAGATTAAATTCACCATCAATGATTTAGATCAAACTTAATAACACATCATTTAGAAATCAATGAAGGCTATGAAGGAGATTCAGAGTAGCTAGGTGTCTCTCAAAGGAAAAGTGAAAGATGTGATTACACGAAGTAATGAAGTTCTTAAACGTAATTCATCAACCCTATAGGCTATCCAAGATGAGATTAAGAAGAAGGAGACTCATAAGAAGAGACATTTGGACTCTTTCCTTGCTACAGGGTTGGAAACGTTGGTTTCTAGGGTGATTGTGAATCCAAAGTCACTTGCTATCTCATCTAGTAAGGGATCCAACACACCACTCTCCTTTTCTAAAAAGGTGAATACTTTGAGTCACGACAAAATTTTTGAGAAGCAGGTAGACCATTGGTTTGCGCCTTTTGTTCGGGTGGGTCTATGTGTTTTGTTTTGCTTGTTTTTAGTCTCGTTTATCTTTGATTTCTAATGTGATTATTTATAAGTCCCTGGTTTTGTTCTCTTTTTGGCAGTTGGCTCTAGATTGTTGGTTTCTCACTCCTCATGAGTCCCATGGCTTTTTTCATTCTTTCAGTAGTTATGTAATGGTTCTGGCCTCTCCCAATCTTAACTAATTAGAGCTCTTCATCAAGATATATCAAAGTTCATCATAGATAAATAAAATGAATCAAAAAAAACATTTTTGAATTAAAATTTGAAATTAAGATGAGAAGCTATCCTTGAAAGAGAAAATGTCGATGAATTCTCATCTATAAATACATATGGTGCAAAACTTGATTTCAAACCTTGCATTGCATAATTGTAACTATGTGAAGTTGCTCTAGTATAACTAAGAACACACTAGCCAATTATTCTAATTTTTTATATTCTAACAAACCAACTTATAGTTGTTCATTAATACATAGATATGCAACTTTAACATATTTCCTCCACTATTGCAGACATGCTTTGCCAAGAATGTGTTTTTACAAGGTAAACAAATCAATTCTCTAATTGCAAACATATCGTTACAAAATAAGATCATTAACATGTATGTCAAGCATGGGAGTTTGGTCGATACCCATAAAGTTTTTGACGACATGAAATAACGAGACAACGTCTTTCGGAATACCATCATTACACCCTACCAGAGACGGGAGTATCTTAATGAAACATTGATTCTATTTACCCAAAAGCAATGAACAGGTGTCCAACAAAATCACTTCAGCTTTGCCTCTGTACTCCTACCATGTACCAAAGCAAGGTCTTTGGATTAGGGTATGGGCATCCCTCAAAGTTTAATTGAAGGCGGACTTTTATCAGAAGTTGCAAGAGCCCTAGTAGATATGTACACAAAATGTGGAAGCATACAAAAGGCACGAAAACTGTTTTGACAAAATACCTCATAAAATTACCGTTTCCTAGACTGCAATGATTACAATATATACACCAAGTGGTGCTCTTGACGAGTCATCAAATATTTTCAAAGAAAAACCTCAACTACGCATTATCTAATGGAATTCCATGGTTGTCGTCTATGCTGGGAAAGGATTTGTCGATAAAGCCATAGAAACATTTAAGCAACTACAATTGGTAGGTTTAATGCAAAACTCCACAACCTGTGCCATCATCCTCCCACCCTGTGCCTAAATTGCTGCTTTGGAGCAAGGTATCGACATCCATCAAAGTATTAATCAAAGGTGCATTTTCACCAGATATTGTAGTTGCAAGTGCCCTCGTTGACATGTATGCAAAATGTGGCAGAAAAAACAAGGAACGTGAACTGTTTGACGAAATGCCTCAAAGAAATGCCATCTCATGGACTGCAATTATTGCACGATATGCACAAAAAGAATGTTTTGAAAATGTATTGGAAACATTCAATGAAATGCACTTGACAGGTGTAAATCCAAAACAACTTTTGCCGGCATCCTCCAAGCCTGTGCCAAAGTTGGAGGTTTGGAGGAGGGTATCGATCCATCATATAATAATCAAAAGTGGGATTTTGTCAAATACTATCGTTGTCAATGCCTTGATCTAGACATCTATGCAAAATGGGGAAGCATACACAAAGCATGCGAACTATTTGTCAAAATACTCCAGCGAAGTGTGATCTCATACTCTTTGAACACTTTCATACTCTTTGAACTTATGAAGCACAAATACAGGGAAATTTCCACCTCCAAATAGTTTGTCTCATGGTCCACATCCTATAGACACAATAATCTAATGAAACAATACAACCAGCACTGGTATAACAAGAAGGTGCAGTAGTTACATCTATAATAAGTTATACTTTTTGATAATATATTGGAAGGTACAAATTAAGAAAAATAATATATAATATACATAGATATGTATTTATAGTATAAAAGAATTGGTTTTGAAATTAAAAATGTAAATAGAATAAATGAAATTGTTCTTGATTGTTGGGATGTCTTTTTTTGTTCTAGATGTTGATCATTTCAAATAAAATTTTGAGAAAGTTTGATTTATGTATTGTATATAATTTAAATTTTGTTTAATAGAAAGTTTATAGAGTAAATATAGTTTAGATGAGGAGTTCTATTGATGTTGGTCATTGATGTGTATTTTTTTGTTCTTGATGTCCACTTCTTCTAGAAGAGTTTATGGTGCCTTGGAGTAATTTATGGATTTTTAATAATTGAAGAAAGTGGGCTAGTTTGGACTTTAAATTGTGTACCTAGGATAAAAGTTAGACCATTATTTTTTATAAATAAATTTAATTGGTAAAGTAAATGGAATTCATAAAAAATAATTAATTAACCTAAATTTTAATGTAATTAAAATTTATTACAATTAGCATAAATAATTAATTTTTTCAAATATGTATTTAAAAATACATGTTAAGAAATAGAAAAGGCTAAAATTATTTTCTTATGTATTTACTATAAATTTTAAATAGAAGAGATAAAATGTAACTTAAATCTATGTAAATCCAAATTAAATAAAAAATTAAAGATTGTAGTTAAATTGTTAATGAAAATTCCAAAATTAAAGATTTTAACCTAAATATTTAAATTTAAGTAAAATAGTTAAATATAATTAATCTAATTCTTAAAGTTAAATAAAATTAACTTAATTCTTAAAGTGAAATAGTTAAATAGAAATCATAATAAATAAATATTGTCAAATGGATATTTAAAACTCATAATTAGACATGTTAAAAGATAGAGAAGATTAAAATTAAAATTTATGTATTCTAAAGCTATTTATTTGCTCTCCATAAAATAATGAAATAGAATTTGTATTAATTAATCTAAATCTCAAAATTAGCAAAAGTCATTAAAACTAACACTTATAATAATGGAAATTTAGAAATAAAATAAATAATCAATAGAAATAATTTATAATAATAACTATAAAAATAATTATAATTATTAAATCTTAATTTTAATTTTAATGATAATAATAATATTTACTTAAAATTATCAAATGATTATAAATTTAAAAAATAATTAATTAAAACGAGAGTTATAATATAATTGATCAAAATATTATGATCGTAAATTATAATAATTTTAATTTATTATTATAAATATTAGTACTATATTATTAATTTATTTATTTTTATATTTTCTATATGTTTTTTTATTTATATAAAGTTTTAACAACTTAGAATTTGTTAAGTATTTGTGGAGAAACATTTTAATAAGAACGAGTTAGCAAAAAACGATGACAACCCATTGCAATAGTATAGTAATAATAAAATACTAATACACTATCTTAAATTATATTTAAATGACATTAAATCTCATAACATCTTATTATTTTTACTCATTTAATTACCAAAAAAAAAACATAATAAATATTAATTAATACTAATATTCACAAAAATAACAAATTTTTTTGCTCAATTAACTAACATAATCAAATTCTCCTAAATTTATCTCTAGACCCAAGCCAACCGTTATGATGTGGGAGCCTTGCAGTGACAAAGACTTGATATTTGGTGGGCTCATTTAGAACCATTCAACTTCACCAGTAGACCAAAGACCTATCGATAAATTTCACTTTCAAAAAAATGTTAATGTATGCATCAACAACAATATATTTTCGTCATGATAATTTATTTCAAATCTCATCCGCGAGAATTAAAAAACACAGTAGTAGAATCTATTCAACCGACCATCCTTTCACAATCACATTTCAATTTTAATCATGCTGCAACTAAATATTATGAGAAAGTGGAATTTTTAAATACTGAAAATGGTTTTGTTCTGCTACACACAGACACGCTGCCTTTGAAACCCTAGAAAAATATTAGAAATTAAATAGCACAAACAAAATGACAGACGACGGAGGTTTATGATAGACGACGGAGGTTTTTTGTCCTTGGCAGGATCTTCTTCTATTGGCTTTGCATCCTCATTGACAGTAGCCTCCACATGCACTGGATTTTCAACAGCTTGTATTGCAAAAAACAGATATAAAACAAATTGAAGAATAAAAAAGGATTTTTGTAGCAAAGAAAAGATGAAAACGGTACGAATAGAAAATTCAATGGCACAGTTTGCAAACACCGGCGAACTCAATAAGCCTTGCATAGAATATAGATCATCTGAAGATGAATTTGAATGAGATCTTGAGAGTTTGCAAGGTCAAGGGACAGGTGACTCTTCAATTCATATTTCTAATGACCCTTTTGAGATCCAAGTTGGAGAGCTATAAATATGTGTTGGAAGAAACAATGGTGATGATTCAAATAGTCTTTTAAAAGTCTGAGGAACTATTTTGTTTACAGAGTGTTGAATATTTAAAAACAATATTTGTTGTTTTCAAATATTTAAAGCAATAATATTTCTTGGCCTTGATGCTGCTGCAGGTAAATATGACTTTATTGCGATTTGTTCATTCAAGTTTTTACATAGAATTCTGGTTTGCATACTAATTAATTCTCAGATCATAATTTCAGAGTATAAAATTAGATTCATAGCATTGAATTTAAGCTCATAATTTAAAAAATGTTCACTTTTGAAAAAAACCAATTTATGAACTAAAAAGATTATCATTAATTGATATAAATTGAAATTGCATGCATTTTCTATTTTATTTACTTTCTGTTAATGTATAATAAACTGCTTCATGCGCAGTATACCTTGGCAGTAGATTCTGTATTAATCTAGTTTGTATGAGCAGGATGAATCCGTTTTGCTTGTAATTAAGTTACATATCTTGACTTTCTCTTTGAAGGTTTTGTTTCAGATCGCGGCTGTTTTTAAATACGTTGTCAATTTCAAAGATAACGTTTGCCTGACATTTTTTAAACTCTGGTAATATATATTCTGATTAATATTATATTTAAATAATTATTTCGATTTTATTTATCAGTCAAATTAAGATAATATACATAAAAAGTAAAAAATCTTAAACAGATTTTTACTGTAATTTTTTTATTGTAATATTTATTAGATGTATAAATTTCCTTTCACTCTTATTTCTAAGGCGAAGCATTTTTACGCACTCTTCTTTTTTCCAGATTCAGGTTAGTTCGTGTCCACTCAGAGTTGCTATTCATTTTTGTCTCCGACCGGTTTGTTATTCTTTTCACCAATTCATCCGTGTTTGGGTGAGATGGCAGCACGTTCAGATGCGCTTTTAGATGAGTTGATTGGGATCTTCCTCACCAATGAGATCCGGTTTAAGCAGAATTTTGACGCAGTGATGGAATCACAGGGCTTCACCAAATACCAGATTGTAGAGGAATGTGATGTCCTGAAATCTTATGCTAAGCAGGGCATCCTTAGAAAGTTGGCAATAGAAGCCGTTGCGAAAAGGGTGATTTCTCACATCACTAATTGGGATGTCAAGGATGCTATTAATCTTGCGAGATGGTGCAAAAGCTGGGAAGGGAAAGATGCTATTGATCTTGCTACGTCATGGAAGAACAAGAACGTAAAAAATGCTATTGCAATGGATAGGAAGATAAAGAAGCTACAGAAAAGAGCACGTCATTCTGTCAGAACACGACATTCTGTCAGAGCACGGCATTCTTTCAGCCCTCAGGATTATGCTTGGGTTTCTATCCTAGATGATGTTAATGAGGATGTCTCTTCATACACAACGGATGCTGAGAGGGATATTGCTGATATTAGCAATAAAATACAGGCCATCAGGAAAAGAATTGACGATTATGAGGAGAAGATGAAAACATTGTTAGTTGCTGCTGGGCGTTATAATCTACTGTATCCAGAACAAGTTACAAGGAAGTGCTGGCAGAGATACGTTGAGGAGCATCAGAAAACTGGTATTCCTCCGCCTGCTTATAATGACAACAATGTTCTGTTTGCATATAGGAGGTGCGAGGACTCGGTCCTCCAGGAGCACAAAAATATATTTTTGGCAGACGATTCAATTCAAGCCGACCTTGAAAAATATGTCAAAAATAGTTGTCTAGCCAAGAACTACAAATCTATATTGGTTTCCCCAGGTGCTGAAGTCGATGAGGGAGCTCCCATTGTAGTTGAGGCAGTTCTAGGCCAGGCAGGTCCCAGTGGGTATGATGAAAATCCTTTGGCGAGCCTATCCATCCTCGATGCGCCTCTTCAGATTCCTTCTCCGGGAGGTACTAAAGGGGCACACGCTGCTGGGGGCCAAGATTAGGCGCTGGTTTCCCCATATACAAACTGGAGTTCTTATGAGATTCTATTAAGAAATAACATTTATATCTAATAAATCAAGTTAGGTTAATTAATTGCTTGGGTAGCTGGAAAAATAAGGTTATTAAAACCAATACAAATCTGATTGCAAAATTAATTCAATCGAAATCATTTTCAATATTTTCAATGTGTAGTAATGATTTAGTTCAATTTTCTGTGTTAACTGCTCAGTAATTCAACATTGGTATCACGAAAGTAGTTTGTGCTAAGTAAGATGTATCGCTTTTGTGCCTAGCAGTGCCTTTACGTTGGAAGGAATTGATTGCTTAAACATATTAAATGGCGTTGAATTCTTCTTATTCCCAGCCATGTTTTGACGGTTCGTTGGAGCGACAGTTACATCGTGGGTTTTGCCATTCAGATATATTTGGTGCCAACTGCCTACTGTTCATTCTGTTGTAACTCTTTTCATTGGCGATTTGATTGCTACGAGAATATTTTGAATCACAATATTTTTATTAAATAAAGGATTTCTCAAGATAGTAACATATGAGACTCTGAGTTAGAATAGAATGCTTGACTAGGAGAGCTGGCACAGAGACGGCATCTCCAATAAGAAGGCAAGTGGAGAATGGTGTTTACATGCAAAGGGGTTTTAGGGCTATCAGAGATTCACGTGTAATGTCAAATTGCTGAAGTGTACAATTTTATTGGAAGTTGGAAGAAATGGAAACAAGAGGATATTTATCATCTTGAGTTCATATAATTTTGTTGTTTGAATTCTTTTATGCAAAAAGAGGGAGTTTGCAGTTGTTTTGGTTTGTGAATACTTGAATTTGTTTCGGTTCATAGTTATGGAGATGTGTTACTTTGGATGATAGAGCTTGTCTCAATTCAAAAGAGCCGTACGTTTGTGGATAATGGAGTATGTCTTGATTCATAGGTATTCTTGGATAATTAAAGTATTTATCTAGAGTAGGAAGTTTTTGTTGATGCTGATGAAGAGATGGAGATTCAAGACGTTTGCCTAGACCAAGAAGTTTAGGCCAATGCTGACAAAATAAGAGTTGGAGACTCAAAGTCATTTTCCTTGAGAAAGAAGTTTAGGTCAATGCTGATACAATTTTGTCTTGCTTTTCTTTTTTCATTAATATAAATTTTAGTTTGGGTAGTTAGTTAGTTGGTTGTGTAGTTCATTCTAGTAAGTTAGTTTTGTATGGGAAAATAAGACTATTAAAGTCAATTGAAATCCGGTTGCAAAATTAGTTCAATTGAATCAATTGAAACCATTTTCAATATTATCCATATGTAACAAGTTTTGATACAATTTTTTGTGTTATTTTCTCTCTATTTCAACAGATCCCATCAATGATAGTGCATATTGTGTTGTCTATTCGATTATTTTTGTTGGATTCATATTCAACAACTTTTATTGAATTGGTTGTGTTATGTTGTGGTAAACTAGTTTTTCCCTTTTTCTTGTCTCCTATAATTGAAAGGAAACAACATGAGTTTATTTTTGTGCAATTCAAATTCTCAAGTAGAACTAACTTAAATTTGTCTATTCATTTTCATACTTATAATGGGATTTACATTGTTATTGTTGTGTGGATAACAGTTAAGGTTTACTTCCAATATTTTCTTATATGGAATTGTCAATTATTTAGATCAAGGAGTATAATATGGTATATTGATGCAATAAATTTTGAATCATGTAGATGAACTATGAAAATATCATGATTTTTATGCATCTAAACATTAAATTTATATTCTATTTTTTAATTTTTAAATTCAAATTTATTTATTTTGTCTATTATCTGAATCGGAAAAATGATATAATTAGTCGTTCAATATGGATTGGATTATACTTTTGTTGAATACTTGTATTTAGCAATGTAATCTTGAGGAAGGTGATCAAATTTGATGTTGTTGTTGAGCGTTCTTCAATTTCCTTTTACAAGATCTGGTATAATTATTTTGTTGCCATGTTACTAAAATTTTAACCTACAATTTATGATTTGTTCATATCGAGGGCATTTGTAGGTGTGTATTTGACCATGTGGACCTAATTATTGAACTTTTTAATGCATATATAAGCATCCAAGAAGATAGAAACAATTACCTAGTTTGACATTGATTTTTAAGTTACTCATATCTTTTGAATTTAAATGAAGCATGCTATAATTTAAGTATGTGTGCTCAGACATAATCAATAGCTTTGATATATAAGAAATCTATGCTTGTTCTTGTGTATGCCCTAAATGGTCAACTTACCTTTGGATCTTCTTGGTGAAGGAGAGGTTGTTAGTCGAAGGGGGTAAGATCATTACCTTTTTTTGTTAAGTGTAACTATAATGCTCGCATGTCTTAAAAACTCATTGTTGAGAAATTTGTTATTATTATCAATTCTTTATTTAAAGACCAAGAGATAATTAAGATAAAAATTGCAACGTGGGGACAATAATTTCTATTTTCCAGTGTTTGAGCATTGAAATAACAAAGACGAACTTAAATATTAAAGTCCTAGACATGTTGATACATAAAAGTCCATATAGATCCTTTCTATATTACAACAAAAATAGCAGATATTTTAAAATCAAGTTATAACACAGTCCCATAATAGTGTAAAAGTAATAAAGAGAGAAATCAAAATGAGTATATAATAATGATAACCAATATTCAAATAGTAGTGCCACTTTGATGGCCAAATGTTTAGATACAATATTTTGACAAAAATTCCACATTGGTGGCTTATACAAAACTTTAATTAGCAGTGTAACATGCCCTCGGCTATGAAGAGCTCATCCCTTAAAGATAGGAGTCATATACTTGGGCTAAATTGTCCATGAAAGCTAATTAAATATCCTGTCATTAAAAATGCAAAGATTTATAATAGAATCTAGTGGATTTTGTTCTAAATATTAAAAGAATGAGCTTTTATATTAGTCATTGATGTCAAACTTGGTTATCTGGACAGATATTCATCTGGATATATGTTTTCAATCTGGATAGATTTTGGTCCAAATACTATTTTGGTGTTGGTTGTGACATCTTGTGTTTATGGTGGTCTAGAAAAATTTTGGTGCCCTCTCGATAATTTGATAATTGCATTATGCTTTAGTGAATCATGTTCTTTTGGTTTGGATATGTGCTAAAAGGTGTGTTGAGGTGATTATTTTGGTCTCACTTTGGTTTGTGGAGATTTGCATGAAGTATTTTGCATCAGAAGTGATTATATGGAACATCGATTGATTATATCTACACATTATATTTTTTAACATCCTCTGGAATATGTGTTAGTATGTGTGGATTGTTGGACTATTCATGGGATTATGTATTATGATATTTTTTGGTTCCCTCTTTCTATTGTAGTGGACCAATCTCATTATTTTTTATCCGAGTGGCTTATTCTATGCAATGGTTGACCCTTGTTTACAATCTCATTGTTATATCTCATATATAATATGTGCGAAAGGATGAATTGAGTATGGATGAGAAGTGAATTGTGTGAGAAGTGTATGCGAATGATTTGTAAAAAAAATTGAGTTTATGGTCATGTGAAAGATAGTTTGTGAAGAAATTTGAGGCTAATATATTTTATTTGATAGTGTTTTTATTGTGGAGATTTTCAAAGATGTTTTCCATGTAATTGCTTTCTTGATTATTGTTTAAGAAAAAATTCACATGATCAAGAGAAACCTTCTTAATTTTAGTTTAGCAATTTCATTCATTGTTGATTGATTGTGGGTCTTTCAGCAACAATTTGTATCTTTTCCTAAATAAGTATTCTTCAACTACACAAGTCATTTGTATCTTGCCTAGGATAGTGCACCTTAGTTTTGCAAGTCCTTCAAGTGTTGGTGATCCTTTCCTATAAGCCTTAAAAGTGTTAAACATTGTTAGTCATATTGTGAGTTAGATACTTACCGTGGTTTTTCCTTGCTTGTGTTTTCCATGTATATTTGGTGTTCATGTGTTTTTGTTTGATGTGTTGATGGTTAAAGTGTTGATTTTCAATAAGTTTATTATTGATAGTTTTTGAAGTCTTGGACCAATTCACCCCCTTTCTTAGTCCTACTGAGTGTTTAACAATTATTATTGGAGAAATGTCAGTTTGTGGAAAGCTTAACCACTTGAGGTTGATCTAAAATGGCATGTGACCTTCATATTAAACCTATAATGTCTGATGGAACCAACTAAAACTATTGAAAAGAAAGAATGGAATCATATTTGGAAACATTACCAAATAGAATCTAGGAGATTATCCAGATCAATTACCAATGACCTCCGAATGGACCATCAACTTCGAATGATTTTAAGGCTTAGGAGACAAATGCAAAGGCTAGAATAATTTTGATCACTTTTCTCAATGGTGAAGTTTGTGCAAAAGTCAAAGGAATGAAGGAACCTAAGGGAATATGAAACAAGTTTACTCATGCATATAAAGGTGATCGAAAGACACAACAAGCAAGACTCTTGAACTTGAAGTGGTAGTTTAAAGGTTTCATAATAGTTTATGATGAAAGTATTGAGAGTTACATACATAGAGTAAATGATACAATGGAGGCTATACAATTTTTTGGTGGAATGCTTGAAGAAATTGATGTTGTTAGAAAAATCCCATTGACTTTGATGAAACCCTATAAACTAAAGAAGTATGGAATCAAAAAATGTCACGATCTAAACAACTAAACAATTGATCAGCTTATTGGTAAATCATCTTCCAATTATATTTGTGAGATGGAAGATATAAAGTCAAATTGAAGAGAAGAAACATTTAATGTATCAAGGATATTAGTAGATAAACTAGAAACCAATAAGAAGCTAGATGAGATTGAAGAAAACTTTGTAAGAAGCCAGAAGTGAGGAACTGGGAAGTACAAAGGTAATTTACCCTTGAAAAGATTTAATTGTGGAAGAATTGGTCATTATGCTTCAAAAGGTATGTATGAAGAAGATTATAGTGAGGTAGAAGATAATGAAAAGAAAACTAGGCATATTAGAAATGACTTTAAGAGGAGAATGGATGATAAAGATAAAGGGAAAAGGTGTTTCTATTCTAGGGAAGTACACTAATCTAAAGAAGAAGATGTTGAAGAATCGAATGAATTCTTATTTCTTGCAATAGAGAAGATGTATAAGGAATGTATCAGTAGGTCAGAGAAGAAGATTGCACTCCATGCTAAATTTGAACCTAGATCATGGATCATTGATTCTGAATGATTAAATCACATGACCTGAGATAAATATCAAAGATAATTTTATTACCTAGGAGAAGTATGATGGAAAATCAATAAAATTTCCAGAAGAGGAATCTACATTGATTTGTGGAATAAGGAGCATCTCTATCGATGGTAAGCATACAACTAATGGTGTTTATTATGTAGAGGGATCGCAACATAGTCTATTGAGTGTTAATCACATGTGCAATAGAGGTTATGAAGTTGTGATCATAAAAACTAGATGTATGATTAGAAAAGGTAAAATAAAAAAGGTAGTAGTAGAAGGATTTAGAACAAGTGGAATTTTTTACTACATAAAGGATAGAAGTGGAAAAACATGTTATCTAAGTTAGAATAATGAATACAGGCTATGACACAAGAGAATGGATCATATTAACTTTGACAACATGATAAAGATCAATAACTATAAAATGGTGAGAAACTTACCAAGAATTATCAAGCCTATTGACATTGTGTGCATAGAATGTTAGATAGAAAAGAAAACAAGGAGAACTTCAAGAACAAGGAGTATTATACATCACACCTGTTGGAGATAATTCACATAGAATTATGGGGATCTACAAGGACATGAAGACTTAATAGAAAAAGGTATTTTATACTATTGATTGATGATTACTCTAGAATGACATGGGTTACATTTTGGAGGAAACAATCTGAATCTTTGAAAAGATTTAAAGTTTTCAAGTCAATGATAGAGAATTAGGTTGATGCTACAATAAAGTGTTTGATATTAGATTGAGGTGGAGAATTTATTTCAAATGAGTTTAAGAATGGTGTGGTAGGAAGTAAGAACAAAACTATTATTCAAATGGCTAGAACTTTGATGGAAGATGCTAAGCTGGCTAAGTTTTATTGGAAATATGTTGTGTGCATACTACTATTTATATTCTTAACAAAGTTTAGATAATGATAAATCATATAAAGACACCTTATAAATTGTGGTATGGAAGACCACCTACTATGAAATACTTTAGAATCTTTGGAAGAAAGTGTTATATCAAAAGAGATGAGAATGATCTTAGAAAGTTTGATACCAAATTTGAGGAAGGGATATTCTTGGGATATGCAACAAAAAATAAGGCTTCATGGTATTATAACAAGGGATCGAACAAGATAGTGAAGAGTACAAATGTGAAAGTATGTGATGCATGGGATTAGATGGCCCCAAAACCTATTTGGAAATTTAAATATGAGATCATACCTACTATTGTAGAGGAAAAGACACTTACGAAAGGTACAAATGAGGAGAAATAAGATGAAGCAAAAGGAGACAAACAAGAAGTGGTACAAACAATAATAAACCCAAAGTATGTGAAAAATAATCATTCAAAGGATTAGATAATTGGATACAAGAATAAGGAGTTCAAAAAAGAAGAAGTGTTTCAGAGCTAAATGAGAAAACTAATTGCTATTTTCTTTCACTTATTGAACCAAAATCATATGAAGAAGGAATAAAAGAAGAAAGTCGGGTTAAATCTATGGAAGAAGACCTCAATTAGATACAAAAGAATAAAACTTGGGAACTGGTACCTAGATAGATGGACAAGAATGTGATAGGAACAAAATGGGTGTTCTAGAACAAACTAAATGAGAAAGGATAAGCCATAAGGAACAAAATTGGTATGTAAATCGTACTCCCATGTAGAAGGTATTGAGTTTGAAGAATTTTTTTCCCTTATTGCTAGGATGGAAGCTACTAGAATATTTCTTTCATTTTCTACCTACATGAATTTTAGAGTATATTAGATGGATATTAAGTCAGAGCTTTTAAATGGAGAACTAGAAGAAGAAGTGTATATTGAAGAAATGAATGGATTTAGACTGTAAAAGAATTGGATATGGTTTGAATGTTAAGGAGGGCATTGTTTGGACCTAAACAAACACCTAGAGAATGGTGAGAAAGATTGGAAAAGTATATGTTGCAATAAAATTTTATGAAAGGTACTGCTAACAACAATGTTTAGTTCAAGGTTGAAGGTATTAAGTTGTTGATTGTTTTTGTCTATGTTGATGATATTATCTTTGAAGAAAGTGATAGTTTATGAAAGAGTTTGCCAAAGATATATAGAAATAATTTGAGATGTCAATGTTTGGATAAATATATTTCTTTTTTGGGCTCAAAGTTTTACTCAATTGGATGATGGAATTAAAAAGCTAAGTATCTTAAGGAGATCTTGAAGAAGTTAGATATGGAAAATTGTAAACCTATCACTACCCCCTTAGCTATTGGATGCAAGTTAGGGAATAATGATGCATCTTTGGATATTGATCATAAAAAGTATAGATCTATGATTGCAGGACTATTTTATTTTACTACTTCTAGACTAGATATTATGCAGACTATATGTTTGGTTGCAAGATTTCAAGCTAATCCAGAGAAAACTTGAGATCAAGTAGTGAAAAGCATCTTCAGGTATTTGGAAGGAACTTAGGATTTTGGCCTATGGTACAAAAGAGATGGATATTTCATGTTGAAGGTATATGTGTGTGTGTGTGTGTGTGTGTGTGTTGATTGGGCTAGAAATATTGATGACAAGAAGAGTACATGTGGAAGAGCATTCTTTTTCGGAGATAGATTGGTTTCATAGATGAGTAAGAAACAAGAATCCATATCATTGTCTACTATTGAAGCTAAATTTGTTGAAGCAGTATCTTGTTGTCCTCAAGTTTTATGGATGAAGAAGACTCTTAAGGATATTAGAGTTATATATGATGAAACTATTCCTATCATGTGTGATAATACTAGTGCTATAAAAATTTCAAAGAATTCAGTTATTCATTCAAGGACTAAACACATTTCAATCCATTAAAAATAAGTCAGATTAGAATACATTTCTACACCAAAGTAGATAGTAGATATTTTTATAAAGGCTTTAGTGAAGGATACAATTGAGTATCTCAAACAAAATATAGGGGTCATTGCCTGTCCTTCTTCCATCTAGATGCAATTTCAGTGGTGCATCTTTCTAGGGGGAAACTTAGTCCTTATATTTGTTATTGGATTTATGTTGTTGCTGCTCTCAAGCGGAGTAGTGGTGTGAGTAGTCATTAAGTTTTTTTTTTAATGTACCCTTGCTATTGTTGTCAAATGGGGAGAGAATTTTTGTGAGATAATGGGAGAGATTTGTTGCAAGATTATCAATTGATGACTGATAGTTATTTATTGGTTTTCCATCAATTACAAAGGGGGAGAATGTTAGATGCATGAGCTTGTATCATTGCGATTGATGTCAAACCTAGTTAACTAGATGGATATTGGTCAAGATATACTTTGTCACACCTTGGTTATCTAGTTAGAGTTTGGTATGAATACTCTTTTGGTGTTGGTTGTGACATCCTATATTTAGGGTAGTCCTAAAATCTTTTGGTACCCTCTAGACACATTCATAATTATTTTATGGTTTAATACATCATGATATTTTTCTTTGGATATGTGTTTAAAGATGTGTTGAGGTATTTATTTGGGTCTCTCTTTTGCTTGTGAAGACCCGCATGGAGTATTTTTCATTGAAAGTGATATATGGCTAACTAATTGATTATATCTACACATTATGTTTTCTAATTTCCTTTGGAATATGTGATAGCACATGAAAATTATTGGATTATTCATGGGATGATCAATTATGATATGTTTTGGTTCCCTCTTTCTCTTTAAGTGGACCAATCTAAGTATTTTTGGTCTTCGTGGCTTATTTTATGTAATATTATATTGGCCAACCCTTGTTTAGGATTTCAATATCGTATCCCATATATAAGATGTACAAAAGAAATAATTGAGTATGGATGGGATATTAATTGTGTGAGAAGTGTATACGAATGATTTGCAAACAAATTTTAGTTTGTGGTGGTGTGAAAGACAATTTGGGAAGAAATTGAAGTTGATATATTCTGCCAGACAAAGTATTATGACTATGGGGATTGTTAAAGATGTTTCCCATTGAATTAGCCACTTGATTATTTCTAAAGGATGATTTCATGATCAAGAGAAATCTTCTCAATTTCAGTTCAACTATTTCATTTGCTGATGATTGAGAGCAGGTCCATCGATAATAGTTTGTATATTATCCTAAAGAAATGTTCTTCAATCATACAAGTAATTTGTATCTTGCCTAAGGTAGTGCACCTTAGTTCTGCAAGTCCTTCAGGTGTTGGTAGTCCTTGGCTATAACCCTAAAAGTTAGTAAACATTATTTTTCATATTGTGAGTTAGATTCTCACTATGGATTTTCCCTATTTGGGTAAGAATAATTAGTAACTTCAGGGCATGATGTGCACCCCTTTCATTGAAATCATCACAACAACCCAATCAAAACTGGTAGGTTACTAAAACAAGGTATCTAATTAGAATTTGAGGGACCCATATATGTACATTTGGTAGTGAGAGACTATAGTATCCACCCCTTGGACAATACATTTTTAAATTTTTTTTTACATTTACAAGTACCAACTTAACTAAATAAACTTCTCGATCTTACTTAGAAATGTCAACTTCTTAATTCCTTCAATGGTGTTAGTGGTGACAATTATTCACCACCACTTATGCTTGCACTTAAAGGTGGTAATATTTTGAGGTCAATATCCCTATTAGACCTAGAGTAATTCTTTGAGGGATCATTACCGATGAACCTACCTATGTATCCCTTTAAGGGAAATTAGAGGTTTCATAGTTTGTCCTCAAAGGTTAGAGATAGTTCATTATCTCCTCTTGTTTTAGAGATTTGATCTCTCTTTAAACGAAGACCATTTATCGAACTACTCTAATCATAATAAAGTGATAACCAATTACCATCAAGTAACGTATGAAGATACACAATTACTTAAGGGTCATATTCTTTCACAATTTCCAATTCCATAAAGAGTGATTCGAGCACACTTGAACCCATAAACACATGGGACTAGCTCACACACATGATCACTAGCTCTAGCTTATATCACATATGTAATATGAATATCTCTAGCATACATCCCGATTCATAGGGACTAGCTTCAATATTCCTCTCTCGAAGGTAGAGACTAGCTTCAATAGGCATGCCATACCTAGTGACTAGCATTTACACAGTGAAGAACTAACATATCTATAATAACTAGCTACTATATTGTATCCCATACTACATCGGAAGTCTATCCTCATCCTAACAAGTCAAGTATACAACTTCCACATAAATATATGCCCAAATTATACAAGGTTTGCTTCAATTATTACCTACCTATTCTTCATTAGAAATTATGATCCTTATAGCCCATCAGATGAATAAGCAACAAGGACACATTCTCTTGGCAGAATCTATCCTAAAACCTAGATCCAAGTGGGGTATCCCTCGCCTTCATGAAACTAGCAATAACCATCCGTTAACTACTGGGTACGACTACTAGTCTACCGACATAGTACGCTCCTTGACTATTGTCAATCTCGAGTGGATAAGCTTATCTTATGCAAGCCTTAGGATTTCCATCAATGATCACCTCAGATGGAGAAGGGTAGCCTATCCAATGAGGTATAAAACCTCCACCTATGCCCTCACAGGGACATTATTCCATCCCTAGCCATAAAAGTCAGAACCTATACATGGCTTAGCAATATAACTGTTAGAGAGGTTCCTAACATAGAACAAATAAGTCATCAGTGTCTAATCTAGGGGTATACACAAAGTCTTATAAGTCTAGGATTAAATCATACAGCTACATAAGATCACTTGGATCCAACATAAGATTGCCTCTACTCGATAGATAATCAACTAACCATAAGGTGGTCTACCCTTTCATTTTATCAACCATTTATTCAAAAATCACAATATATATTAATAACGAGTTATAAGAGTTTCTTAGCTCTTTCATATTCTTCTAATGCCTATTTGGCCTCATTTGAAGCCAATTTAAGAGGATGGGGAAATGGGTGAGGAACAACCCTAATCCTTGGAGTTATTCCCCCCCCTTAGGCCCTATCCCTACGGACTTGAGGTCACAAGGGAATCCTTAACCCAAGGACTGCCTACGTTCCCGCATCCAAATGGGTCAAAGTCACACATAGTTATCCTTTTCAGGTTTCTCTCAAGGAATGTCTATGCACACATTCCCATAACAAAGGTTTCATCAACACTTCCCTTTCATTAATAAAACCTAACAATATCTAGAAAATCATAAATAATTCTTAATTTAGTAAATAGCACTATAACAATTTCCCTTTAAAATATTGAGGTCTTGACTCAAAGTCCTCCCATCATCATTCATAAACAATGTGAATGTCCCAAGGTTTGTTTTATAAACCTAGGGGATAACATTATTACTCATCCTAAAATTACAATAGTTCACACAAACCATATACTTATCACTATTTTAAGACACCATGTCATAGTGGATGAAGTTACATTATTGTAATCATAATTTCCATGTCCAAAAGATATATTCTAAGATAGAGCCATGTTGGTTTATTTGTGCTAACTCACAAGGAAGAATAATACCATTAGGGACAACATTATAGACTTGGGGCCCATTACTACTCTAATTAAGCATGCCCAAGTATGGGATTATTTACAAAGTCTTGATATCATTTATGGAGAGGAAATTAATAAGGTATATAAGTCCATATAAGTTAGCATTCATATATTGCTACCCAACATACATAATGCCAAAGTGTTTATAAATATACTAATGGGGTCCCACTATAGATTGGTGCAATGGTATCTAGCATCATAATTATCATATATTATAGAATTGCATAGGGTTGAATAGTCTTATTACTCTCAAAAGCATGATCCATTATGTTCAAAACATATAATGATAAATCCTTCTCTAATTTAAAAGTTTAGCTAAATATTTATCTTAAAATAATAGTATATTGCCTCATCCATATTTAGTACAATGTTCACCTAATTTACCTAGGTCCACCACATTAAGCTATCATTTAGTGTAAGCATAAAATGACCATCTCAATCATACCTATGCTAGAATGTTCCCCTTCAAATGCACCATGACACATGTTTTAGATCCCTTCCAAGAAGCATATTGAATTATTCATAGCCCACAATTGTAGATAAATCAAGATGAATATGAAAATCGTAATCAAAATATAATACTCAAATAAAACTATATTTCTCCTCTAACCCCTTTATTTTAAGATAGATCATAATTTATGTCAACCCCATATGAAAGTAAGGACATCATCTCTATGGAGGACTTAGTTATATAGGAAAATCTTCATAAAGTAGTCAATATGTAGCCCCTCTTTAACTGAATAGTTTCCTTTCCCTTACAATTACCATAGCATTCATTCAACCTTTAATTACATAGTTAGAAACACAATCCAATTATAGGTCTATATAGGCTTATCTCTAATAATTATTAAGAATCTTTGCCTAAATTTTTCTTGCAACTAATAGGAAAATCTCTTTAAAGGAAAATAAAATTCAAATTCCTAGCCCACAGTTATAATCTTTCTTAAATAAAAGTTAAGTAGCATTAAAGTTTGGTTACTACTCAAGTAGGTAAATGTGGATACATTTATACATTCAAGGATCTAGGAATGTAACACCTAATTGACTTATAAACACTAGCCATTTATTCCCATATGGAAGACATATTTTATGTGTACCGTAAAAGTCAATAGAACAACATAATTACAATTCATTCATCAATGCCTTTCATGTTTAAAGGAACAAATTGTTTAACATACATAATACAAAATTTTCTCCTTTGGAAGGAAATGATTAGATGATCCCTCTTTGAACTACCGAATATTGTGAATCAGACAGACTAGAAATAATTACATTTAGGATAAATACCATAATTTCCTTTTAAGGAAAGAATAGGCGATTCCTCATGAGAACATTGAACTTTATACCATTTCTGATGAAGTGACTTCAAATCTAGTGAATTCTTGAGGATCCAGGTCTACAGTAATGTAGAATAGTCTACTGGGAATTACGTGTAATCACCGAAATGTGTAGCTCTTTCTTGCTGTTGTAATTTGAGATGGTAGCAGATGGCTACGGCCCTTCTTCAGTTCTTCTAGGGATGTCAAAAATAGATTCACAGTTTCTAGTTGCATCGCTTGATAGTTTGAAAAGCCTTTTCACAACCCAATTTGTGCATCTCTTGCATTCCATGAGACCACATTTCTTTCACACATTCTATCAAACAATTAACGTTCTTGGCAGTGCTTCTACAACCGTTCTACGAAAGCACTCACAACTACAACACTTAGAAAATTTTCTCTCTTTCTTTATGCTTTGATGGTAGTTCATTGTCAATCTGCAAGCTTCCACTAACTCCCAACTCTTCTCAATTTCTGCACAAAAGGCTAAAAAATACAAGCTACCTTGCTTTAGATGAGAGGTTCAACGCATCTTCCATCACCATTCTTCCTTCTCTATACTCACCTACACTCCCGTGCTTCTGCTTCCTTTTCTCATTTACTTCCTTTGCTCTGCATTTTAATCTTTTACTCTTCCAATCATTCAATCCCCATCCCAAAGTTCACTTCATGCAGGCAGAGTCTAACACTTAACTCCAATCTCTTTTTACCTTTTTGCTTTTAATTCTGAACAAAGTGTTCTCTGTTTCATCACGAGAGGAGTATACTTGCCCATGCTGTCCTCTATCACCAGTCTCACCCAATTAATGAGTGCCCATGCCTTCACGTGGTCCACATTATGGCACCATGCCTTTCTCTTTCCCTATCGCATCTTTCCAATATTTTATTTTAAATTAATTCTTCACACCTGCACTATTTCGTAAGGGGGTCACTAACAGGGATGTGACAGAGACTCAAGTCTCTAGTCAACCCAACATGGCCTCATCACATATCCGAATTCACACAATTGGAAAGGTTACTAGGTTTGGGGTACAACTTTTGCTCTCAACCTTTTATGTATAGGGATTAGATGCAATACTATTCAAGGTCAAGCCAATAAGCAATCTTTAAGGAATCCTCTCTTATGTTAGAATCTTATGAGTTCTCTTGTACCTAGGTTCTAAGAAGGCAAGGGGAGAAGATACTCTCATAAGATTCTCAAGATACCTAATTTATAGGGTGCAAGCACCCAAAATACTTCAAACACTTATATATTCCATTTAGAAAATTGAGTTGGATTCAATTTAAGAAATGAAAATATTCTTATTTCAAATTTTGCCTCTAACAATTGTGTTACATAGAACGATTAGCAGTTTCATATCAAAATCTTCATCCCATGATTGCCATAATGCTACAATAGATGATCACTAGCACAAAAATTCGCTTTTAAAGAATTACATTAGTGGAAAACAAATTCAAGTTTTATGAATTTTAGCTTTTGTTTCACAAGATGTGTTATAATTATTAATTTACCTAAAAAATATAAAACTGTTTTATCTCAGAATTTTTATTTATTTTTGGATGGAAGTCCAGACCTGCAAGCATGACAACCCAGGGGCACGATCCCGATCTCATCCCTTATGATGTCGAAGCCTTGCACTCAACAAGACTTGATCCTTGGTGGGCTCATTTGGAACCATTCAAATTCACTAGTAGACTAATGGCCCATTGACTTTTATCTCAGAATTTTACCATTTGGTCAATTGGTTAGTTTTGCATTTGATATTTTACCCACTTAACTAATTAGATGTGAGATTGATCCCTTTAATTGCCAATTTAATCTAGATATGTAAAATTGATTGATTCAACCACCTAGTTATTATAGATTATGCATTTGATTAATTTATCTACCTAATTAATCCAGATTATGCATCTGATCAATTTTAACCAACTAATTAATCAAGATTATAGAATTTGCCATATTAAACCCCTAATTAGGCCAGATTGTGAAATTTCTCCATGAAACCCCTATTTAAGATAGATTATTAAATTGTTCTATTAAATCCTTAATTAGATGGTAAAATTGATTCTCATGCTTAATTCAGTGCCATTTAATTAGCTAAATGTGAGATTCATTGGTTTTCATTTGCATTGTACATGATTAAAAATTTAACCAACTAACAATTTAATAACCAAATGTGTGATTAATCAATTTTTTATTTGGATTTTGTGATCAAATTTAAAACCCAATTAATTTACAATCTTTTCAACAATTACATTAAACATTAAGGAAATAGTCAATTGCATCGCTAGATTCCACAATTAAATCACCAAGACCTTTTCACATAAAAAACACAAAAAAAATGTTGGATATAAACATGTTATCATGTCAATTTCACCTAGAAAATATCAAGAGGAAAAGTGGGAAATACCTACAAATAACATTAGAGCTACCACAAAACTCCAAATTCAATGCAAAACAAGCCTACTTGAAATCAATGAAGAGAATGAATTCATAATGCATAAATAGGAAAATCAAATGAATTATACCAAGCAACGAATTCAAAAATCTCTTTTGTTCTTGTTAATCTTCTTGTATGATGGCTCTCGGGAATTATGTGTGCACAAGGTAAATTTGAAAGAATGTAATGATGCAATTATGATGAGAAGATATCAAAGGAATGGCTATTGAAAATGAGGCTTTTATTAGATTTTTAGAGATTTGGATATTGATCAATGACTAAGATTAATTTTGATTTTAGGAAACCAATTGATAGGATTGAATGAGAGGATTAGTTAAGTGAAGAGAAAATGAGTTAAGTGAAAATAAATAAATCAACTATTTATTTTTTATAGAAACTACCATTTCGAAAGTGCAGGAAATAAAGAATCAAGTGGAAATATAGGGAAATCAACAAGTGGAAGAGGTAAGTGCCAATGAAAATTGGCAAGTGGAAGAGATGGGTGAAAGGAGATGGAAGAATTAAGGGAGATAGAAATTAGAAAGTAGAAAAGTTAAGTGGGGTCATAAATAAATAAATAAAATTTATTTATTTCACCCACACATGGGAGATAAATAATTAAATAATAATTTAATTAATTATGAGGGATTCAGAAATTGCAACGAATTTAATAATTAAAAAATAATTTGATTTCAGATAAAAAATTCATTTAGGGAGTAAATAATTAAATAATTATTTAATATAAGAGGAATAGATAATTTTAGAGTGATTAAGATCAAGATTGAATCACTAGAAAGAGATGATATGAAAATTAATTAAATAATGAAGAAAGATTTAATTAACGTGAATTTGAAGAAGAATATTAGTACTAATCAAATAATTAAATTATTTGATTAAATAAAAAAATATGTGAAAAGTATTATTGGAGACCTGTGTATATGCATATATATTTATATACATATATACACGCATATATATTTATATACATACACACACACACACACACACACACACACACATATATATGTATCCATGTATGTATTTTTGTATTTGTATATATACATACATACATACATACATACATACATACATATATATATATGTATATGTATATGTATGTATGTATATATACACACACATACATGCACATATCTATACACACACATATACATGTACATATGTGTGTGTGTGCATATATATATATATATTTATATATACAAATTGTCACCTAAGGGTAGCACCCATTATATTAAATAAACACCAAGGTCCTAATGGCATCAATGATTTCTTCAGCTTTCTATAGCTATGCATCAAGGAATACACTCTCATTTAGAGACATCAAATATCCATATATTTCCATATTATTCCTATGCATCCCATCCCTCATGGCCAAAATGGTGTTTGTCATGTCCTTGTCCTTGATGGTCTTAGTTTTTAATGCATCTACTACAAGCCATCTAAAAGAGTTTGACTTGAGCTTTTTTTGTACTTTAATCATAGAGTCCCTCTAGTGCGAGGCAACCAATGGATTTACTATCTTCTATGTAACCTCATGATTTTGAATGATGCATGCAATATTGGAAATGAAACACTCTATTAGAGAAGCATTATGCATATATTCCCCTTCTAGCTCTCTACCTTTTATGATCATGTGCACCAGCTCCTCGTAAACATCTTTGTTAATTCTAAAGATCACCTTCAATTGAACCACACTTGAGTTTTGTTCACAACTACACTCATAGTCGATAATTACGATCATTTTATTCTCCTCCATGTTGTCTAAGGAAGAGCTCACCATTATTCTTTAGAAGGTACAGGCCATGTTTATTTTGCAACTAACATTAATTAACCTCATGCCTCAACATATTGGTGCCAATGAGTCTTATCCAAACCTAACTCATAGTTTATGTGGATTGCCTTAATATTTATTCTTTCCTCATGCTCAAAGATGTTAGAAAAATATGCTTGGGTGTCTATTCAAACTGTTTATCTTCTTTGCTCAATCCTCTCCATGCCTTTGGATCATTGGATATATAGGCTATGCCTCCTAGTCAATAGCATGGTTGGATAGAAAATCTACAACCATATTGACCCCTTTGTAGATGTGCCTAATCGTGTACTCTCCTATATCAATTAGTATCTCTTGCAAGCCTTCAAGCCACATTATTGATTTCAATCTTGGTGTCTTTCTAGTGGTTATGACATCTGTGGCATTTAGGGAATCACCCTCAATGTCTATATCTTTCAGCTCTTTCTCTTTACATAGTATAAGTTCTTCTATTAGGGTGGTGTACTCTATGTTGTTTTTGATGTCGTCTACAAGTTTGATAGATCCATCCCATACCAATGTTCCTCTTTCATTCCTTTTGATGAACCCAACCCCAAATAGACTCGGATTACTATGTACAACACCGTCAAAGTTTATTTTTAGATGGCCACTTGGGGGAAGACACCATGTATCATTCTTGTGTGTTTGGGGGGTTTGTCTTTTATAAGAAAGGACTGAGTTGTTGAGCATGTTTGAATATAGCATTTGTTGACTTAAAGTTCAACATTTGTAACAATCTTGCACAAACTTTAAAGTTGTTACTATTGGTAATGAGTACTCATGTAATTGAATGAAATGTATTCCTTATATCTAAAAGGTAACATATCATGTGATGTAATAATATTGCACCAATAACACATGACTTAGTGTGCAAGTATTGGTATCAGTTTCTGTGGGAGATTTTGAGTAACCTCAACAAAAAAGTATGTTGATTTGACATCATATGTGATGTGTGACCTTGAAAATTTAGTTATAAGCAAGGGATTTGCCTAGTAAAAAAAGGTAGGGTAATTTAAAATTTTCACATAGTAGGATTTTTATAAGCACAAAGTTAAGGTGCTCAATTAGTAGACCCTCTTCCTTGACTACCTTTTTTTTTTCCTTAGCCATTTTATACCAATATTATTTATTACTCTAGCTTGATAAATAACACCTTCATTTTACGAATGACAAAATTTAATAGTTTTTAATTTTTTTTATACAATTCTGATATTTATAATGGTTTAATTTGCAGGTACAACAAATATACATGAAAAATTTAGATAAATACAATATAAGAAGAACAAATAATTTTTTTAAAATTTAATAATTTAATATTTAATAAAAATAGCGTGATCGTTTTAAGCTCTTAAGTTTCCTAAAATATAATTTCTCCATTTGGCTAAGTTAAGGTTCTCTCATTTTATCTTTGTTTATTTTGTCTGCTTCCTTTGTTTCCTAACTTAAGCAGACAAAAGAAGGAGAGGATTAATAAGGAACTCTTTATTGCTTCGGAAGCTGAAAATGCTCCTGCCATCAAAAATTTACATGAGCTGAGGCTATTTTCATCGAAATATATTTATCTTTCTATTATTCAGAGTTTGGAAAGATAACATACATCGAAGGTGGAAGATTTGTTTGGCAGTTTTGGGAATAGTTGAATGTCTATTGGAAGATGAATTTGAATGGGATCGATCTTTTGTTTGAAGAAAATTTTGGGAAGGTTAAATTGGAGGGATATAAATATTTTTAATGGAAGAAACAATGTTTATAATTCAGAGAATATTTTACAAGTCGGAGAAGCTATTTTGTTTACAGCTTGCTGAATATCGAAGAATATTTATTGTATTCAAATATTAGTATTAATATTTCTTGGTCTTGTTTCTGGTTAGTTTTTTGGGGCAAGTAAATCTGAATTTAGTGTGGTTTAACCATTCTTTTTTTTTCATTTGATATGTATAAAGAATTAAAAAATCTAATTTAAATTGTATTATATCTACATACAATTTAATTTTAAGGTCTACATTGTATAAAATCAGAATTCATTGTTGTGGATTAAGTTCTATAATTCAACAATGTCAAATTTTAGAAAATACCAATTTATGAATTAACAATATCGGTTTGTAATATGCATATTATAATTAATATTTTATAGATATACTTTTTAATATATTTTAGTTGTTTATTAAATTATGATAACATGTATTGTAAGAAATATTCAATATAGAAAGAAACCTTTTGTAAAAAAATTAATATATTATTTTTTAACCCAACATCAAGAAAATATATATTGCAACTATAAATTTTCTTTCAATCATTCTAAGAGAACTAAGTGATGCAGAAGCATCTCCGGTTCATAGCAATCTCGCATCAACCAAAAATATTTTCCTTTCTGTTTTTCTTTATGTTTGTAGTTTTAACATTTCTTTCTGTATGTCCCAGTTTTGACTCACCAGATCCCATGGAGTTGGATTATACTTGAAGACTTGATCATCTTCCTTATTCCCAAACCGCAAAGCATTTGGATCTTTTTTCCAGCAAGTTATCGCTATTGGTTTCCATGACAGTTTCCTATTGTCGGTTGCTTGGACCTATTTGCATTGTGATTTACTAGAACTCTTTCATAGATTGCAAAGCCCTGAGCATTGAATCCGATGTTTTTTGGCCTCTGGCCAACCTTTTCCTTTGATCTACACTTCATCCATTGGATTTTTCAGAGGAATTTTTTGGTGGAGGCTTACCTTGTTGGTTTTACACGTTAGGTCTTGTTCTGTGGGTTTTGATCCCCTTTTGAGCCGACTGGATGTCCTTGGATTGTATAAATCATTGTAATTGAGCATTAGAATTCAACAATTGAACAATCAAGAAGTTAGACTGAGAATAGATGATAGATCTTAAGATTGAAGGTCCTGGTTGTGACCTATTTTGTACTTTGAGCATGATTTAGTAGGCCTGAGAGCCAGTGTCTGTAACCTAGTTGTAATCAGTTCTCATGAAATAAAACAATTTGTTCTGCATTGCCTCCATCATATGTTTGTGTTTCTTTTGTGCTTACTCTTGTTGATTGGTCCAGATTGATCTCTTTGAGGTCCCTCCTAACTGGTGATTGCTTCAAGTGGCATTAGAGCAAGTTTTCATTCCGGAGGTTGCATGTCCTGACATTTTTGTTTTAGGGTGGCGGACTGTGGATCCGACCTGCAACTGTAGAGAACTAGTGTAAATGATGGTGCAAAGAGGAACTAGGAATGGTGGAGTGTGTAGAAATGCAGACCCTACTGTGATGGAAATGTTGTGAGAGATAGAAGCCCAGTTGGAAGCTCTAGAGATAGCCTAGAGAAGATGCCGACACATTGAAGATGTAAGTAAAGATGAAGGAGAAGAAGACCTGACAGAACGAGTAAACCCATCTACGGTTGATTCAGATGTGGAAAGGTTTTTCAGGGTTTTGAGTAGGGAGAATACTAAACCTCATTTTACCCCACTGGAATATGATGGAAAGTTGGATTCAGATGAATTGATGGATTAGAATTTGGAGATGGAGAAATATTTTGCTTTTGAAAACACTGTACAAGAAAGGAAGGTGAAATATGCCTGTACTCGGTTGAAAGGTCATGCATATCTTTGGTTGGAGCATTTGTAGGTTGATAGATAGAGAAGAGGTAAAGAGAAGATCAAGACATGGGATCAGATGATTGCTAAGTTAAAATCAAAATTTATGCTAGATGATTATCAAGTGAATCTATTTTGAAAGTTGTAGAATTTGAGACAAAAAGAATCTAGTGTGAAGGAATACACGGAAGTATTTTACAAGTTGAATATTAGATCTGAACATATTGATGGTGAAGTTGAACAAGCTGCAAGATATTTGAATGGATTGCAGGTGTCTATACAAGATGAACTTAGTTTGATTAAAATAGAAAATGTTGAAGAGGCTTACCAGTATGCCCTAAAGATAGAAGAGAAGCTAAACAAAAGACATGAGTAGAGGTAGAGAGGCAGAGGTGGAAGGTTCACATGAGGAATATTTCAAGGAGGAAGAGGATATACCAGAGGTAGAGGAACGTGTACAGATTAAAATAAGGAAAAGGAAATGAACAAAGAAGGTAATTCATAATAGAAAGATGATAGAAATTTCTACTAGAGGAGAGAACCGAATGGCTACTGGAATGAGAATTTTGGAAGACAAGAGAAGAGAACAATTAGAGGAACTTGCTTTAAGTATGGAGGATAAGGACATCGTGCTTTCAAGTGTAAGAAGACAAATAATACTAGAAGAGCAGCATCGGTGGAAGAAAACCCCACCAGATTAGACAATAAACCAAAAGATAGAGAACTGCTGATGATGAGGAGAGCTCAGTGTCATACTGGGAGAGATGAAGAGCCCTTACAGAGGAAGAATTTGTTCAAGACTAGATGTATGGTATGCGGTAAGTGTTGTAAAGCTGTTATTGATAGTGGTAGTTCAGATAATCTTTTTTCAGAAAAGATGGTGAATAAGTTACATTTGGAGAGATTGAAACACCCTAAACCTTATCAGATAGCATCGATTCAGGATGAACATAAGTTGTTAGTAAGTGAGAAATGTCTGGTGAAATTGAAAATTGGGAATTATCATGATGAAGTCTTGTGTGATATTATGCCTATGGATATTTGTCATCTTTTATTGGGCAGACCTTGGTAGTTTGATAGACAGACAGTACATGATGGGAGAAAGAATACATACACTATTTTAGCTAATGGGATGAAGAAAACCATGTTTCCCTTGGAGGAACCTTTGAAGAATGCGGTCTGTATGAATAATATAATTTGTTTGGTAAATGGAAGAAATTCCTAGATGGATTGAGAAATGAGAATGTGTTTTTTGCCTTAATTCGTAAGAAGATTGAGAATCCAGAGCATGAAGAGGAACAACCAAAAGAGATAAAGGATTTGCTGACAGAATATGAAGACATCATTTTAGATAATGTGTCTGATGGGTTGGCACTTTTGAGAAGTATCAATCATTGCATGGACTTGGTTCTTGGAGCTCGTTTGCCTAACGAAGATGCACACTGGATGACACCGACAGAGAATGAAGAACTTAATAGAAAAGTGCAGGAGTTGTTGAAGAAAGGTTTGATCAGACAAAGTTTGATCCCTTGTGCAGTACCAGTAGTGTTAGAACCTAAGAAGATTGGAGTGTAGAGAATGTGTATTGATTCTAGAGAAACAAACAAGATCATAGTGAAATATTGGTTTGCTTTGCCTAGGATGGATGACATAATGGACTGTTTAAGTGGAGCCAAATACTTTACAAGGATAGATTTGAAGAGTGGATATCATCAGATCAGGATCAGAGAAGGAGATGAGTGGAAGAAAACATTCAAGACAAATGAAGGACTGTATGAATGGTTGGTGATGCCTTTTGGGTTAACTAATGCACCGATTACTTCCATGAGGTTGATGAATGAAGTATTGAAGAAATTATTGGGTAAGTTTGTTATTGTATATTTGGATGACATTCTGATTTTCAGTAGCACAAAATAGAAGCATTTGATGCATTTGAAACAAGTTTGGCAGAGGTTGAGAGAAGAAAAACTACTGATAAATATCAAGAAGTGTAATTTCTTGAAGGATGAGGTAGTCTATTTAGGATTTGTGATATCTAAGGATGGTTTGAAGATGGACCCTAAGAAAGTAAAAGAAATTGTTGAGTGGCCTACCTCGGAAAGCATTGGAGAGGTAAGATAATTTCATGGATTGCCTAGTTTTTATTGGAAGTTCATCAGAAATTTTAGTTCAGTTCGTAACCTTATGACTGAGATAATGAGAGGAGACTGGAAGGAATTCAAGTGGACCACCAGAGAAAACAAAAGTTTTGAATTATTGAAGTAGAAAGTGACTGAGTAGCATGTGTTAGCTTTACCGGATTTCAATAAAGTATTTCAATTGGATTGTGATGCAAGTGGAATAGCAATAGGAGCAATCTTGAGTAAGGAAGGGAGAGCAATAGCTTATTTCAGTGAGAAATTGAATGATTCCTGAAGGAGATATTCAATGTATGATCAAGCATTTTATGTCATAGTTCAAGCCTTGAAGAAGTGGAGACATTACCTATTGCCTAAGGAGTTTTCATTTTATATAGATCATCAAGCTTTGTAGTATTTGAACAGTTAGAGTAAGTTGAATCAGAGATATATGAGATGGGTAGAGTTCTTCCAGAATTACACCTTTGTGTTGAAGCATAGACGTGGAAGATCTAACAGATTTGTTGATGCATTGAGTAGGAAAAGGTATTTGCTTATAGAGATGAGCATGATAGTATTAGGATTTGAATAATTGAAGACCTTGTATGATGATGACGTAGATTTTGTAGAACCTTGGACACAATGTAGATAATCGATTATGGTAGATAGAAGAAAATGGTTGGATTACTTCATTCAGGATGTGATGTTATTCAGAGGATTTTAGTTGTGCATACCTAAGAGTTCTATAAGGGAGAATTTGATAAAGGAGAAACACAGTGGAGGATTAGTCAAACATTTTGGTATTGACAAAATAGTAGCATTGGTGAGTGAGCAATACTTTTGGCCCTAGATTCATAAGGATGTTAAGAAATATGTGCAAAGTTATAGAGTTTGTCAAGTTGCAAATGGTAGTAGTCAGAATGTGGGATTGTATAAACCTTTGACAGTACTGGTAAGACCTTGGGAGGATATAAGCATGTATTTCATACTTGGATTGCCTAAAACACTGAGAGGGAATGATTCTATATTTGTGGTAGTGGATAGATTCTTGAAGATGCCTCATTTCATACCTTGTAAGAAGACATCATATGCATTACATGTAGTAGACCTATTTTTCAAGGAAGTAGTGAGATTACATTGTGTAAAGTGGAAAATTGAACCCGAGTGATTCCCCACCTAGGAGAGAGAAAGGAAATCATTGGGATGATTTTCACTTAGGATATAATTTACATTAAAAAGAGGGGTTAAATCCACTAGATCCAAATCCAAGAGAAACAAGGACGTGAATTCTAACTAGATTACTTATGTTGAATGTAATTTGCCCTCTTTTGTAAGTAGAAGAGTTGACTTGTTGACTATGCAGAAAATGAAGAAAAAATGGGTGAAATAAGGAGCTACCAATTTGGGATCATGCTATAACTTTGGATCTGAGATATTTAGAATGATACGAATCTTCCCTGCAAATTTGGAGAAAATTCGTCGGGACCAGGTTGAAAGTGTACATGGTCCTCTAAAAAATCCGCAAAATGAAAAGGGTTTTTCCATCTTTGCAAATGAATCGCAAACCTACAATTGTAGCTGTGCATTTGCAAACCACACACAGAAAATAAGAGAAGAAGGGTTTTGGATAGAGGTTTGTCTCATTCAAACCCCAGTTGAGGAATCAACCTTGAAAGAAAGTAATTGCAAATGCTTGAATATACATAATAGAAATGTAAACCTTATAGATTTGCAATTTGTTGATGATGGTTGCTTTGCTACTTGAATGTAATCACGAGTGTTGCATGAAATGGTATGTAATATGACTAAACCCTAGCACACACACATGCTTTCTTTTAAAGTTGTGAAATACTACCTCATAGAACCTACTGAACACCTGTATGCAAATAACCTGTCACAACAATGGAATGTTTACAAAATACAAAGATTGCTTTGAAAACCCAGAGCAAAAATATGCAATAATAATAATAAGATTGGTTGGGATTACAAAGGATCAATCCTTATAAAAGGAGATCAAACCTAAAAACATAAACCCTAAAAACAATTAATAATTAATAATGAATACTAATTATTAATATTCTTAAGTTTCGCTTCCTAGATTTAGCTTAAGTGAAATAGAGAAAAGGTGACTTAATTATTAAATCAATACGATTTAATGGAGATGCATCGTGATGAGAGGAATGAGCTTTGCTAGGGTTTGAGGTTGTGTACCATTTGTTTTCATACCACATTTACTGCGGGAATCTAGAGTTTATCATGGCTCCGACCAACTTTAGCCCAACAATTGATGTTGGTGCTGGAGTTGTTGTGATAAATCCTAATGATGCCTTAGAACAAACACACTCATAAATTTGTTCTGAAAGTGTTTCACGAGGTATGTCCTCCCCTGTTGTTGTGCTTCCTATTCAAGATTTTGATAAGGCCTATGAGTGGCTTGAAAAATGCTCTTTGATAGGCTATTTTGTGGTTAGGATCCCTCCTAAAAGCATGCTTTGTGATTGGGTCACCAAAGCCTGGTGTCCTCAAGGTGTCCGGCTTGATGGTGTCCAAAACCTCACCAAGAGTTTATTTTTGTTTCGCTTCTTGAACTCGTCCCATGTTGAGGCTATCCTCTCTCATGGACCATGGATTGTTTGGTCTTCCTTTTGATTTTCCACCGTTGGTCTTGAGAATTTTCTTTCTAAGATGATAAAAAGTTGAGATTCTTGGTCTGGGTTGAGTTCCCTGGTCTTCCTTTGTCTTGTTGTCCTTTCATGCAAACTATTGCTCAGTCTGTTAGCAAAGTTATTTATCTTAAACCCGGCCATTTTTTTAATGCTCGCCCTCAATAGAGGGTTTGCGTTGAGGTCGACCTTTATCACAACCTGAAATAAACTGATGATATTCAAGTGGGTGGCAATAAATTCACCCACAAGGTGCTTTATTTGAACCTTCCCAAAACTTTATATCGGTACTAGTCGGCGGAGCACAAAATCAAGGATTGTCCTTTGTTTGTATCAAAAATGAAACCCCCTATTAAGGAGACCGACTCTCGACCTGTGGAGGGAGCTAAGAAGGAAGATTGGACCATTGTGGTTTGCAAAGGCAATAACTCTATGGCTTCTACCCAAAAGCTACCCATCAGATCAAATTCTCAGTTGACGACGGAGTCTCCTATGTAGGCACTATCTACCCAGGTGATCTCTACGTCGCTCACTTCAGTTTCAAACCCTGGCCAGCAGGGGAAGGATCCTTCTAAGGGTTCTGCTTGACCCCCTTAGGTTCCCACTCCTCAGGCTACATCTACAATTTCTTCTCCATACTCTTTGCGCCACTCTCACAGCCCTTCTAGGCATGCTGAGATAGAAAATGGTGGTTCAGAGAAAAGCAGAGTTATTTTTGGTGGGCACTCTCTTCCCAATCTCAATTTTGATTTTTTGCATAATAGCTTCTCCTCTCTTGGGGATGAGGATGAAATGCAAGATTTTTCATGAATTACATCTTATGGAATGTTTGAGGTCTCACACACCTCACTAGAAAGTATTCTATTAGAGATGTTCTTCAACGTGTTTTAGGCCAGGATGTTCTCTGCCTCTAGGAAGTTAAAATTGTTGGTTTCATGCTTACTATTGCATGCCATGTTATTTGGCTAGATAGACTAGTTTTTCCTTCCCATCATGAGGCTGGTTGAGGTGGAGTTGTCACTCTCCTTTCACCTTGTTGGATTTCTATAGTTATTTCTCATAGTTCTGATCCTATGCAGCATACTGTATGGGTTTTGTTGTGAATCAATAATCATTATGTTGGGATTATTAATGTTTGTGCTCCCAATTATATGGTTGATAGATCACACTTATGGAGTTGGATTGGTGATACTCTATCACCTGCAAGTTGGGTCATTTGTGGTAACTTCAATATGGTTGAGGTGGCGACCGATAAGGATGAGATTTTGCCTTTTTGATGGACAAATGGCAAGAGGGAATCCTGGTACTATATGCATAATAAATTGGGTCTTTTCAACCCCAATACCAACTCCCACCACATAGGTGGGGTCTGGCACATTTGGTCTAATTTTAGAGCTGGATCAGATAAAAATTTTAAAAGGCTTCATCATGTTATGATAACTGCGCAATATTTTTTTTCTTTTTCTGAGTATCAAGATCTACTCATGTCTCCTCTCATTGATGTGATGTTGTTTGATCACTTCCCCATAAACTTTAGAATTGAATTGCAGCTAGCTAGGTCACATCCTTCAAAGACATAGTTCTACCTCAACATGTTTCTCTTGCATCATCATTCCATGATGGCCCACATTCAAAGGGTTTAGAATTACAAACCCAGGCCTCATCATCACACTGGTCGGATTGCATGGTGGAATGATGCCATTACCCGCTATATGAGGTTTCTACAAATTTATGGTAGACAACTTCACATGTACCGCAGGCACTCGTATGATGTGACCACCAAAGATCTTTGTGGTGCCACAAAAGCTTTGGTTTTGAATCCTTTTGATTCTAACCTGCAACTTTGGTTGGCCCAGCTCCGTCATCAGAAATAAGTTGCAGATAATTACTTTGCCAGAGGAGCTCAAATCAAAGCTAGGTTACACTAGCTTAAGGTGGGTGACAAGGCCTCCAAATAATTTTTCCTAGCTTTGTGCACCTGTCATACCTATGTAGGGATTAAGAAAATCAAAGAGGAGCATGTTGTTCTTACCAAGTTGCCTGATATTCTGCAAACTTTTGTCTGTCATTATGAGAAGGTGTTCACAGCGCACGGAAACCCTTCGACCAGAGCCCAAGCTTTGGAAGATTGCTTAGTTGTTGTTCCCAAAAGCTTTCCGAGTCTCAGCAGACCTTTTGTGATCTCTTATTGGCCATTAATGATCTCGAGGAAGCAGTTTTTCTAAGGTGGATGATAAAGCACTAGGGTGTGATAGTTTCCCTTGCGAGTTCTACAAAGCTCTTAGGCATTGTGTTGGTCCTGACCTACATAAGGTCTACCTTGAATCTTTTCATTCCCAATCCCTAGGAAAGAGGCTTAACTAAGGTGATATCAAGTTTATCCCTAAGGCTAGGGATCTAGAGGACATTTGCAATTGGAGGCCTATTACCTATCTCAATGTCTCATATAAGATCATTCCCAAAGCCTTGGCTCTCAAGATTCATCATCTCATGCCTTTGATTGTTCATCTGGGGCAGACTGGATTTATCAAGTCCAGGTTTATTCTTGATAATATTATTGGAGTTTGGGAAGGGATGGAATGGGCCCTATGGTCCAAACAATGAGGAATATTCCTTAAGATTAACTTCTCTAAGGCATATGATCACATTGAGTGGCCATTTATTTTGGCTATGCTCAAAGCTCTTGGCTTCGACCCTAAATTCATTCAGTCTGTCCGAATTTTATTTGGAGATGCCTTAGCCTGCATCACCATAAATGACTGTCAATCTGAGGCTTTTGGTCTTTTTAGACCATTCATCAGGGCTCCCTGCCTTATATGTTCTTGCGGTGGAGGGTTTTGGGTATGTGCTTGCTAATGCCATTTCTGTTGGATATGTCTATGGAATCTCCCTACCTGAGTCACCTTCCCAACTTGTCAATGGCCATTTTGCGAATGACTCCTTTCTCACTCTCATTGAGGAAGAAGATAATGTTCAGGCTGCTCTTCAATGTCTGGACACTTTTTTCTTGGCTTTCAACTTGGCTATTCAATGGCACAAGATGCAATCTTATAGGCAATCTTTTTTTCCTGCCTCGACTTGGATGCTTCAATATGGCTGGAAATGGCTTCATCATCACAATTTTTTTGCTTTCTTGTCATTCCTTTTGCCTTTCAATCTTCCTTTGTGGATCTTTGGAATGTTGTTTGAGCCAGGATTGAGAAAAAATTAGCCTACTGGATAACCAAGCCTCTCTCTAGCTAGCAAATTTCAAATTTGTTCGAAGGTTTTGGCTGCCTCTCATACCTATTTCTCTTCATGTTGGGCTCCTTCCAAAGCCTCTTACATGAAGTTGGAAAGAACTTTGTGGGATTTTCTTTGGGCCTTTGGTTTCAACCATCAAGGTTTTCACAGAGTCGCTTGGGATTATTGTTGCCTTCCCAAGGAGTCTGGAGGGCTCGACCTTATTTCTACCTTGAAACAAGGGCTTTCTTTTTGTGCTAAATGGATCATCCGAGCCTTATCTGGTGATGAGGCTTGAGAAATCCTTCTTTGGCATTGTATTTCTTTAGGTTTTCCTACCAATAGGTCGGCTTGGAAGGGGATTGGTTTACAAACCCTTCTCATTATGAAAGACCCAGTTCAGATCCAGGGTACTTTTGTTGTTAAAAGCATCTAGCGTGCTTGGGGAGATATTAAGCCTTGGCTTTGGTGGGTGGGTGATGGTTTTCATGATGAGATCTCCATGAACCAACACAACCTCTGGTGGTCACCTCTTTTTCAGGTGCAAGGGTTACCACTAGCCAAAATTCAGGATGTTAGTACTTTGCGTTTTCACAAATGTGGCATTCGAACACCTAAGGACTTGTTTTCCATAAATTCTATGAGTCTTCAACCATGGATGACCTCTAGGTCCAGTTTCATCTATCTCAACCTGATTGATAGACTTATGACCTTTTGGTTTCGTCCTTACCCTCACATCTGTTACATAAGATTGACATTCATTCTGTCAGACCTTGGTGGAAGGATTGGAAGTGGTATCCTTGGACTCCTTTTACCAGATACAAACCCAAAATGGGTTATCTCTAGTTGGTGTCCCATTTTCTTATGGTCCATATTCTTAACCAGTAGTGGCATTTGCAGTCTTCTCAAAAATCCTAGAGACTCAGGTTTCTTTCTGTTTGGTCTGCCACCATTGAACCCAAGATTGCACACTTTTCTTGGTGTGTTCTTTTTCAAGTGTTGCCTTTGGGTTATAGACTTAAACATTTGGGGGTTCCTGATCCCCAATGCCCTTTTTGTGGGAATCTAGAAACTTTTATGCACTTTTTTTGGTTTTGTAGAAGAGCTAAATAGTATTGGAGCTAGATCCATGATTTCTTTCGACTTTTTCGGCATGAGCCCTTTTTTGGCATATGGTTCTTCTAAGAGATTCGCCTAGAATCCCCTTCAAGTTTTCTCAGATATGGCATACTTTCAGAATGGAGATCCTATATACTCTTTGGAAAGATAGAAATATTGTTCTTTTCACTCACACCGCTTTGGATACTAATGTTTCACTCTATTCTAAAGCTTGCATTTGTAATAATGTATTAATGCAGATTCAGGTACAAGATGATAAAGTGTCTCTTGAGGTGGGCCACATACAGGAGCTCCTTTAGCATTGGGGCAATGCCCCTTCTGTGATGGATAGAGTGCTGCTAGATTCTATTTCTATCGACTGCACTCTGCCCTGTGGCTGCCACCTTGGTCAAAGCTCCTCTTCCCAACGTTGTTAGACCCCATGGTCCCAGTTTCCTCACCACTCCTTTGGTAGGGGAGACGACGTGTGGAGGCACTGATCGGCTTCTCCTCCATGTCGTGGCCCTTCCTTGGGGTGGCCTTCTATTTCTCCTACTGCCAGTGATGGTTCTAGGTGGCATGTTGCCTCCGTATCTAAATTTCTTCACTTGGCTCTAGGTATTTCACCTCCCAAGCGGGAAGAAGGAGAAGAAGAAAAAGATAGAGAAGATGGATGGTCCGTGCCGGACCTGACTCTTGGCCCCACTGATGTATGGGACAAGAAAGATTATCAAGATCCTCCCCTCTCAGATGGCACTTCTTTGGCTGCTTGAGGAAGTTCTTTTATAAATAGCTTCTTTTTTTTGACTCCGTCTTCTTTCCATTTGACTCTCACAGGGTGATCTTGTATCCCTGGCCTTTTTTTTTGAATATGTACTTTAATATTATTTTCTAATAGAGAAGGCCTATTCAAAAAAAAAAATGATTTAATTAATTAAGTAAACTCATACCTTTTATTCTAACACTGCCCCTTAAGATGAAGTTAGAGAGAAGCTCAAAAAACTAAGGACTAGATGCTAGAAAGATAAAAATGGGTCCCGACAACAAGGCCTAATGAGGTACCCAAGTAGAATGAAATCTCTATAAATTGGAGAAAAAGGAGAAAGCCTAGTGGCACTAAAAATCCTCTCCAAGAAGAGATGAAAGCTCAAGTGAAGGACTAAGAAACCTCCAAACAAGAATGTCCAAAAAGATATGAACAAAAGATGAGCATGAAGAATCACTGAAGCATGAAGAAGCTGCAAACTCTATCATAGAATGACTGCTAAGATGTTGTAGTAAAAACCTCCACTGAAAGTAAAGATGATTAGGATCAAGAAGACATGAATTTGCATGAGTGATCTCAATGACACTGCTCGAATCCGAATTAGATGGAAAACATAGGCAAACCATCTAGAATTCAAAGATACAAATGGCACGAATACCAATAGTTTGAAGAACTAATTAAATGAAAAATGGAAGGCTGCCTTCGAAAAAGGAATGCAAGAGTGTCCATATGGTAAGTGTTCCATCTTGCCAAAATGCATGGGTGATCAGTTGTTGTATCCGCCTAGTACATAGGAATAAATACTGAATACATAGCTCACTCCAACGCAAAACCAAGGAAGCATTAGCAGCAGCAGTAGAAACCCCCCCATAATGCTGACGGGGGAGAGGTATGAAAGGTACACTGAATCTAAAAGCCATAATGTAGTGCATGAAGAAGAACCAAGAACATCTGACCATGCAAACATGAAAGTACAAGCAAATACAAAGGGTGTGCAAACCAAGGCACAAACACATGAGAAAGGTAAGAAGGCAAATAAAGGGAATTATCAAACCCCCATGGCACTTTATATCATAGTGCAGCTACAATACGACACAAAAATGATGTGCAAGATCCCATAATACATGTGAAATAGAGATGCACTTTATCTCAGTGTATTTACAAAATCATAAATTCTTATAATGAAAGCTCGGAATGTCAAAAAAAGACATAAGACTAGAAATACATGAACAGCTAAAAATGAGGCATCCCACACAAACAAGAGGTTTCCACGATATCATATGTCCAAGTAATTCACCAGAGTGTGAAAACACAAAAAAATGAATAAAATATACCTGGTGTAAAATCTGAAAAATGTGCATGGATGGTTCTAAAGAGCTCTAAAACAATATCCCAAAGCTGCTGGAATTGCGAAAAATGGAGAAACTGGTGAAAAGTTACGATCTCTGGACTGAAAACAACACCTCTTATTACAAATAGTTATAGAACACACCAGCAGAAAACATAGGTGATGAAACTCACAAAACTGGAAAGTAGACAAAACCATCTTAACAACGATATCTCGTTTGCCAAAAAATGATATTGTATACCCAAGTTATGGCCAAAACAAAAAAAACCCTCTTTTAGGGCAGAAAGAGGGTCACAGGGGCCATGCAAGCTGTCTCTACCGCTAACGTCAGCGCTAGTGCAATGTGCTATTGCAGTCAGTTGATATTTTTTTTGAAAATATTTCTGATGCAGGTGCAGGTATGGTCGTACGGAATTTTCATGTCTCAAAAAATGTGCTAATAAAAAATCATGTCGCAGATGCTCGTGTCACCAAAAATAGGCAAATTATATATCAAAATTCATGGAATCGACCTCCAGAAGCCAAACATGATGTTTTTTCTTTCCCAAATTGCTTAAAAAAATAGGTTCCGCTAGCTAAAAAAATAAAATTAAATAAAATTAAAAATAAATAAATAAATAAATAAAAAAATAAAACTGAATTTTCAAACCTTCATAGAGCTGGCCCCATGAATCAAAAATTGACAAACAAAAGGTCAATCATAACTATTTGACATGTGTCGGATTCAATGGTGAGGTCCAAATCAACCCAACTTGCATATAAGACCTGCTATAGATAGAATCTCCTAATCTGGAGAATAGGAAAGCCTTAAGTTTAAAGCTCTAATACCATGTTAAATTTGTGAAATACATCCTCAGAGAACCCAATAAACACTTGTATGCAAATAACCCATCACAACAATGGAAGATTCACAAAATACAAAGATTGCATTCAAAACCGAGAGCAAGAATATGCAATAATAATAATAATCAGATTGGTTAGGATTACAAAGGGATCAATCCTTATAAAAGGAGATCAAACCTAAAACCATAAACCCTAAAAGCAATTAATAATTAATAATTAATATTAATTATTAATATTCCTATGTTTAGCTTCCTAAATTTAGCTTAACTGAAATATAGAAAAGGTGACTTAATTAAGTAAACTAATAACTTTACTCTAACACTTGCAATGAATGTCGTAATGTTTCTCCAATGGATGGATGAAGAAGACACATGAAGAAAGAGATGTTTGAAGACATGAACACTTGAATGGTTGATGATGATCATGAAGACCTTCTCCTTGTTTACCCAATTCCTTATCTTCTCTTATCTAATATTTTCTTATGCAAATGAGAGGACTAAATCCATTTTTATACATGCCCAAGAGAATAATTTTCATCTCACCGAAGGCCAACATAGGAGAATTTAAGTCCTCGAGAAGAAAATTAGGTCCAAGGGTCAGATGGACCCATCTTGAGGCTACCATATGAGGGAGGACAGGGGCACCACGCCCCTGTCCTTCCCTATTTTGGGGCCTAGATAGTGTCACAAGGTGATATAAGTGCTAAAACAAGAGGAGATCTAGAATGATGTTGCAGAGAGGGGTCCCAATTAAGTAGGGGAATGCAGTCCCAAAGGTGAGGGCCTAAAATATGGTCAAAACTGCAAGGGTTGCAAATTTATGATGCTACACATGGATTACCTAAGAGCATAGATTTAGACAGAGACACTAAGTTTGTTGGCTATTTTTGGAGAACAATTTGGAAGAAGATGAAGATAGATTTGAAGTTTACTTCTACTTTTCATCCACAAATTGATGGATAGACATAAGTAGTTAATCGGAGCTTGGGAAATTTGTTGAGATGTTTAGTTGGAGATAAAACCAGAAGTTAGGATTTGATTCTTGCACAAGCAAATTTTTCCTACAACAATTTAGTAAATAGGAGTAATAGAAGAACACCTTTTGAGATTGTTACCTAGGTTCATCCTAGAGGTATATCAAAATTAAGAGATATAAGAAGTGAAGACCGGAGAAGTTCAGAAGTAGAAGACTTTCAAGATCACATGGCAGTCTTGGATATTCACGTTAAGAAGCAATTGGAGGACATGAATAACAAGTATAAGGAGAAGGCAGAAGAGAAGAGGAGACGTAAGGAATTTGAAGTTGGCAATGAAGTGATGGTATATCTGAGGAAAGAAAGATTCCCGATTGGAACTTATAACAAATTGTAGATGAAAAAGTTTGGAGCTTGTAGTATTTTGAGAAAGTTTAGTTCTAGGAATGCATATGAAGTGGAGTTACCAGATAGTTTGAGTATTTCACCCGTGTTTAACATTATAGATCTTCATGAGTATCATGAACCAGAATTTAGTGAGGACAATATTGCAGACTTGGAGAAACAGTTGTCTCAAAAGGAACCAGATCAGATTGAAGACATTTGGGATAGTAGGATTGGGCGTAATACTCGGAGCGGTCAATATAAGGAGTATCTTGTGAAATGGAAGGACTGACCAGTTGAAGACTCATCTTGGATTTCTCGGGAAGAGGTAGACCGCCTTGGTTTTCCTCTGACCCCAGCAAAGTGAGAGACTCACTTTTTCAATAACCTCGGATGTCTGATGGAGGAGCATCCCCGGTTCATAGTAATCTTGCATCAACCAAAAATATATTCCTTTCTATTTTCCTTTCTGTCTGTAGTTTCAACATTTCTTTCTGTATGTCCTAGTTTTGGTTCACCAGATACTATGGAGTTGGACTCTACTTGAAGACTTGATCATCTACCTTATTCCCAAATCGCAAAGCATTTGGATCTTTTTCCAACAAGTTATTGCTATTGGTTTCCATGATAGTTTCTTGTTACCGGTTGACAATTTCCTATTACAGGTTGACTACCTATTTGCATTGTGATCTACCGAATCCCTTTCATAGCTTGTAGAGCCTTGAGCCTTGATTCTAATGTTTTTTGGTGTGTGGCAGACCTTTTCCCATGATCTACACTTCATCCTTTGGATTTTCTGGAGGAATTTCTTGGCGGAGGCCGACCTTGTTGGTTTTGCATGTTAGGTCTTATTCTTCGGGTTTTTGGGCTGACCGGATCCCCTTGGATCATATAAATCATTGTAATTGAGCATTAGAATACAACAATCTAAGAATCAAGTAGTTAGACTGAGCATAGAATATATATCTTAAGATTGAAGGTCCCGGTTGTCACCTATTATGTACTTTGAGCACGTTTTAGTAGGCCTGTGAGCCGGTTTCTATAACCTGGTTGTTACCGGTTCGTTGAAATCAGTTCTCATGAAATAAAACAATCTGTTCTGCATTGCCTCCATCATATCTTTGTGTTTCCATTTTTTTTACTCTTGCTGATTGGTTCAGATTGATCTCTTTGTGGTCCCTCCTAACCAGTGACTACTTCACTAAGAATTTTCGCAAGCATTTTTAACCGCTTTTTTTTTATTTGCAGGTTTTTAAGAAGGTTAAGGTTTGTTCGTGCCCACTAAGTGGTGCTACTTCTGTTCATCCGGGATCATTGTATTATTTTCTCAAGTTCCTTAGTATTTGGGTGGCATGACAGCAGTTCCTCCTATGTGGCCCACCCCAGATGTGCTTTTCGATGGGTTAATTAGGATCTTGGTCGACAATGAGATCCTGTTTAAGCCGGATTTTCAGGAAGCAATGGAGCGGCAGGGATTCTCCAAGCACCAAGTAGTGAGGGAATGTCGTGTCCTCATATCTTATGCTTATCAGGGCATCCTTAGGAAGTTGGCAATTGAAGCCCTTGGGAAAAGAGCGATTTTTGACATCACTGATTGGGATGTCAAAGATGCTGTTGATCTTGCTAGGTGGTCAAAGACCAAGGAAGGAAAAAATGCTATTGATCTTCCTACATCATGCAAGAGCAAGAAAAGGAAAGAGGCTATTGCAGAGGTTCCTGAGGTGCAGAAGCTACGAAAAGGAGCACGTTATTTGAGATATGTTCTCAATGTTGAAGTGGCTAATATTAGTGCGGATGTCTCTTCATATAAGACTGTAGCTGAGGAGGAGATTGCTGAGCTCAGAAGTCAAATACAAGAAATCAAGAAAAGAATTGAAGATTATAAGGAGAAGAGGAAAACATTGTCCGGTGTCGCTGGACGTTATAGGCGGTTAAAAGGCAGTGCTGAAAGAAATATCTTGAGGAGCATCAGAAATCTGGTTTCCCTACCTATAATGACAACAATGTTCTTCTTGCAGTTAGGAGGCACGAGGACTCGGTCCTCCAGAAGCATTAAGCACTTTTTTGTGCAAATGAATCAGTTCGAGATGATCTTGAGAAATATCTCAAGGATAAAATTTCCCATTTGGAGTCTACTAGGAACTTTCATCTCGCCAAGAAGTACAAATCTATTTTGGTTGCCGTAGGTTGTGAAGTGCATGAGGAAGCTCGATTTAAACTTGACGCAGTTGCAGACCACGCAGGTCCCAGTGGGTATGGTGTTATTTGAATCAGAAAAATGACATTAGTCGTGTAGGATGGATTGGATGCTATTTTGTGAATGCTATGATTATTGAAATTCAACAATGTAATCTTGAAGCAAGTGGTTAAGTTTGGTGTTGTAGTTTAGCATGCTTCAATTTTCATTCGTAAGATATGGGAGTTACATTATTGGCTTCCGTATAAATTTTTAAATATTATGTCATTAATTGTTCAACTTACTACTTTATGACTTATTCATATAGAGAGTATGAGGTAAGCAAGTTGTAGATGCAAAAATTTGGTCTGAAATCTGATGGGAGAAGACTTAAATAGATTAATCATCCAACAATAAAGTACCTACAATAAACACACATGCAAACCAAAAAACTAAACTAAAACACACACCATTGCACTTCTATTCCTCAAGATTTTGTATTTCAACAATATTGCTCTCAGAAGCACATGCACAAAAGGCTATGAGGAAATGGAGATTTCAAAATTTTAAATTATGAAAACTAAAAAAAGTAAAAGTGAGATAACAAGAAATGCAAGAGTGCAAAAGTGAACTAGAATTCTAGATGATTGAAAGAGATGGGGATTGGGCTTAAATAGTTCTCCTCAAGTAGAAATAATGCATCAGGATAAATATAGGATAATAGGAAATTAGTGGTATAGGAAGAATGAGTGGTAAGGAAAGAAAATAGGTGGTAATGAGAAATGGTAAGTGGTAAGGAGTACTTATTAAAGTTGTCTTATTTTAAATAAATGGAATGAATAAATGATAATAATAGAATATATATTTATTTAATGGATTTAATGAATTAACGATATGAATATTAATAATATAATGGAGAATCAATATAGTATAATATAGTAAATAATATGAATAATGGATAATGGAAATAATGGAATAATGACATGGTATTATGAATAATTAAAATATTATATGATAAAGACCCACCTGATGAATAAAAACTTTAAGATTGAATGCGAGGATAATTTAATGGAAAATTGTATGCGCCTACACAAGTATTTCACCATTTGAGGTTCATCATTGAGATTTGTAATGCCTATACAAACACCAAAAAAGATGAATTGCAAGTATGATATACCTCATTTAAAAATGTCACTTATTAAAAATTGTGTTTTTGTAGTTCCTATTATGTGAAGTTGATCAATGAAGTTAAGAATCAAGTTTTTCCAAACTCCCTGGTTCTACTTATTTAAGGGCGACCTCCAACAGAAAGAGTGAGACAAAGAGAAATATTATGTTGACATATAACATTATCTTATAATTGTGCAATAACATCTCTTACTTGAGACTATTCTATATTTATGTTGCCTAAAGACAAATCCTACACATATAATCTTTTTTATCAGTGCCATGAAACCGTTATCTCCTCTACCTTAATTGACACTACTATCAGTCCTCTATGTAAGTCTTAATCCATTACTATGTTCTTTAAATCCATGCTTCTAGAGATATATTATAAAAAAAGGGTAAATAGGATCTTCTCTTATGTGATAAGTTTTATAAATTTCCTATATATTTACATTTTGGTATTTGCAGATACAAGTGTGGGTTTTGGGAATGAGAATGTATTAACTATAATGATTGATAGGACCTATAAATGTGAAGGTTTCCTTCGGTGAAGTGTCATTATGGTGGATTAGTCTTGCCACCCTATTTTGACAAATGAATAGGGATTTAGTTCACAAGGCCTCCAAGAAGGAGCCAACTATTATTTGCTATGTATATATTAATATTTTTGTTGTTCCTTAGTTTTTCATAATGTGGCAGAAAGGTATGGAATCTAAAGCACTAGTTGTGGTTATAGTGATACGACAAAACTAGTTAGAATAACAGGATATTCCCAAGCGAGCATTGTAGAAGCCAATATTTGACCATACAATGCTCATCTTTGATATTTTTAATGCCCATACAAACACCAAAAATTCCAAATTGTAGTAATGATACCTTGTGCTGAACAAAGTCATCTTATGACATTGGTCTTTTAATAGTTCCTATTTTGTGAAGTTAATGAATAAGGTGAAGTATGCTATTTAAAAATGTGGTTAGACAAAATTGGTAGCTCTAATGTATAAGAAAACTAGGCTTGTTCATGTGTCCGGCCTTAATGATCACTGCTGGTATGTGATGAATCACATGCAATATGTTTGATTGGTGATATTTTTAGGATTCTTGATTTAGGAGTCCAACAATTAATTTGAGTTCCAATTTTGCGTACTAAATGCATGGAAGAAAACAATCTAGTTTCTTGTCTAAATTTAGAGTTTGGAATGTTTATAAAGGATTGCCCATGTGCTATTTGAAGAAGTGTATGCTAAGTTTGATTTGTATTGAGAAGAGAGAAACCTTTATACTAATGCACAATGTAATTCATTTCAATTAACAAAGAATTCATGTGTTATAAAAATAGTTTCGTGATTTGTTGTTGCAATTTCGTCTTTATTGTCTACGTTTACTATTTATTGCAACTGTTTCAAAAAATTCAATTGCCTTACCTTTAGAATTTTAGGTGAAGTAGAGGTTGTTATTAGGAGGGGTTAAGATCTTAGTTATCTTGTTTTATAAGTGTAACTATAATGCTTCATTTAAAGTTGTTTGTTAAAATAAATCTATTATTATTATTAATCATTTTACTTTTGAACCAAGAGAATTAAAATAAAGATTGCAAGGTAGGGCAGCAACTTTGTGATTATCCAATGTGCAATAATTGGGGTGGACCTAAATAGTGAATCCATAGATATTTCAACCACATGACAAATCACAAATGATGCCAATTGATGAAGCTCTAGGCCATGCACATTGTTTCTGAATTGATTTGTTCAACTATAAAGTTGGCGATTAGTTCTTTGGCATAGTACATGTTTCACTTCATTGTCAATAACATCTAATGAACTACACAATCCTCTTATATATTTCTATTTGTATTGTCTTCACAATTGTTATCCTTAAGCTTTAAGCTCTTTTGAAAATGAGTTACATCCAACAATGTTTCATGATTTGCATAATATACATAACAAAAATACATATTTGCATAGAATGAGTCTTTCAACATCAAAGGTCAATGCCAATGGTGAAACTAGATCTTGGGGTGACACATTTTGTGTGCAATAATTAGCATGGCGATTGAACATACTTGTATGCATTTGGTCTCTAACATGCAAAAATTTGTGTTTTCTAGGATAAGCACATGCAATCATAGTTACCTATTGCATATTGTGATTTGGACTATGTTTGGAACAAAATTGTAGATGTATTCGATACAGTTATACTTTGTTGATTTGTTGTTGTAACTTTTATGGCTAGTGAATGGTTTGATGTGATTTTTTATGACTATTTATGGATCAATCCTTTTACAATGCATTGAGAGTACAAAAAGCAATTGCATTGGTGTGTTCTGACATGTTTGAGCAATCTACTATAATAGACAACAATTGTCTACTATAATTTTACTCACTCATATCCAACATTGATCATAGTCATAGATAACACTTTTACAACTAATGAACTAAAATAAGGAGATTGATCTTCCATAATCATTGAACCACCTAAAATATAACTGATGCACACACATTCTTTGAAAGAAAAATATTGTCTACTACAACAGTCACAAGAGATAGGCACATAGTTTCTAGACCAAACAAGAGATATTAATATGTATATCCATCTTTCCTAAAAAAAATCATATTATTGTACATATAATATTTCAACATATTACTAATGAATAGAGATCTGGACCAACAATTAATACTTCTACATCACATCAATTCACTTTTGGATCAGTAATCCGAAAACAAGACCACGAACAAGTCAATGACATTTTGGACCACAACAATAAGTTTGACATCAATGACAACAAAGACTCACATGTGCAACAATCTCCCCCTTTGTCATCCATGGAAAAAAAAAAAATACTTCTCTATAGACTACCTATCCCCCTTTGAGATCAAAGACAAAGGGAAACTCATTTTTCCAAAAACACATTGTACAAATTAGAAACTCCTATCAAAATAGAAAAGGAAAAAACTGAGTACAAATATCGTGCATAGAAACTATCATGCATCACTAGGCCAAATATTCTTGAATTGATTCTTCATAACCACAAGAGAGGAATTCTATGAAAGAATATTGGTGTGAAGAATTCTAGTTTGATATTCACACCCAAAACTCAACTTTACTACAGCTTAAAAAATGCTAGGATTTATCACACTTCGTTCAACATTTTTAGGTTTCCTAAATAGCCTGATAAATATAGACAATCATAATTCCTTGCATCCTTAAGACCATACAATAGTTTCTTGTTATCTCTTCCATCAGTGTAACTGAGAGAGAATATCCTAAATCTTAGATCTTGTAACTGGATTCCAACCTGACATTAAATCCTTGAGAAAATAATTGCCCAATTGAAATTGAATTATTTTTAAGTTGAGGGACATACTTAACATCTCGTAGGAGCCAATTATTTCCATTGGCTAGTTTCAACACAACATCTCCTTTTCCAACAATATTAAAAAAATTATCATCTTCCAAGAAGAGCTTACCAAAATTACTGCTTTGAAAGCTTTTGAAAAAATCCCCGTACGAGGTAGAATGAAATGAGGCTCCTATATCGAGCACCCAACCATTTGCTGCAACTTCTGTTGTAGTCAAAATAGGAGCATTGCCGTATTCCATATCTGCTCCTTGGTTTCAACCAAGCTTTGATACCAATTGTAAGTTTTAATTGAGCAGATAAATTTAATAAACATATCTAAGACACCAATAGGAAAAATATAACACAACACATAACACAAAAGATTATAGTGGTTCGACGAATTTGCCTATGTCCACATCTCAAAGTAGGGAAATCTCTTGTTAATGTTTAACCAATCTACATATTACATGGACTGCATAGAGTCTTTTAATTATTATATTCAGCCATGAAATGAAGAGATGAGGAAGCCAAACACTCATGTGACCATTGGGATTCACATTCCCAACAACATTACCCTAGAATTAGTTAACAAACAAAATTTTAGAAAAAATTCTAAAAGTAAATTTTAATCTATTAATTCTTAATTTGAAGATATTTTAAATGAAAGCTGATTTTATATGTGTACATCTCAAAATTAGATTGAATGTAGATATAGAACAATTAAACTAGCATATATACCTTAAATTCTAATTTCATGAAATTACACCCTAGAGTCAATTAGGCACCTCGAGAAGGATATCTCTTGGCACATTTTATAATGATTAAATTAAAAATTAAGGTGTATATGCTAGTGGCAGTTGTGCGGCATGACATGGAAAACACATAATAAATCATTATATAATTATATAGTATCCTTTTATTAAATTAATTATATTATAATATTATTATATTATTATGCAAAGATATATGAAGTTTTATATATCCATTTAGACTATTTTTAATAATATATATCTTGCAAGATTAAAGCATATTCTAAAAATGTAAGATATATTAAACTTTATTAAATGGTTAGTATTATGGTAATGGATAGGATTAGGGTTAAGGTTAGTATTATGCTCATGGTTAAGGTTTACATCATTATTCGGGCTACGACTAGGGTTTATATAATGGTTAGGTGTTGCATCATGGTCAGGGTTTCGTTTAGGTTTAGAATTATAGCTAGGGTTAGGAGTTAGGATTATTGTAAGGATTATAGTTAGGGTTAAGGTTATGGTGAGGATTTAGTGTTATGGTTTGGGGTAGAGGTTACATCATGGTCGGGGTTAGGGTTAGGGTTAGGATTATGGTTAGGCTTCGAATTATGGTTATTGTTAAAATTATGGCTAGTGTTTAAAATTATGGCTAGTGTTAGGTTTTACATTATGGTTAGGGTTAGGGTTAAGGGTTAGTATTAGTGTTAGTGTTAGTGTTAGTTGTTAGTGTTAGTGTTAGTGTTAGTGTTAGTGTTAGTGTTAGTGTTAGTGTTAGGTTTTATATCATGGTTAGTGTTAGGGTTATGGTTAGAATTTATATTATGATTAGGGTTATTGTTAAGATTATGGATAGGGTTGGGGCTTATGATTATGCTTAGGATTAGGGCTTGAATCATGGTTAGTATTAGGGTTATGGTTTGGGATAGGGTTTATGGCTAGGATTAGGATCATGGTAGGGCTTACATAATGTCTAGGTTTAAGTTTATGGTTAAGGTTAGGATTTACATCATGGTCAGGGTTAAGCTTGGGTTAGGGTTAGTATTTACATAATTGTTAGGGTTAGCATTTACCTCATGGTGAGGGTTGGTGTTATGGTTAGGGTTAGGTTTTAAATTTATGGTTGGGGATTATTGTTAGAGTTAGGGTTTAGGTTTAAGATTAGGATTATGGTTAGGATTACGATTATGGTTATGGTTTATGTCATGATTGGGGTGAGGGTTAGGGTTAGGTTAACGTTAGGATTAGGGTTATGGTTAAGAGTATGGATAGGCTTATGGTTAGAGTTATGGTTTATATCATGGTTGGGGTGAGGTTTAGGGTTAGGGTCATAGTTAGGATTATGAATACGGTTAGGGTTTACATCATGGGTAGGGTTTGGGTTAGGGTAAGGGTTAAGGTTAGGATTTAAGTTTAGGGTTTACGTTATTATCATAGTTAGGGTTGTCGAGGGTAATGGTTTGCGTTAGAATTTACATCATAATTATCTTTAGGGTTAGCGTACTGATTAGGGTTAGGGCTTAAGATTAACGTTAGGGTTAGAACTTAGGGTTAGGAATAGGATTATGGTTAGGGTTGACGGTTGAGGATAGGGATAGGTTTTCAATTAAGGATAAGTATTATTGTTAGTGTTAGGGTTTAGAGTTATAGTTAGGGTTAGGGTTAAGGTTAGAATTATGATTAGGGTTAGGGTTAAGGTTAGAATTATGATTAGGGTTAGGGGTTAGAGTTATAATTAGGATTATGGATAGGGTTATTGTTTGCACATGATTGGGGTTAGGGTTAGGGTTTAGATTATGATTAGGCTTAGGGTTATGGTTATTATTATGATTATGGCTAGGGTTAGCATTTATATCACAGTTAGGGTTAGTGTTAAGGGTTATTGTTAGGGTATACACCATGGTTAGGGTTAGGTTTAGCATTAGGGTTATGATTAAAATTTACATCATGATTAGGGTTGTTGTGAGGGTTAGGGAATAGGATTGGGTTTATTGTTAGGATTATGGTTAGGTTTCAGGTTATAGTTAGGATTATGGTTATGGTTAGAGTTGTATCATAGTTAGGGACATTGCTCAGGTTAGGGTTCTAGGTTTTGGGGCATGCTTATGATTATGATTATGATTATGGTTATGGGTATATTTAGTTAGGGTTAGGGTTAGGATTAGGCTTAGCTTTTGGGGTAGGGTTAACATAAAACTTTAGGATTATGGTTAGTATTTACATAGTAGTTAGCTAAATAGGTTAATTGATAGATTAGACTTAGGTTTACAGTTTGGATTAGGGTTACGTTTTTTCTTAGAGATAGATTCAATGTTAAATTGAGGGTTTATGATTCTAGTGTTATAATTAGGGTTAGGGCTTAGGAATAAGGTTATTGTTAGGTTTATGGTTAGGTTTACAGTTATAGATAGGATTATGGTTACTATTGGGGGTGTATCATAGTTAGGGACAATGCCAGGGTTAGGGTTACGTTTTGTGGCAGGGTTAAGATTACAGTTATGATTAGGGTTAGGAGTATGTAATACTTTGGGATAATGTTAGGATAAGGGTTAACTTTTGGGGTAGGGTTAGGGTTATAATTTAGGGTTATGGTTAGAGTTATGGTTTAGGATTCCGGTTAGGGTTTATATCATAGTTAGGTTTAGATTAATAGATAGGGTTAGACTTAAGTTTAGGGTTTGGATTAGGGTTAAGTTTTGGCTTAGAGATACATTCAAGGTTAGGGTTAGGGTTATGGTTACAGTTTAATATTATAGTTAAATTGATAGTTAGGGTTAGGGTTTAGTGTTAGGGTTATAATTATGTTTAAGGTTTACATCAATGTTAGGGTTAGTGTAAGCATAATAATAGTTAGGGTTAGGTTTAGAATTATAATTGGGGATATAGTTAGGTTTAGGATTTGGTTTATGGTTATGTTTTGGATAAAGGTTGAGGTTAATACTATGGTCAAGGTTAAGATTTACATCATGGTTAGGGTTATGATTAAGGTTTTAATAATGGTTAGGGTGTATATCATGGTTACAGTTAGCATCAAGGTGATGATTTGGTTTTGGTAAATAGGATTATGGTTACGATTAGGGTTTACAATTATAGTTAGGGTTTGGGTTTAGTCATAAGGTTAAGTTTGTGGTTAGGGTTTAGTGTCAAGGTTACAATTTTGTTTGGGGTTTACATAAGAGTTAGGGTTAGAATTAAGGTTATGGTTCAATTACATTAAAGTTAGGGTTAAATTAGTATTAAAGTTTAATTAAGATTAAGGTTTGGTCTAGATTAAAGTTAAGAATAGATTAGGATTAAAGTTCAATTATGGTTAGGGTTAAGTTTAGGCCAAGATTATTGTTAGGGTTGGGGTTTAGGATTATGGCTAGGTTAGCATTAGGATTAGGGTTAGGGTGAGGATTATGATTAGGGTTATGGTTTGGGGTAATTGTTAGGTTTATTGTTTTGCATCATGCTTGGGGTTAAGGATACATTTAGAATTATGGTTAGGCTTAGGGTTAGTTTTATTGTTAGGATTATAGATAGGGTTAGGGTTAGGGTCATGATTAACATCATAGTTAGGGTTAGGTTTAGGCTTAAGGTTATGATTTATATCATTCTTAGGGTTAGGGTGAAGATTATGGTTATGGTTAGGGCTTAATGATAAATGTTAGAGTTAGGGTTATGGTTTAGGGTTAGGATTAAGATTATGGATATGATCTACTCTTAGGATTAGGGATAGGTTTTGGTTTATGGTTAGAGTTTAGATTTGGGTTAGGGTTATGGTTAGGATTAGGTTTTACGGTTAGGACTAAGGATTATTGTTAGGGTCAAGATTATGGTTAGGGTAGGGTTAGGATTATGATTAGGGTTATGGTTTACATCATGGTTGAGGCTAGAGTTAGAATTAGGGTTATGGTTAGGCTTAGGGTTATAGTTATGGTTATTATTATGGCTAGTGGTAGGGTTTACATCATGGTTAAGATTAGGATTAAGGGTTAGTGTTAGGATTAATGTTAGTGTTTTTATCATGGTTATATTAACATTAGTGTTAGGATCTTATTATTTGGGTTATGGTTTAGGGTTTGGATTATAGTTAGCTTTAGATTATTGTTATAGTTATAGTGGGGGTGGGGATTTACATCCTAGTTAGGATTAGGGTTTACAGCATAGATAGGGTTAGGTTATACATCATGGTTAGGGTTGTGTTTATGATTATTATTAGGGAAACAACTATCCATCACTTACGATGCACCAGGATATTAATTATCTTTATAGATATTAACACATTGCAATAGATGTTTGGTGTATCCTAAGGACCGTATAGCAATTTCCTATTTTTAGGGTTAGGATTTAGGATTATGATTAGGGTAATTCTTTAGATTTATTGTTAGGACTATGGTAAAGGTTATGGTTTGTACCATGGTTTAGGTTAAGGCTAGGGTTAAGGGTTAGTGTTAGGATTAATGTTAGTGTTTACAACATGTTTAGGTTTAAGTTTAGGGTTAGGGTAATGGTTAGGATTTACACCATGATTAGGGTTATTGTTAGGATTGGATAGGGTTAGGGCCTAGAATTATGCTTAGGCTTAGGGTTCAAATAATGGTTAGGGTTAGGGTTATGGTTTGGGATAGCGTTTAGGATTAGAATTAGGTTCATGGTTAGGGTTTACATCATTATTAGGATTAGGGTCATTTTTAGGGTTAGGGTTAGGGTTAGGTTTATCTCTAGGGCTAGTTTTTACATCATGGTTAGGATTATGGCCAGGGTTATAGTTTATATCATGGTTAGGGTTAGGGTTTGGATTATAGGCATGTTTAAGGTTAGAAATATGGTTATAGTTAGGGTTTACAGTTGGAGTTAGTGTGTATGTTGAATTCAAGCATGATAATAGAATAAATAGGTAACCACAAAACCTTGATCTATTAACCATCATTTAATCATAACTTGATAAAGGAATGCATAAAGGAAATCAATCAAAATAATTGAGCAAATCAATCAATAAAACTCTCAAATTTGTACTTGTGTTAGAATATTAGCTTTCAAAATTGTACTAAAAAATTGCATCGTAAGTGCACAATAATTCAAAGATTGTGGTTATTGATAATGAATATTGATACTAAATTCATAGATTTGAATGATTTGATTTGATTAGAGTTCAATAAGGGTTATGGTTTGGGCTAGAATTCAAATAGGATTACGGTTTAATTAAAGTTATGACATAATTTAGGATTAGGATTCAATTATGATTAGATTAGGGTTAAATTATTTGCATGAACATCATTATTTCCTTATGTGAGAAATTGTAATGTTCAAACTCAACCAATGGTGTTTAGAACACCAAAACATCTGCTCGTGTTCTTTCCCCACTAGCATAAAAATGCCCACCACTGAGGACACCGTATTACTCATTAATACCACGTTGCTCATTAGCGTCTCAATCCCTTTGCCCATAATCAAAAAACTCTGACCAGAGTGTTGTATCCTAACAAGTCTCAAAGCAACAACAACTGCAGCTTTTGTAGTAGCAATAACATCTATTGCCCTTTAAGTAATAGGGCCTTCTTGGATCACACACATGTGCCCCACTACTATAAATCCATCTATATGGCAACATATATCAATTTTGACAATGTTATATTCTTCGAATATGATCTCATCACCCACATTTGGAGAAGAATGACATATAGTGCTATTAATTGAAATACAAGTAGGAAATGCTACACCTTTTTCTATCTTCTTTTTCCGTTCTATCTCTTTCACTAGCTCTACTTTTATTTTGGCTTCAACCATGGACATGATGCTCACTTCATCACTGCTAATTCTCCCACCGTTAACAAACTAATTCCCAATGTTTCCTCCTTAGAGAGCTTCCTCATGCAAACTATAAATCATATGCAACTCATTGTTAACATAACCCTCTCCAATGCCATATCTATCATGTGCATATCGGTCAAATGCATAAAAATCACTACCATCTTGAACCCTACAATCAGCTCCATCATCCCTTCCAAAATAGTCTCAACAACCACCACCACCATACAACTAGGCCTTTGCTGCTTGTTTTGTCACTTCCACCAAACTCAAGGTCTCTCTAGGTCATTCCATAGTAGATGCAATCCATGCACCTTGTGGAGCTCCTACCAGTGAACCATAGTGCCCATGCATGCTACTCCATCTCACCAAGTCATGGTCTTGCTCAAGTGTCTTCAACATGGGCTTCAACCTATAAGCTCCATTATCTGTCGATGTAGATAATAAAGAAGAGACCATTTTACTTGCCTCAAACAGTGATGGGTCTAGGAATAATTTTGGACTGTCATGAATGTTCCAAAACAACGACATGGATTTCCATCCTTTAGGAATCAAATTACCTTTGTATTCCACATCTTCAATTGTTAGTGTGATATTTTGCCAAGATCAAGGGCTCAATGAAAAACACAATAGAGAGACAAAATAAATGATAGAAATAAATTGTATTTTTTTAAGATGAAATTACTGATCAACTGGATCATCAATCGTTGCATACAATGAATATGATCTTTCTTATATAGGCAAAGCTATATGGATATGTCAGCACACAAACATGACATGTAGTTCAATAAGAAATAAGGGTAGGTAGGAAATAGGTGTGGGTAGGTAGGAGAAACAATGTAATATTCTACATGAGGTGGATCACCCACTGAATGTGGAGTGTAACAACAAGATAACACCACAAAAGGTGGAAATTCTCCTACACAGACTATGCCAATGTGACACAAACACCCAACTGTCTCATACCCAAAATGCTATGAAATGCATTTCTTAAGTAAACTTAAGTAAGGTGTAATAATATCCATGATGAATAATTATTTACACCAACAACCCCCCTTAAGTGAAACTAAGCAATGCAAGATGGGTCCCGACTACTAGGCCATGTTAGGTACCCATGTACAAATGCAAATGCATGCAAACGAATGCAATGAAATCTCTCACAAAGCAGAGAAAGAGAAAAAAACCCAATGGGAAAAAACCCTCCCCCAAAAGAGAGATGAAAACTAGATACAAAGAAATCTCATAGAAGTATGTGAAGGACAAAACCCCATGTGAGGAAAAAGTCCCCACCATATGAGAGAAGAAGAAGAGAGACTAAGAAGCCCCCCCTCAATGTGTAGTCTGCACCAATGATAGAAGCTCAATGATGAATGAAGAAACTGCTCCACAAATGTTGAATCACGTTCCTCCCCTTAGGAAGAAACAAAACCAAAGGTGTATCCATGAAGTCTCCCCAATCATGAAGGGAAGTTGTAGGAAAATACTCATGATGAATACTAAGAGGGGGGGGTGAATTAGTATACCGAAAAACACTGCACTTAAACACTTAAACAGTCTAAAGATAAACTGGTAAAACAGTTTAACAGACAGACTAGTTATCACACATGCAAACAAAAATGCAAATAAAGCATTCACCCACAAAAGAAATACAACCATAACACAAGATATTTGATGTGGAAACCCAAATGGGAAAAACCACGGTGAGACAGAACTCACAAGTCACTATCTGCAAAATAGAAACCAAACCGGTTAAGGTCAGACCGGTTAAGGTCTTACAATGTTCTTTTCCAGAACAGATCCTGTTAGGAATCTCAATCTCTATTAGGAGATAAGTCCGATTAAAGACTACCTTGCTAGAGGATTTTAGATCCATAGGTGTGAACCACCTTGGTAGAGGATTTACAAGAGGTTTTTGGGCCTACCCGATTAAGGGCTACAGACTTGTCAAAGATGTGAGTAATCAACAAGTGTTTGATCTAGCTAATAGCACTGACTACTCGGTTAGATCCTTGATAGCTCGTTCTTAATGCACTATTGCATTACTTTAGTCTTCTACACATTCATAATCTCTCCAACTCCTCAACCACCTTAAACCCTAGCCACAATATGAACTATCGCAACAACAATAACAACAACCTAAAACCCTAGACATGATGTCCTTATAAAGGAAACTGATTTCATGTCGGTCCAATAGGATTACATCACAATTTCCTAGGTTCAATGAACCTAGACATATTAGGTAGTACGTCACAAAAAGAATTTCTACAGTGTTGGCACTGTCAAACAATCGATGGGTGGTAGCTCATCACAAGTATTACCGGTTCATACAAAATGTCAGTTGCCAGTTTGACAAAAATGAAGACTGGTAGAAATGTGTTATGCTGCTTTAAACCCTCATACCACTTGAGGTCAACATGTCGCTTCAGACCGGGAAACACATTCTGCAAAACATGAATTAGTCTAAAGACTATAATACAACATACCAGTTGGAACAAATATCGGTTGTGCTTTACCGCATACATATAAAGATGATCTTAATGCAAGTGTGTGTCCATCAATGACAATCACAACATAAACATAAAAAATGCCAACAATCTCCCCCTTTGGCATTGATGGCAACACTTCGAAAAATCAAATTTTGACATCTAAGTGTATTACAACAAAATCATGCCATTAGCAAAATTGCTCCCCCTAAGCATTTACACTATCCCTTAATCAATACAATGTATAGCAATTTTGTATATAGAGCATAAACATTGAGATATCAGTGCATATAGCAAAGCATATAGCAAAATTTTAAGTACCAGATACTTCTCCCCTATACTTCTCCAAAATAGAATACTTCTCCCCCTTTACCAACAATGACAAAGTATTGCTAAACAATCCCGTTTCCATTTGATAAAAATAATAAAAGTTTATGACAATAAGGAATAATACTTGTCAAAAATAGATTTATTGTCCTACAAGAACTGCTTCATTGATAGAGACCAAGAATCAAGTAGGGAGGTGGCTAGTTCTTGCTCTGTCTGCATCTGGGAGACCTGCTCTTCCATGGCATCAACTGTGCTCATCTCCTGTGTAACTGTCAAGGCATCCAGGTTTAGATAACACTTCTAAAGAATTTGTAGACATGGAAGTAAATCCAATTGAAGCTCCTGCAAATCTCTAGATTGTGTGCTAATCTCTTGCTCCATTTTGGCGGACTGGATATGAAACCAGTGAACGGTTTGCTCATAAGTTGTAAAGGAATCATAAGGCGGCTTGAATGTGCTCAAGTAGGACTGCAAGTCCGTTTCAAGTTTTTTCATTTGAGCTAGCACATCAGCATAGAACAGATGGGGTTGGCAGATCTTGCTGAGTAGCATATTTCCCTCATCCAGAGTGTCCCTTATATCCTTTTGCTCTTTCTTCAGTTCAGACTGGAGCTCATTCAACTTTTTCACCGGAGCTATATTAAGAGCCTTTTGATGCTTCTTCTTGACATTAGCCTCTGCTGCCTCTTCAAGGCTCTGCACCTGGTCATCTACTATTGTGCATAGGAGCTTTAGTCTAGCTAGTGATGAATTGGTGTTTGGAAGATTTGTACTGGGTATCAAACTGGTAAGCATATCCATAGCTGCTTGGATTACATCCTGCTCCTTCTTCCATCGAATGATTTCAAGGTACTCTTGAGCTACCTTGATACTTTGCATTAGCTCCGTTTCATTTGCAAACTTGAGATCTATAGGACTGGAGATGTCAGCCGGTTTAGCTTGACTCTCGGTTGTTTTTGGAGTCTCCATCTGTGTGCTCTTCATCGCTTCTCCTGCCTTATCCTCTTCTGCTTTCTTCTTCTTCGCTTCTCTCCTCTTCTCTACTTCCTTGTCCTCCTTAGCCTTTTTCATTTCTGCTACCTTCTTCTTTTCCTACTCCTTATCTTCTTTTTCCTTCTTCTTCCTCTTTGCTTCCTTCTTTTTCTCTTGTTCCTTATCCTCCTCTGCTTTCCTTTTCTTTTCATCTTCTTGCTTCTTTTTCTCCTCTTCATCCTTCTTCTACTTCTCCTCTTCATCTTTCTTCTTCTTTTCCTCTTCATCTTTCTTCTTTTTCTCTTCATCTTGATTCTTTTTCTCCTCTTCATCTTTCTTCTTCTTTTCCTCTTCATCTTTTTTCTTTTTCTCTTCCCCTTACTTCTTCTGCTTCTCTTCTTCATCCTTTTTCCTCTTCTCTTCTTCTTCCTTTTTCTGCTTCTCTTCTTCATCCTTCTTCCTCTTCTCTTCTTCCTCCTTTTTCCTCTGCTCAGCCTCTTTCTTTGCTGGTTATTGTCTGTCCTCAGCTTTCTTCTCCTGTTCAGCCTGTTGCTCTTGACCTGTTGCCTCAGATGGTATCTCTTGGGTAACATCTTCTCTGTCCAAGGTATTGACATCAATAGTGTTGACCGGTTCATCAACCATATTTCCTTCATCATCAAATGCTTCATCCGGTTTGGATATAACCAGTTCTTCTTCAGCTCATTGGTTGGCCAGACGTGCTTTGTGAGTCTGGACAGTGGTTTGCATAAACAGATGGGCGTCTTTTTGGACATCAGCAACTCTGCCTTCTAACAGCCAGAGTCTTCTTTTTCTAGTGAAGAAGAGTCCTTTATTCTGGTCAATAACATCATACAATTCAGAATTTGATAAGTCAGGAAAGTACTGTGCAAAAACTTTCTCCCTAATTTCATGTTCTTTCTCTATGGCAATGTGCCATCTATTATCTAATGACATATATAAAGAATCTAGTGTCTGAGACTTAATCTTTGAGGGTGATCGGTCATTACTACACAGATACTGAATTATTTCCTTTTCAACCACTTCTTTTTCATCCTCATTGAAGTCATCAAAACACTGAAGTAAATCATTTAACACTTTTCTCCTAATATTCTTTATTGTTCTTTGACAATGTGTCAATGGTTTATAGGAGGAGATATCTATATTTACCGGTGCAGAAGATGTCAGTTCATTCTTGGTCTTCTTCTTTGCTTGACGTGTTTTCTTTAGCTTTTCCTCAGAAAAGGTTTCTTCTAAGTCTGGAGAGGTGTTCCTTGTCTTCCTCTTTCTCTGGAACACTTTAGCCAGTTTAGCTTCCGGTTTCTTTTTGGCTGGTGACCACTTGGTCACTTTTGGAGTTGTAGTAGTAACCGGTACTGATGCTGCAGGCACTGCCTTTGCCTTCTTCTTTGCCAGTTCCTTTTCTTTCATCGCTAGTAGTTCCTCAACTGGTGCTATCCTTTCTAGGTAGGTGTCGGTTCTCTTCGCCTTAGGGTCAAGCGGTGAGGCAATAAGGGTAGAGGCATACCCTTCCAGCATGTCATACATCACCTCATAGTCCATTGGCTCCACTTCTTCCATTCTAGGCTCAACAGCCTCCATTATGCATTTGTCCACTTGGATGGTGAAACAGATGTCATCTTCATATTTCTTGATGATATCACCTAAGATCCTCATCCTTTGGCTCATTTTTCATTTGAACTCATCAAAATACTTATTCAGAATATCAGGGTAATCAGTTCCAAGTGCTTCAATGCTTTCCTTGATTTACTTGGTTACTGGTTGGTCACCAGACCACTGAACATCTCCTACGCTTGGGAAGTAGCCTTGGAAATAGAAGAACAACCCTACCAGTAGTTGTCCAAACTTAAACCTAAGGGCATTATTCTATTTGATCACCTTTAAATTCAATAAGAGTTATCTCTGCATACCGGTGCATAGATCAAATGATGCATCCTCCTTTATCATCTAGTAAGCGGTATTTACCGCTGCAGCAGATACAGAGTTAATCCTGTTAGCTGAGAATGTCTGGTATCCAATCACCATACATGCATACTTCACTAGATCATCCTTCATAGGATTTACTGTCATACCTCGTGAGTCGCTCGTTGAACCAGTGAGCTTGGCCATTTCAGTTTTGCTTACTGTTCTTAGGGCTGGCACTTCCCCTGTGTTGTAGAATCTGGTGACTACATGAATTGCCTGCAGTGTGATGTCATGTGTCCTTTCCAGGTACATCTTATCACCATGGACTCTGCTTAGAATGATCCTTATGTGATCCTCTATAAAATCTTCCAAGAAGTAGACAACATTGTGGAGCTTTTTCTTCTCCAAAATATTAAACTCCAGTTTGATCTTCTTATCTTTATCGCAAAATAAACCTAACTAGGTGTGGATAGCTAGAGACCCTAGGTCTTCTATTTTGCAATCTATGTAGTTGGAGATTCCCTCTTCTACTATCACACTAGCTAGAACTTGTGATAGGGCATTATACTTGGACTTTTGTTGAATATAATTTGCAGACTTGACAGATGCACTAGAACTGGTATGAGATGTGAAAGCCGTGATAGAAACCTTAAGAACTAGAGAAATACATTTTGAAACATGTGAAATTAGGGCTTGCAGATTCTCCTTTACTTCATACTCCATTGGTTGTTGAATCACCGCTTTGTGTTCTCCACTTGATTGTTTCCAGTTTGAATTTGAATCTCCTTCGCGGTTTCTCAATTTCTCCAAATCTCTGCTCAAATTGCCTTTCCGTCGCTCTTCTCTTTGAAAAACTTTTCTTCACTCAAAAACTGATAGTGAGAAATTATTTCAAAAATGCTTTTAAACATAGTCCTCACCTACCATCATTAATGATCCTCCATTAGGGCATAAACCTTAATTTTGCATTTTTACCATTATTGGTTTTCTGCCAAATGATAGGTATCACATATCGGTTAAGGTCTTTTTCTAGTATAAACCAAGGGTTCAAGACATTTTGCCATTTTCTCCCCCTAAGCCTTTTAAAGCTTAGTTTGCCGGTTCCAATATTTCCACACTAGGTGCAGAAACCAGTTCCTCTTCCAACATTACTGGTTTCCTCTTCCAGGTCTTGTTCATGTTCACTTGAACTATTTCAACATTAATTCCTCCTTCTAGAGTGACCGGTATATCATCAGATATGCACTTTCTGCTTCTGTAGAATCTTGCAATGTGACCCGATTTGTTGCAGTGATAGCAAACCAATCCAAGTGCTCTCCAAGATCCATTGTTCATTTTTCCATTCTTCCTTTTGCATGTTGCAGCAGTGTGACCATGAGCATGACATACCATACAGTTTTCTCTCCATCCAGTTGCCGCTTGATAACCACCGCTTCTTGGCTGATGATTGAAGGTATTAAACCGGTTGTGATTTCGGTTCACAAAAGCTTTAGGACCAGCTCCTTGGGTCCTCTGAGGATATCTTCCAATGTTATTCATAAAAGACCTGCATTTAGATGCTCTATGCCCATACTTGTTGCATGCATAACAATTAAAATCAAATATATAGGGTCTAGGCTTATCATTTAGGAAATAAGGAAAATTGTTGTATGCCTTACTCCTACACACATTAGCAGTATGTCCTTCTTTAAGACAGTTAAAGCAAACAGGTTTGAATTTTTGCTTACCTTTACCTTTGAATGCCGGTTGCTTCTTTGATGCTTCAGCATTTGTTCCTAAGGATTCTCCTTCCTCATGTCCAGAGAAACCAAGTCCATTGGTATTCTTTACCGATCTAGCCGACTCAAGCTTTTGCTCTAGCTCAATAGTGCTTTTGCTAAACTTAGCAAGTATTTCCTTTGACTCAGAGAGTTCTTTGGAAATAGAAACATTTGTTTCCAACAAGTTTTCATTCTTAGAGATGGCAGTGTTCAGTGCTCCTTGCATGTCTTCCTTTTCCACCTTGCTTGCATGGAGTTGAGCATTTAGGGCACTCATCTCTTGTTTCAGCTTCGAGATCTCAAGATCTCTTTCTTTCACTAGGTCTTCAGCTTTTCTCCGGTTCTCAAGCTCTTGACACATCTGGATAGTTAGTCCTTCCAAATCCTTTCTCAGGTTGGAGTTTGATTCATTCAACTTATTTACTTCTGCAATTAGTGCTTCCATATTTGCTTCATCTGCAAAACTATTTTCATATAGCTCCATCATCTTTTCTACATGTTCTCCCCTTTTTGCTTGAGAAGCCTTGTATTTGACCATAAGATCATCATAGGCTTGCTCAAACTGAGTGAGCCATTGAGTAAGTTCCCTCAAGGTGTATTCCCCCATATCTCTTTCCAAGTGGTTAAACTTATAGAAAGATAGGCTTTGATACCAATTGATGAATACTAAGAGGGGGGGGTGAATTAGTATACCGAAAAACACTACCCTTAAACACTTAAACAGTCTAAAGATAAACCGGTAAAACAGTTTAACAGACAGAAACTGGTAAAACAGTTTAACAGACAGACCGGTTATCACACATGCAAACCAAAATGTAAATAAAGCATTCACCCACAAAAGCAATACAACCATAACACAAGATATTTGATGTGGAAACCCAAATGGGAAAAAACACGGTGAGATGGAACTCACAAGTCACTATCTGTAGAATAGAAACTAGACCGGTTAAGGTCAGACCGATTAAGGTCTTACAACATTCTTTACCAGAATAGATCCTATTAAGAATCTCAATCTCTATTAGGAGATAAGTTCGATTAAAGACCACCTTGCTAGAGGATTTTAGATCCATAGGTGTGAACCACCTTGTTAGAGGATTTACAAGAGGCTTTTGGGCCTACTCGGTTAAGGGCTACAGACTTGTCAAAGATGTGAGTAATCAACAAGTGTTTGATCTAGCTAATAGCACTAACTGCTCGGTTAGATCCTTGATAGCTTGTTCTTAATGCACTATTGCATTACTTCAGTCTTCTACACATTCATAATCTCTCCAACTCCTCAACCACCTTAAACCCTAGCCACAATATCAACTATCGCAACAACAATAACAACAACCTAAAACCCTAGACATGATGTCCTTATAAAGGAAATTGATTTCATGCCGGTCCAATAAGATTACATCACAATTTCCTAGGTTCAATGAACCTGGACATATTAGGTAGTACGTCACAAAAAGCATCACTACAGTGTCGGCACCGTCAAACAATCGGTGGGTGGTAACTCATCACAAGTATTACCGATTCATACAAAATGCTGGTTGCCAGTTTGACAAAAATGAAGACTAGTAGAAATGTGTTATGCCGCTTTAAACCCTCATACCGCTTGAGGTCAACATGCCGCTTCAGACCAGGAAACACATTCTGCAAAACATGAATTAGTCTAAAGACTATAATACAACATACTGGTTGGAACAAATACCGGTTGTGCTTTACCACATACATATAAAGAGGATCTCAATGCAAGTGTGTGTCCATCAATGACAATCACAACATAAACATAAAACAATGCCAACAACTAAGAAGCCCCCCCTCAATGTGGAGTCTGCACTAATGATACAAGCTCGATGATGAATGAAGAAACTGCTCCACAAACGTTGAACCACGTTCCTCCCCTTAGGAAGAAATAAAACCAAAGGTGTGTCCATGAAGTCTCCCCAATCATGAAGGGAAGCTGTAGGAAAAATACTCATGATGAAAGGAATCTCTGAAAACTGCTCAAGTGTCCCCATGTCAATGTTGAAAGTTACCCCCTCCAAAGGTGGTAAACTACACTACACTACTAAAAAAGGAACTCCAAGATCTAGTGGAGAAGAATGTAGAACAATATCCAAAGACTCACATGTCTCCTTAAAAGATAAAGAGACCTCCTCCAACTGCTGGACAAAAGTATCCACAATCATGTCAACCTATAAAGATTGATCATGTAGAGAATGCACAAGAGAGTCAAAGTGTTCCATCGCAATAATCGAAGAAGGATCATCTTCATGAAAGAGAAGATGAATTTTATCAATGATGTCTCCCAAATCTGCAATGTAGGACTCCACAAACAAACCTGCAATGTCTGTCAAGTAGGCATCCCAATCAACTGAAGCTGGAAGACATGAAATATCCTACTGCACTGAATCACAAGAAGGCAAAACTGTCACACTAGTTGCATCAAGTGCAATAGGTGGTGTGATATCAAGAGAAGGAGATAAAATGCAAGGCTCAAGAACAGGCTCACATGTGAGAATCTTGAAGTTAAAGTGCCCAAAGTTCTCCTCAAAATCTTAATCATCAACATAGGAAGAATCAACCTTATCAATAGGACCAAAATGTGAAAAAGATTACAACCAAGATGCATGATCAACCACCCCAGTTGCAATGATAGCTCCACTCTCCAAGTCTCTAATGATAATTGAATCAGGTGTGAACTCCATAGTTTTCCTAGTTGCCCCATGTGTGATTTGATAGATAGAAAGAAGATTGTTTGTCAAGTGGGGTACACACAACACATCATTGAAGGAGTTATCCCCACTGGCAATTGATCATTTCCCAATCACATCCATGTATGTATGATTGACCATCAAAATCTATGACATGTGGCAAGGCTCAAATGTAGAAAACATAGACTGTGAAGATGTCATATGATGAGAAGCCCTTGAATCTAGAAGCCATCTCCCTAAATCATGACTTGTAGTAGCACAAAGAGCTTGTCTCATTCCTTTATCTATCCCAAAAGAGTGATCCTTTCCTTTATCATTGGAAGAAGAAGTCGATGTAGACATTATAGAAGGTAGGTTGATTTTCTTCTTCTGAAGAAGATTCTTCAACTCATCAATATCCTTCTTATAACAATGATGTTCATCATGTCCTGACTTCTTGCAATATCCACAAAAAAGATTGTCCTTATATGATTTCCTCTTAGGTGAGAATGGTGAATCACCTTGTTGTGGAGAGGAAGATTGTGCTTCATCTTGTTTTGGCTTTGACTTAGGTTTATTTTGATTCTTTCCTTTTCCTTGATTGCTTTGATTCCCTTTATTAGCCACCAAATCTTGTGACTTTGAAGAATTCAGAATCCCCATCATGGTCAACTTAGATTTCTCAAGTATCAACATCTTTGTGGATGAATCAAATGAGGGAGAAATGTATGAGGAACCTTGAGCTAAACTATGGGTGTGAAAGCTAGATACAAAGGCTACATACTTTGAAGGAAGCTTGTCCAACAAGTTATAAACCAATTGAGCATCCTTTTTGTCAATTCCACAATCCTTTAGATGTGTTCTTAGCTCATTTGCTTTTGTGACATAATCTTGGATTGTATCAAAATCCTTTGGATCCAAAGTTGTGAGCTCACTATCAATCTTGTATCCCTTAATCTCATCAACTTGACCATACAATTTTTGATAAATATCCCAAGCCTCTTTAATTGTAGTACACTTATCAATGTGAAAAATGAGGTCATCTGATACATAATTTCTAAGAGTTCCAAGTGCCATAGCATTCTTAGTAGCCATTCAATTTGAGCATTAGGATAAGGTGGTGTTGTAATAGTTCCATTCACATAATGAATGAGTCATTTTTCCATTAGTTTACTCCATGCCCTAACCTTCCATGATGCATAATTTTGAGGATTTAAAGTGGAAATTTAGGAGAACCAATAGCACCAAAATGAAAAAAAATAAGATAGAGAGAGGAAAAGTCATACAAGACACCCCCCAAAATACTTATTTAAGAAACACCCCCCCAAAGTAGTGATTTGGCACTTTATACTTAGTGTATATATAATGGGCCACTTGCAAAACAAGGAAAAGTGGACTTCTGATTTCAATTTACAACTTCTCAAAATGAGATATAAGAGACTTCAACAAATACTGCTAGTGATCTAAACTGAGATCCAAGAGAAATACAAGTACCAAATATGCCAAGAATGGCCAAATACTAAAAGTATAATTTCTACTTAACATCACTACAAACAAATGGTAGATTATGAAAGTAGATGAAAAATTACGCACTTTAAAAAAAAACGGCACTTGAAAAGGAGTTCGTGTGACCCTAAAAGAAGCCTCTGAAGTTGCAAAATCGAGGATTAGATAGGTATAGTCATGAAGATCTAAAATTTCTAAAAAATACATCCAAAAAAACTTAGAACATTCTTCCACCACTATGAAGAGCCTGAAATTCTAGTAGATTTAAAAAAAAATTGCACCAAAAAAGGAGCAAAAATGAGCAAGATATGGCCATTTTAAGTTGGACTGCAAAATCAAAAAGCTCAATGTGAGGGGCTTGCAAAAATTTTTAAAAATGATGATGTTAGTGAACAATAGGGTTAAATTTGATGGTTGTATGACCATCACCAAAACTTTACTCCCCTGTTAACTGGGCATCCGTACAGTACAGACTGTTGACGTGGTGCGATCTGGTTGGCTAAAAAAGCTGATGTGGCTGATAACATGGCGTACAGATGCTAACGTGTTAGATGATGTGTGTGTTGACGTGTCCTAGTGGTTTGGCAGCCAACTGGGTTGCTGACATGGCACTTGGGCAAGGGTGATGTGGTGGCGGGGCCCAACAGATCCATGTGTCAGAGAGACTATGGGTCCAAGTCTACGTGGTTGTGGAGGAGCCAAAGGTTTGGGCTGCCAACACGAGGTTGGCTGGCAGGGTGGTTCCCCGATGGCAAAGGGCCTGGTTGGAGCAGCGATAGGGGTTAGGTTGACGGTGGAGATGCTCGGGGAGAGATGCCAGAGGTGTTGACCGACAAAGGATGGTGGGGGCCAAGAGCATGGAGCCGGTAGGGGACTGCACGGGCGCCGGCGGTAGGGACAACACAGCGGAGAAGACCTGCAAGGACAACACGGAGCCTGAGGTGGTCAACATAGCAGTGGCCAGAGGATGGTCATGGGAGCAATCTGTAGAAAAATAAATACACAGTATGGGGACTAGCCTGCAGAAAAATTCCGAAATCCGTATAACTTAGCCAAAATAGGCAAAAAAAATTTCTCAGCAAATATAGTTGACTTTATAGTCAAAATTTATGGAAACGGCCTCTCGGACTTAACCATGATGTCCAAATTGCTATATGACGCTCCCAAAAAATGAAGATCCCCAAATCCAAAAATTGAAGCCTCCAAAAATGCCTCTCCAAGACAAATCAAAGAAGCCCTTTAGGCTCTGATACCATGTGAGATTTTGCCAAGATCAAGGGCTCAATGAAAAATACAATAGAGAGACAAAATAGATGATAGAAATAAACTATATTCTATCAAGATGAAAATACTGATCAACTGGATCATCAATCATTACATAGAATGAATATGAGCCTACTTATATAGGTAAGGCTATATGGATATGTGAGAACACAAATATGACATGTGGCTCAATAAGAAACAAGGGTAGGTAGGAGAAACAATATAATATTCCACATGAGGTGGATCACCCACTAAATGTAGAGTGTAACAACAAGATAACACCACAAAAGGTGGAAATTCTCCTATAGATACTATCCCAATGTGAGAGAAACACCCAAGTGTCTCATACCCAAACTACTATGAAATGCATTTCCTAAGTAAACTTAAGTAAGGTGTAATAATATCCATGATGAATAATTATTTACACCAACAGCTAGCAATTCATAATCCGAGATAGATTTTGAGGCTTCTGAAGCTCCAAACACTCTTTGCAATACCGGATTTAGAAGCCACAACTTCAAAACTGTCAAAGACTTCTTCAACAATTATCCAAACTTTTGGTTGCTAAGTGCCTTAATTGCAAAAGTGTATAAACACCCCCCGAACCTTTTACGTCTCCCTCCCCGCGTTAGAATTCCAAGGGATAGTGAAATATTCATGCCACTACACCTAGGCCCATTGCACATAACCTTTGGAGCAAACTAATCCATGTCATTTTGTCTTCATCACTCCTCTTTTCCTCTAGTTCTTGACCTATAGAAACCTCTGGCAGGACTATGTGTGAAAGTCTTCCACTTCGTAGTGCTTGCAAATTAGCACTTCCTATCATGACATGCATATTGGCATTAATTCTCACCACTTTCTATGAATTACATAAGGTTTGGGGTTGCTTTGCAACATGCAAATTTATATTTGAATGTTGATTATATTGAGAATCTTCAGGCACGACATGACTTCCAAAAACTTAATTTTTTGGGCTGCACCGATTCTCTTTCCCTGAGAGACTAGTAAAACTATCAGCAGTTTCTTTTGATGACTCCTTCTTGATGGGTTCATTCAATCCTCATTCCTTTGCCATCACCTTTGTTGGTGACTTTCCTGCATCACCCAATTGAGCTTTTGAACAAGTGTATGCTTTTAGCTCTCTATAGTTCCCTACCATAGCCAACTCATCTATTTCCATTTCATTTATTTTTGTAGTTCAATAACAACAGGAGACTCTATTTCTCCTTTAAATTTTTTAAATTAATGTTGACCTCCCAATTTCTCACCTTACATTTCAGCTGTTGGTGAGATGAATTCTTGGAAATTTTATGCCAAGACTTTGTGCCACTATTATGAATTGCCATCGTAGCTCCCATTTTATTATTGTAAAATTTTGTAGCTAATCATGCAAAATAGAGAAAAGATCTTGCTGGAAAATAAAAGCAACAAAAATTGCTTATTGAAATCTAAAGAAAAAGAATTAATGTAATTAAGTCATTTACATTGCCATGTTAAAACTTGAATGAATTACAATTGATTTATAGATCATAGGAGCAGAAATTATGTATGAGATGCAAGGAATATCTGGAGATCAACAACTGTTTGCATGAAACATAACTGGAAGATGAAGAGGGAGTTTAAAAAAAGAACTCCTTGGTTAGCTTAAACATAAGCAACAATGCAAATCACAATCACCATTAATCACGGGGAAGACTATATGTTAAGTTGCGCTAATAGCCCCCCTTAAGCCTAACTAAGGAGAGATATGGGTCTTGGCAAAAAAGCCTAATAAAGAACCCAATTACAAGAAGAAAGGAGAAAACTCAATGGAGAGAAAATCCTAACCATTTATTCAAACTGAAGAAGAAAGCTGCAAACTGCAAACGAATCCACACTGCAATAGTAATGTACAAAATCATAGAAACCACTACATCAGTACCTCTAGGATAGTTTGAAAATGCAGTTGTACATATTTTGCATTGCTCAAATGGATGAACAGACAGGTGTACACGGTCTATGAATACAAAAACTGATCATCTAAAGACAAGAAGATATGAATCTGTAGAAATGAGCTCCAAGCTGAAGAACTACAAAGATGACCTCTGGTTGGGATGATGCCATTGTATATCCATTGCTCAATAATGTCCCACTAGAAAGACACTCTGCAAGCACTCAAAGATGCGATTTGGAATCTTAGGTAGTTAGGAATCCTACTAGAAAGAATCTCTAGGAGCAAACAAACTTGCAACATTGGAATCTCATGTACACAAGAATTTAGAACAAAAGAACATTTTTGGCTGTCAACAGGAGGAAGAGTGCATAGCAACTTTAATCTTCTATTTATTTAGGAAACTTATTAAAAGAAACCTATCCTAAATGCATTAAGCAAAACCCCATAGAAGCTTTCTAAAAGTTCAATTTTTACAAAGCCCTAAATATTTCCAGATCTTTATCATGTTGTGCTTGCAAAGCACATACAATTTTTCCAGATCTTTATCATGTTGTGCTTGCAAAGCATGCAAAAATGAGGGGAAGAATATGCATGCATTTAGAAATAGAGATCTACATAAGCTTCCATGGCAATGCTAATCTTAAGAAATCTGCCTGCAAATAATTGTTAATGCTTCTTCTTCCTAGCAACCTCACTCTGATACCATGTAAAATTTTGTAGCTAATCCTGCAAAATAAAGAGAGATCTAGCTAGAAAATAAAAGCAACAAAACTTGCTTATTGAAATCTGAAGAAAAAGAATTAATGTAATTAAATCATTTACATTACCATGTTAAAACTTGAATGAATTACAATTGATTTATAGATCACAAGAGCAGAAAGTATGCATGAGATGCATGGAATTTCTAGAGATCAACAACTGTTTCCATGAAGCATAACTGGAAGATGAAGAGGGAGTTAAAAACAAGAACTCCTTGGTTAGCTTAAACATAAGCAACAATGCAAATCACAATCACCGTAAATCACAGGGAAGACTGCATGTTAAGTTACGCTAACAATTATGAGTCTCTACCAGATATAAAGTACTTGATTTGTTTCCATTTGCAATTGCTTAGGACTCTTTCATCACCTTCCATTTACTAGATTCCAACCTGATTTACTCAATTCCAACCTAACATTAAATCCTCGAGAAAACAATTGCCCAATTGAAATTGAATTATTTTTAAGTTGAGGGACATACTTAACATCCCATAGGAGCCAATTATTTCCATTGACTAGTTTCAACAAGACATCTCCTTTTCCAACAATATTAAGAAATTTATCATTTGCTAGAAAGAGCTTACCAAAATTACCGCTTTGAAAGGTTTTGAAAAACTCCCTGTGCAAGTGCATAGCGACTATATCCACAATGAGATCCCTCTCCACCAGTAGTACGTGATTTTGGTGTGATGGAAAAATCTACATGGTATCAGAGCGCAGGTCATCAGTTCAAATCCCTCGAGCCCTAGACCCTTCATCTGTGTAAGCTTGGCTTATCGACGTGGTACATAGTAGGTACGAATCCTACATGGTACGTGGTTGTATCCGGCTCTATCGTGTGGGGGGGTGTTGGCGTAGTGACTATATCCACAATGAGATCCCTCTCAACCTATAGTACGTGCTTTTGGTGTGATGGCAAAATCTACATGGTATCAAAGCGCAGGTCATCGGTTCGAGTCCCTCAAGCTCTAGACCCTTCATCCGCATAAGCTTGGCTTATCGATGTGGTACGTAGTGGGTACGATTCCTACATGGTACGTGGTTGTATCCGGCTCTATCGTGTGGGAGGGTCTTGGCGTAGCGACTATATCCATGATGAGATCCCTCTCCACCAGTAGTTGCTGCAACTTCTATTGTAGTCAAAATAAGAGCATCACCGTATTTCATATCTTCTTCTTGGTTTCAACCAAGCTCTGATGCCAATTGTAAGTTTTAATTGAGCAAATAAACTTAATAAACATATCTAAGACATCGATAAGAAAAGTATAACACAACACATAACACAAAAGATTATAGTGATTCGGCTAATTTGGCTACGTCCACATCTCAAAGTAGATAAATCTCTTATTAATGTTTAACCAGTCTACATATTACATGGACTGCAGAGAGTCCTTTATATAATTATATTCAGCCATGAAATAAAGAGATGAGGAAGCCAAACACTCATGTGACCGTTGGGCTTCACATTCCCAACAACATTACCCTAGAATTAGTTAACAAACCAAATTTTAGAAAAAATTCTAAAAGTAAATTTTAATCTATTAATTCTTAATTTGAAGATATTTGAAATGAAATCTGATTTTATATGCTCAAAATTAGATTGAATGCATATACAGAACAATTAAACTAGAAATAAAAACTTGGTAGAATATCAAATACAGAAAATAGAATGAATAAAGCACAATAAACCTAAAACGCTCTCTCCAATAAAAAAACCCCACCAGCAAGAAAGATTAAGAACTATTATTACTTCAATATTTTATTAGAACCAATATTCTTGTTGGATTCTCAACAACCTGCAAACAAAATAGCTCTTCTGATTTGCAAAATATTTTCTGAATCATGACAATTCTTTTCACAAACACCTAGATATAGCTCTCCTACTTAGGCATGAAGAGTCAGTGGGTATATGAAATCGAAGGGTTGCCTATGCCTTTTGATCTTCCAAGAACTCTCCCTCCAACAAGGAATCGATCCTTTTTAAATTAATCTTCCAATAAACGATCGACTATTCCCACGTACCCTACCAAGCTATCAACAGAAATGTCTCCAAACTTATTGTAACGGTTGAGTTCGTCCACTAAATTTTGAATGTTTTCTTCTAGTTGAGTTCAGCCACCGGATTCTAATTATAGTTCATGGCATCTTCTCAGAATAATATAGTTATGATTTATGGTTTTCTACCAGCACATATGCAAATACTATGCCTCACCATTTCACACAAAAACTTTTACGCTTCTCAAATGTTCTAAGATTAATTTTAATGACACGAGATAGGAGTACCCCATATAAGGAGAGGGAGAGTGAAGAATGTGGTTCATATCATCTAGCTTATCTACTATTATAGTCTTTAGCATTTTTGTTCATTTCGACGAAAGAAACAACCTGTTTAAACAACAATTAATTCAAGATAAAAATGAGAAGCGTTTCAGAAGTGTTGTAGGTAGTGGCAGTGTAGTGTGTTTTGCAGTTGTAACGCCACTCTTAATGGTTTTGTGCAGTTGAAACCGATCTAAATTAAGTAAATGCATAATGGATAATGTCCGGCCCCCCAAAATAGAAAATCACTTGCATAATGGATACAAAATAAGAAAATGCAGGCACCCTATCTTGCATGTAACCTCGCAGCAAACTGGCCATGCATCTACTTGGTATCACCACTAACACCACATTTTGATTTCAGGGAATCATGTTGCTTTTTTGACCAACAAAAAAGTGTAAGCCTGCTTTTGGATAATCTGGTTGACGCCAAACTTTTAATATATTACAAAATAGCAAATATGGTTTGTGTAACAATGCACCTGTGAAAATGGCACACGCAACAATTTATTTGTTTTCTTGGTCTTATGTTTTTGAGGACAAAAGCTTCTTATTTTTACAGGGACAAAAGCATCCTTAAATTGAAAACCATTATGGCAGTTTAATTTAGAATATAAATTGATTTTCATGTAAAAGGTTATGTATAGAAAGGTTTTATTTATATTTATATTTTATTTTTTCATTTATTTTTATAACTACTCTATTTATATTTTATAAATAAAGTTTATGTACAAGATGTGTAGAGATATAAAATTAAAAAAACCTATAGATTAATTAATTTCGTATATCATTTTTTGAAAGAGGCAAGTTTCTTATTACTTACAATTTAGTAGATTATTAAGTTGATAACATTCCATTTTTGAATGATTTTTTTTAATCTTTTAAATATGATTATTCTTTTAAAGTAATGCATTTGGTACAATTTGGTAATGTTTGCAAGTTTCTAAATTTGGCCACTTTTCTCTCTTTGTTTTCATTAGTTTATTGAATATTTATGGAGTGCAAGTTGCAACCATAATAGGCAACAAAAGCATTGCATTGAAGGCAACAAATCCAAGTAGGACTGTTTGAGGATGCAAGTTTCCAATTGTGCTTTCAAATTTCCAAATTTTTGTGGTTCTCATAGGCAACTTTCGTTGAGTATTGTAGTAATAAAAAATATTCATTCAACTTTAATTTTTTCATAATTTTCTTTGTAGCCATGGTTATTTCTCAGTAAAAAAAATTATTGTAATTTTAAAATATAAAATTAAAAATAATATTATAAACATAAACAACATTAATTTCTCAAATTTATAATAATTAAATTAAATTTAAAACAATATAATAAACATAAACAACATTAACTTATCAAACTTATAGTATTAAAATAAAAATGTTTTTCTTATAATTATTAATTTAGGAATGTTTTGAATGGTGTTTGTATATGTCAATTTCTATTTTCAATCAAATTTATAATATTAATATGGAATATTTTTTTTATATTTATTAGTTTAGGAATGTCTTGAATGGTGTTTGTAATTATCAATTTCTATATTGATTCAAAATATCAATTTATATTTTCAAGTAAACATTTAAAGTTGCACTTAGAAATGCAATTTCCAATTTTCAAATAACTATTTCTTTTAATGAAACATAAACATTTTTTTAAAGAGTTGTTTCCATCTATGAACTCTACCTATTTTTATATCTATGGTGTCTCATGCATACCAATGGACATGGATAAAAAATAAAGGACAGGTTCCCATGCAAGTGCTTAGCTTTTCGAGGAGAAATGTGTGGAGCAAGTGGCCCATGGATGGTAAAATAGCTACTTATTTTTAAGAATTCTACTTAAATAATTTTGTAAATGAAATTATTTGTAAGATTTCTTGCAAATAAAATTTGTAGGCAAATAAAAAGGAGATGAAAAAATGGTGAGGACACTTGTCATGTTGTTTCAATAAGCACTTGTTGCCCACTCCACTAAAATAGGGAAAGATTATTTTTTATCATTTTTTCTTAATCAAAATTTTACAAGTAGCTACATGGGGACATGGGGTAAAAGAATATTTTTAGAATGGATATCATCACCTCATCACTAGCTTAATATAAACAAAAATACTTCTTTTTGTTTAACTTAGGTTCTCGGACCAAGTTTATAAGAAATACAAATTAAATATTTTCTATCATTTTCAAATAAAAGTAAAATTAAATATTAATATAAAAAAAAGATATAACATATAATACATAGCTATACACTAAAGAAATATCAAATAATAACTAAACAATAATTAAATAATATAGATAAATTTAAATAGTTCTAAACTCAATAAAAATTACAGTATATATTTTCTATCTATTTAATAACTAACAATGTAAGAAATGCACAATCTACCAAAACCACATCTTACTAGATAAAAGAGAATGAAAAGTGCATCTTAGCACATGTGACATAGAAAGAATGAATTTTAATCATAAATACTGTAGACACCTAAAATTGTCCTTCCTAATTAAATAAATATTTTATTTATTTAATTATTTTATCCTAATCCTTCTATTAATTAAATATATTTTAATTTATTTAAATAATTCATTTATCCTCTACTAGCCTTTCCCTATTTAAATTGGTCCCACTTCTGCTATTAATTAAATATATATCTTCATTTATTTAATTAATTCATTAGCTTTTTCTCCTCCATGACACATCTCATTTATCCTACCTACCCTCTTCTTATTTTATTATTTTTTCCGCCTACCCCTTAATCCTAGCCGACCATTTATCCTTTCACCTCATAATATTACACCTCCATTTTGTAAGGTGTCTTTTATATAAGTGGATTATCTCTTCCTTTCACAACCTTAATCATGTTAGGAACTGAGAATGACAATTGAGAGGGGGGTTGGGGGTGAATCGGTTGTAAACTAATTATATATAAATTATAACCCAAAACAAATTATTCCAACTTGAAACTCGATGTCGGTAAAACAAACTTTAATGTCGATAAAATAGATTAATTGTTATAGTAGTACCGGTATAACTCAATGCATGAAACAGAAAGAGAAACAAAATCCACAACACATGACACAAATATTTTGACGTGGAAACCCTATAAGCAGAAAAACCATGGTGGGAAACCTTACCCACAATTAGATGATACTACTACAGATAGTAAGTGTATACAAATGGGGTCTCTACATGCAGAAAGGCCAACCGCCTAGAGCTCACTGCTCAATCAAAAAATAGGAGTCACACTGACTACAATTGAATGGTTAAATATAATAACAATGTACTCCTTCAATATAGCATCTGCAATGCTGGATTCAGTGTCGGTTTAAACTCTAACCATGAGTACCAAACACCTTCATAACCCTTCCTTCAACCTTCGGATAATGTTTGCATGATTTGTACAAGGATCTTCTTATTTTCTCTCTTCAATGATCTTCAATATTCACACATACTCATAATAATATTCGATCTTAAATAAGATCTTACATTTATTTATACAAAACCTAAGACCTTAACATGAGGTCGACTCACTAAAGAAATTACAATTAAATCAATTACAAATAAGTCTTGATGCGATAAAATATGTCGGCTCAATATTTTTACAAATTATCCAATCAATAAACCATTTCCAAAACATGTCGCGCTGATCTAGAATAGATATCATGTACCGGTCCATAACCTAGACCTAACTGCCCATAAAGTCAAATATGTGAACTCGATTAGATCAATAAGAAAAAAACCAAATTCAAACATCCAATCCATATCTTTGACATAACCAAATAATCTCCAGATGATAACATGTCAGCATCACTGTCGGTGAACCATATAACCTGTTGGTGAAGCATATACCGGTGACTGTGCATAAGCCAATATCCATGTTAGGATCACAATGTGTCAGTTCAACAATAAACCAATATAACCATAGTGCCAAATCAACAATGTAGACCTCCAAGAAGATAAGTGTTGACATCAATGACAAAACGAATACAACACATGATGAAGTCATCAATAATACCAACAATCTCCCCCTTTGGCATTAATGGCAACACTAGACGAAAAACCATCTAAGTGCCAAAACAGAATGCCAAAAACCAACAAACCAACAATCTCCCAAAATAGATCAATACAAAGTTTTGTACCAACCATATAGCCAAAAATACATGTCTCCCCAAAGTACAATGTTTTTCCATAGATATCTCTCCCCCTTTGACATCAAATGCCAAAGTAGTTAAGAATCAAAACATAACATACAACTAACTACTCCCCCTGAGCAGTAGCTCTCCTTCATCAAAGCCAGAAAAATATTTTTCTATTAGTCTCTGTCGGTTTGATACCAATCTTCATCTTTCAAGTCTTTCCTGGTGGGGAAATTACTCCAAGCTTCTCTCTAGGATATTCAAATGTTTCCCTAGGCAAAGGATTTGTAAATATATTTGCAATTTTCTCTTTAATATTCATATAAACCAATCTCAATTCCTTTGCTTCAACATTTTCTTTCAGAAAATTGTACTTAATAGAAACATGCTTTGTCTTAGAGTGAAATACCAGATTCTTTGATATATCAATTGCTACTGAATTATCACAATAAATAATGATTGGTTCTTTGCATTTTACATTTATATCCTTCAACATTTGCTTTATCCATAATACCTAAGTACAATTAGTTTTTGCTGCAACATATTCTGATTTTGCTGTAGATAATGATGTACAAGTCTACTTCTTGTTGATCCATGAAATTAACCTTTTGCCAAGAAAGAATGCACCACCAGTGGTACTATTTTTGTCATCTATATCTCCTGGCCAATTAGCATCTGTATATGCACATAACTCAAAATTGTCATTCTTGGGATACCGTAAACCAAGATTTGTTGTTCCTTGTAGGTACCGAAAAATTCTTTTGACTGCTGATTCATGATTTTATTTAGGATTGCTTTGAAAGCTAGAAACAATACATAGTACATTCATTATATCAGGTCTGGTTTGTGTCAAATACAGTAATCCTCCAATCATAGATTTGTACCTTGTCAGATTAATAGGAGCTAAATCATCCTTGAACATTAATTTAGCAGTTGTAGTCATAGGAGTGCTTACCGGTTTGGATTTTTCCATAACAATTTTCTTCAAAAGTTCCTTCAAGTATTTTGTTTGACATATGAATATACCTTTATCTATTTGTGAAATCTGCAAACCTAGAAATTTTTTTATCTTTCCAATCATAGACATTTCAAATTCTTCCTGCATCATGTTAGCAAAGTCTTTACATAATCCATCTTCACCTCCAAAAATGATATCATCTACAAATACTTCAATAACCAAAATGTCATCATTGGTAACTTTGTAATACAAATTACTGTCAGCATTGCCTTTTGTGTAACCAAGATTTAAAAGATATTTATCCAATCTAGCATACCCAGCTCTGGGAGCTTGCTTCAATCCGTATAAAGTTTTCCTTAACCTGCAAACCATATCCTTATCATTTGTCAATGAAAATCCATCAAGTTGTTCAATGTAAACTTCCTCCTCAAAATCTTTATTAAAAAATGCACATTTTACATCCATCTAATAAACTTTATAGTTCTTATGAGTTGCAAATGCAAGAACTAGTCTAACTGCCTCAATTCTAGCTACCGGTGCAAAAGTTTCATTATAATCAATTCCTTCTTTCTATGAATAACCTTTACAAACTAATCTTGCTTTGTTTCTGATTACCACACCTTCCTCATTAAGTTTATTTCTATATACCCATTTCATTCCAATTACGTTTTTTTCTTTAGGCCGGGGAACTAATGTCCAAGTATTATTCTTTTCAATCTATTCTAATTAATCTTGCATTGCTTTTATCCAATGTTTATCTTGACATGCTTCAAGAATTGATGTTTCTTCAACTTGAGAAATTAAACATATCTCTTCATTTGCCAATCTTCCTCTAGTCATAACACCTTGATTTTTATTTCTAATTATTTCATTCTCTGAATGATTCAATCTTACATACCTAGGTTTATTCTGATTTACATTCACATGTTGTTGTTCTTCAGTCACAGTTGAATTTTTAGATGATGCCGGTGAGACTGGTTCTTCACTTTGTACCAGTGCAATCTGTGTTGGTTTATTTGTAATCATTTCAACTGTCAGTTCTACAGATCTTGAATCTCCTCTAAAATGTTCATCTATCGTCACATTAGTACTCTCAATGATTTTCTATAATATTTTATTATAACATCTATATGCCTTGCTTCTAGTTGAATAATCAAGAAATATTCCTTCATCACTTTTAGGATCAAATTTACCAATAAACTCATCTCTCCTAATATAACATTTTCTTCCAAATATTCTGAAATACTTAAGAGTAGGAGTATGACCAAACCATAGTTCATAAGGGGTCTTACCCGTTTCACTTTTGATGTGAACTCTGTTGAAAGTATAAACCAATGTATTCACTCCTTCTCTCTAGTACACGAGGTAGATTTGCTTCCATCATCATGGTTCTTGTTGCATCTAGTATAGTTTTGTTCTTCCTTTCCACAACTCCATTCTACTGGGGTGTCCGGGGTGTTGACAGTTTCCTTTTGATTCCATTCACTTCATAGAATGTATTAAATTTTCTAGATGTAAATTCTCCTCCTTGATCAGATCTCAAACATTTGATTTTCTTTCTAGTTTCATTCTCTACCATTTCCTCATATATCTTGAATCTTCCAAAAGCTTCTGATTTCTCTCCGAGAAAAGTAACCCAACACATTCTAGAATAATCATCAATTATTAGCATAAAATATCTATCACCTTGAAGACTTCTTGTTCTTGCTGGACCACATAATTTAGTATGAATTAAATAAAGAGTATTATTAGATTTCTCATAAATTCTCTTAAATATTGTTTTAACTTGCTTTCCCATTTGACATTTCTTACCTACCGGATTATGAGGTTTCACAATCTTAGGTAAATCCCTTACTACCTTAGTTTAGTTGATCTTTATAATGAAATCAAAATTCACATGACATAGTCTTTTATGCCATAACCAACTTTCATCAATGTGTGCAATCAAGCATGTCTTATCACTGGTATTCAAATGAAAGATATTACCTTTAGTTTGATTACGGGTTGCCATCTCCAATCCAGTTATGTTCATGATTTTGCATTTTTCATTCTTGAATTGTAATTGAAATCCTTTTTCCACTAACTGACCAACACTCAAAAGATTATGCTTCAAACATTCTTAGTATTGTGCTTACCATCCAAAGATATAGTGCCTCTTCCTTATATTAAACAAGCTTTGTCATCTCCAAATCTTACTAGACCTCCATGAATTTCCTGTAAAGATAAAAGTTTTCTTTTATCACCAGTCATATGATGCGAGCATCCACTATCTATGATCAATTCATCCTCTTCTTCAATTTTTATTGCTAATGCCTGCTCTACCGGTTTGACAATAAGATTTGGTTGATCTTCCTTTATTGTGATAAATTCCCATCCACTATCTGCTAGATCTTTATTAGAGTCATCTATAACACCTTCATCTGCATAGTAACATGACTTATCTCTGTTTTTCTTAAATCTATATCTCTAATATTCAGGGTTAGGCTTATATGTTTTTTTTTCTTCCTCCCTTAGTCTTGCATGTCTATCAGGACACCTAGAAGCCATATGACCAATTTTATTGCAATTAAAACATTTGAAAGGTGCTTTACCTTCATACTTACTTCCTGGTAGACCTTTAGGCATCTTTCTTGTGAATAGTGCTTCAAGTTTTTCAAATTCTTCATCTTCTCTTCTCATATCTTTAAGTTATTTTGCATAAAGTGCTTTTCAATCAGATTTGTCAGATGATAATGATGATGTTGATGTTGATGATTTAAAATCTATATCATTTTTTACTGTAGCAACAGGACCAAACTATTTAAGCTCAAATACTGAAAGTTTTACTACCAAAGTATCTCTAGAGACTGATGTATTAGGCATTGTTCTCAACTCATTAATAGCAATCACTTTCATTTTGTAAGCTGGTGGAAAATCTCTTAAAACTTTAGAAACAATTTCATCTTGACTTAAATATCCTCCACAATATTGTATTCCTAAAACAATTTCATTAACTCTTTCCATAAATGCAGATATTCTTTCATCTTCTTCCATTTTTAAATTTTATACCTAACCCGGTAACATTGTAGTTTTGCAATCTTGACAGTGGTATCTCCTTCATTCAATGTTTCCAATTTATCCCAAATAGCTTTAGTAGTAGATCGGTTTGATAATCCCATGATTTGCTAATCTAATAATGAGCTTAGAAGTGCTTCTCTTGCTTTGCAATCATTCTCCAAGTCTTTAGCCAATGTCGGTGGATGAGGTTGATGTTGAGTAGGACCAACATAGCCATTCTTTGTATTTACATCCCATATATATCTTCTGATGTAGTTCAGATGTGTTTCCATTCTGATCTTGCATATACCATAGTTAGTTCCATCAAGTTTAGGACTGTCCTTCCTAAAAATATTTGCTCCCATAGGATCTCCTCAAGTTGTTAGGCTTCTACAAATAGAAGACTTAGCTCCGATACCAATTGTTAGGAACCGGGAAGGCAAACTGAGAGGGGGGGGTGAATTAGTTGTAAACTAGTTATATATAAATCATAACCCAAAACAAATTATTCCAACTTGAAACTCAGTGCTGGTAAAACAAACTTTAATGCCAATAAAATAGATTAACTGTTATAGTAGTACCAGTATAAGTTAATGCATGAAACAGAAAGAGAAACAACATCCACAACACATGACACAGAGATTTTGACATGGAAACATTGTAAGGGGAAAAACCACGGTGGGAAACCCTACCCATAATTAGATGATCATATTGCATATAGTAAGTGTATACAAATGGGGTCTGCACATACAGAAAGGCCAACCGCCTAGAGCTCACTGCTCAGTCACAAAATAGGAGCCACACTAACTACAATTGGATAGTTAAATCCAATAACAATCTACTGCTTCAATATAGCATCTGCAATGCTGGATTCAATACCGGTTTATCACTAACCATGAGCATCAAACACATTCATAACCTTTCCTTCAACCTTCAGATAATGTCTGTGTGATTTGCACAAGGATCTTCTTATTTTCACTCTTCAATGATCTTCAATATTCACACATGCTCATAATAGTATTCAATCTGCAATAAGATCTTACATTCATTTATACAAAACCTAATACTTTAACATGAGGTCGGCTCACTAAAGATATTACAATTAAATCAATTACAAATAATTCTTGATGGGATACAATATGTCAGCTCAATACATTTACACATTATCCAATCAATAAACAATTTCCAAAATATGTCATACTGATCTAGAATAGATATCATGTACTGGTTCATAACCTAGACCTATCTACCGGTAAAGACAAATATGTGAACTTGATTAGACTAATAAGAAAAACACCAAATCCAAACATCCAATCCATGTCTTTGACATAACCAAATGAGCTCCAGATGATAACAAGTCATCACCAAGTTGTCGATGAACCATATAGCCTATTGGTGAAGCATATACCAGTGACTGTGCATTACCCAATATCTATGTCAGGATCACAATGTGTCGGTTCAACAATAAACCAATATGCCAAATCAATGATGTAGACCTCAAAGAAGATAAGTGTTGACATCAATGACAAAACCAATGCAACACATGACGAAGTCATCCATAATACCAACAAATCACCTAATGGCATATACAAAATCCATTCTTTGTTGAATTCTTGTGCACATACAAAATTTGAGAGCAATCATAATAATCAAGATCAGTGAAGAATGGATACAATGGAGATTGGAATCAATGGAGGTCAAACCCTATTAAGAATGTGAATAGTACAATCGTTGCATTCTATTGATTTGCATATTCTTAGGTTTCTGCATTATTGTATGGTGAATAATTTATTGTAGAACTAGCGTTTTGTTTTTGGTTGGATCTTTTATGGTTTTGTAATAGTTTATCATCACACTTTTTCACCATATAGAAATACAAATACTTTTTAGTATTTGATTATATTAACCACTTTTGTCACCATGGCTGTTGTTTATTGGTAGAATGGGTGTATCCTAAGTTTGTGTCATGTATTATGGTACACTGAACCCACTTTTAATCCAAATCCTAAATCAATCCAAGTCATAACTCTAACCCTAATCCTAAAAAAATTGAACCCCAACCCTAAACTACATCAAACCCTAAAACTAAGCATAACCCTTAACTAAATAGAATCATAGCCCAAACTCTAAACCAAATTGAACATTAAACCTAACACTAAATAAAACTAAACCTTAAACACAACCACCACCTTAACTCATGTCAAATTGAGCCCTAACTATAAATAAACTTGTACCCTAATCGTAGCACTAAATCGTAACCCTAATCATACCCTAACTCTAAAGAAAACTACACCAACTGTAAAATATATTCAATTGTAATCCTAAGCTTTAATGATATTGAATCCTACCTCAAATCCTAATTAGAACTGTTAAACCAAAATAAACCCTAAGTCTAACCCTAAACCTAACATTAAAGAAAATTGAACCCTAACCTTAACTAAACCAAACTAAACATTAACCCTAACCCTAACACTAAAGGCTGATCATATGGATATGTGTCGCACTTTAGGCTAACAATACATATCCTAGCAGAACTGATTTGATAGCCACATAGCCCTCACGTGGCAAGGGGTTTCTAGTCAGAAACCCCTTGCCCTATATGAAAGCTGAAATCTGCCCAAGCCCCTACTTTTGCATTGAGCGTCTTGGAGTTGAGTAGGAGGGCAAAAATTTTTCCAGAGATCCGACCGGAAGGGTTTCGGTGGTAAGTACCTTTATTTTTATTTTTATTTTTAAATGTATTTATTATATCATATTAATTTATGTTTTTTTTTTTAATAGTTTTTAATAGAAAATTAATTTTTTGATAGCAAATTATTTTTTTTAAGTTTTTTAAAATAGTTTTAAAAAATATATTTTTGTTTTGTAATTATTGTATCATATTAGTTTAGAATATTACAGAATAAAGACATACATACATAAAAATACATACGCAAACATGCACATACATACATACCTACATAAATACATACACATACATACATACATACATACATACATACATACATACATACATACATACATATACATACAAACCTACATACCTACATACCTACCTACATACATATATACATACATACATACATATAGATACATATAAACTAATTATGTGTACACCTTAGGACATACACATAATTAAAAATACACACACATACATACATAAAAATACATACACAAGGTCTATATACATAGATACACACACATACATGTACATATCTACATGTACATAAACATACATAAATACATACACATATATACATAAATACACATAAAATAATTATATACACCTTAGGACATACATACACCTCAGGACATGATATCAAGGGTCTTGTGTACCCTGAGGGGTCACACGTGTGTGACCCCTCATGACCACACACGACCCCCAATAGCAAGTCCTCACATGTATGTATGTATGTGTATGTATACATCCTAAGGTGTGTATAATTATTTTATATGACCCCTTAGGACCACACAAGGACCCTTACGACACGTGTGCACCCCTTAGGACCTATTAGAACCACATAAGACCTAATGGTGTCACAAGGGGTCTTATGTGGTCCTAAGGGGTCACGTATGTGTTCTAACACATGGGTGAACCCTTAGGACCACACAAGGCCCGTTATGACACATGTGAGCCCCTTAGGACCTATTAGCACCACATAAGACCAAATGGTGTCGAAAGGGACCATCTTAGGTGGTCCTAAGGGGTCACACATGTGTTCTAAAACATGGGTGCCCCTTAGGACCACATAAGGCCCCTTACAACACATGTGCACCCCTTAGGACTTGTTAGGACCACACAAGACCAAATGGTGTCACAAGGGGTCTTATGTGGTTCTAAGGGGTCATGCATGTGTTCTAACACATGGGTGACCCCTTAGGAGCACACAAGGCCCCTTACGACATATTTGCACCCCTTAGGACCACACAAGGCCCCTTACAACACATGTCCACCCCTTAGGACCTATTATGACCACAAAAGAACAAATGGTGTCCAAATGGGTCTTATGTGGTCTTAAGGGGCCACACATGTATACTAACAAATGGGTGATCCCTTAGGACGACACAAGGGCCCTTACGACACATGTGCACCCCTTACAACCTGTTACGACCATAAAAGACAAAATGGTGTCTCAAGGGGTCTTATGTGGTCCTAAGGTGTCATGCATGTGTTCTAATACATGGGTGACCGCTTAGAATCACACAAGGCCCCTTACGACACATGTGCACCATTTAGGACCTATAAGGACCACATAAGACCAAATGATGTTGAAAGGGGTCTTATTTGGTCCTAAGGGGTCACGCATGTGTTCTAACACATAGGTGACCCCTTAGGACCACACAAGGCACCTTACGACACATCTACACCCCTTAGGACCTATTACGACACATAAGACCAAATGGTGTCGAAAGGGGTCCTCTGTGGTCCTAAGGGGTCATGCATGTGTTCTAACACTTGGGTGACCCCTTAGGACCACACAAGGCCTCTTACGACACATGTGCACCCCTCGAGACCTATTAGGACCACTTAAGACCAAATGGTGTCACGAGGGGTCTTATGTGGTCCTAATGGGTCACGCATGTGTTCTAACACATGGGTGAGGCCTTAGGACCACCCAAGGCCTGTTAAGATGTACATATGCATCTCTTAGGACCTACTAGGACCACATAAGACCAAATGGTGTCACAAGGGGTCTTATGTGGTCCTAAGGGGTCACGCATGTGTTCCAACACATGGGTGGCCCCTTACGACACATCTGCACCCCTTAGGACCTATAAGGACCATATAAGACATATATTTAAATTAATTAAATTTTATATGCAATTATAAATTAATACCCCTTAGGACCACAGAAGGCCTCTTACAACACATGTGCACCCCTTAGGAGCTATTACGACCATATAAGACCAAATAGTGTTGAAAGGGGTTTTATGTGGTCCTAAGGGGTCACACATATGTTCAAACACATGGCTGACCCATTAGGACCACACAAGGCCCCTTACGACACATGTGCACCCCTTTGGACATATTACGACCATATAAGACCAAATGGTGTTGCAAGGTGTCTTATGTGTTCCTAAGGGCTCACGCATGTGTTCTAACACATGGGTGACCCCTTAGGACCACACAAGGTCCCTTATGACACATGTGCACCCGTTAGGACTTATTAGAACCACATAAGACCATTTGCTATCGAAAGGGGTCTTATGTGGTCCTAACAGGTCATGCTTGTGTTCTAACACATAGGTGACCCCTTAGGACCACACAGGGCTCTTTATGACACATCTGCACCCCTTAGGACCTATTACGACCACATAAGACCAAATGGTGTCAAAATTGATCTTATATGGTCCTAAGTGGTCATACATTTGTTCGAACACATGGGTGATCCCTTAGGACCACACAAGGCCCCTTACGACACATGTGCACCCCTTAGGACCTATTGCGACCACATAAGACTAAATGGTGTCACAAGGGGTCTTATGTGGTCCTAAGTTGTCACACATGTGTTCTAACACATGGGTGACCCCTTAGGACCACACAAGGCCCCTTAGAATATACATTTGCATCCCTTAGGACCAATTAGGACCACATAAGACCAAATGGTATCGCAAGGGGTCTTATGTGGTCCTAAGGGGTCAAACATGTATTCTAACACATGGGTGGCCCCTTACGACACATCTGCACCCCTTAGGACCTATTAGGACCATATAAGACATATGCAATTGTAAATTAATACACCTTAGGACCCCTTAGGACCACACAAGGCCCCTTACAACACATGTACACCCCTTAGGACCTATTACAACCACATAAGACCAAATGGTATCGAAAGGGGTCTTATGTGGTCCTAAGGGCTTACACGTGTTCTATAACATGGGTGACCCCTTAGGACCACACAAGGCACCTTATGACACATGTGAACCCCTGACCTATTACGACCACATAGGACCAAATGGTGTCGAAAGGGGTCTTATGTTGTCCTAAGGGGTCACACACGTGTTCTAACACATTGGTGACCCCTTAGGACCACATAAGGCCCCTTATAATGTACATCTTCATCCCTTAGGACCTATTAGGACCACATAATACCAAATGGTATTGCAAATATCTCCTTAAAAATCCTAAAGACCACTTAAAACACCTTAGAACAACATAATTATATGAATCTAGACAACATAATTAAATGAAACCGTACATATGTAAATATAAATTAAATGAATACATAGATGAATAAAAGGAATGCATGCATTGTAAAAATATAAATGAATCCTTGACACAAATATCCCCTTAAGACCCCTTAAGACAATATAAAGATAGATGATCTCTTGGATCATGCATATCTATAAATGTATTGATACATGTATACATACATTTAAAGATGATTAAATAGGTGATTCACACATTGAAAATTCAAGCTACTTGTGTAACTATATATACATGCCTAACTATATATACAACATAATTAAATGAAACTATACATGTGTAAATATAAACTAAATGAATACATAGATGATTAAAATGAATCCATGCATGTGTACAAATATAAATTAATCTATACATATTTTTAAATGACCCCTTAAGATAACATGTAATGAAATGAATCCATAAACATAAATAAAATTAAAAATTAAAAATTAAAATCAATATGTATACATGTTCAATGCATAGACACAAAATATTTAATTTAAGAATAAAAAATGTAAAATCAACGTATAAAATGTAAAATAAATGCATCAACAAAACTAATCCAAGCGTAAACACATGTCTAGAAATGTCTAAATATATATGAGTTTATCAAAATAAGACCTATCTAATATAATTTACTTGCTCAAACATGACAAGTGAACTTAAAGCTCCTAGTACATATAAACTGGATCCTCTCTATCTTTAATAGTTTCTAAAAAAAATTCATGATCTTCAATAGGAATCCTCCACTTTTGGTTGCCACACCCTCTTTTTGGCAATGTCTCCAACTACAATCTTGTCACTATTACTAAGTGATTGCAGTGTAGGACTTTTTGGCCAGACATATAATCAATGAATGTTATACCATTTGTATCTGTCTTTATTTGCTGATAATAAGTGCCTTTAATAACAACAAAACCAGTGGGATATTGTTTCCCATTATCATCACTGACTGATTCCAATAACTTGCATTTTGGTTGTATACATCTTAGTAGATAATAATCTACACTTTCAGTATTGTCAGGATTGACAATCACTGCAAAAATATCACCTGTGAAAATAGACCACATGTATATATATTTCAAGCAATATTAGTTCATTATACATTTTTAAATTTTGGAGAATATTCAATTAAATAAGAATTTAAATATTTGTACATGTACATATATAATTTACAAAATATGCATGCACGCACCTATAACAACTCAATCAGAAACGCGTTCATAATCAGATGAATATAAAGGATCATGAATATCAATAATGTCACTATCTTCGTAAGGAGGCATTGTGCTAAATTCTTTCATTTCTCATTGCAAAACATATCCATTAGCAATATTTCGACAATGAGTATCTGTGTTGTTCGCAATGCAATCAACACAAAAGCATGATTTTCCTCTTGCAAGAATAACATGAGGCTTGCTAAATCTCGTAGTCATGGCTTGATGAAAACGTCTAATACCATTAATTGATTTACAATTATAAGGATTTGATTTATCAATATCTGATAATACAAATTATTTAGTCAATTTTAGTTCATTTCACACATATGCATGTTTATATATATATATATATATATATATATATATATATATATATATATATATATATATATATATATATATATATATATATATATATATATATATATATATATATATATATATATATATATATATATATATATACGTTTAATTTCCCAAAATAACGCTTGTTGTAAGTTGTATCACGACCAGCAAAATATTTTTGCACCATTTAATAATATCATTATAATTACGTATGGTGTTACCAGTACAGAAGTTATCACTTTAGAAAATTGGACAATCCATGTATACACACACACACACACATATATGGGTGTATGTATATATATATATGTGTGTGTATATATACATACATATATATATATATATATATATATATGTATATGTATATGTATATATATACATACATATATATATATGTATATATATAAATTAATTAATGAAGAGAATTAAAATTGTACAAAAATATGAAGAGAATTAAAACTCTACACAAATATGAAGATAATTTACGTACAATTTCATGTTGGTGAAGTGCACGCTTCACACATGATCCTACTCCATCATGCTCTCCTTCTCCATGTCCAATCTCAAAGAAGTTCCACAAAAATTTTATGCTAAGGATTACCAGTTAAAAGCTTTTGCAGACTTAAATTCCCCTGATATGAATAGGACATACCACAATGATGGGGACAACCTAAACAAGAGGGGCAACCTTATTTACTACCAGAATGCCGAGAGGTAGGAACCACCTTAACAGGCACCCTTCTATTTGAATAGCTTAGGAACATATGTAGCATTAGCCGGTGGTCCAACAACAAAATTTCCATGTCTTCTTAGGTCCGACCATAGGGGTGGATTCTTCTGTAGTAGGGGTGGGTTATACCATGATAGGAGTGCCCTACCATTCTATAGGCACCCATAGCGGGGAGTTCTAATACCACTATTCTATTCTAGTGGGAGGGGTTCAACAACTATAGGGGCTGGTCTTATAGGGTATTATCTTGTAGGGTCTTCCCGGTCAATGATGACCACAAATTTGTCATGGTTCATCATGTGTCTAGAATGTTGTTTTGGAGATGTTTCCCTCGTTGATACATATTTTATGTATATAGATTCAATTCAATCCAAAGAGTTATGTACTTATCTCCTTGGCTTTATTATCTCTCTCGTTATCGAAATGATAGAGAGATACTGGCTATTTATGATTTCTCAATTTGTTGGCTTTATGGGTCACTTGATTCTAGATAGAGATGATCTCTCACATTCGCTGCGATCCCTATCCTTCCTCACCCTCCTATGTCAGGTGAGTAATCCTTCCTTGTTGTAAAAAAGTCTGGTACAAGCAATCAGATCTATACTATCTATGTATTTATGCTCGATCCCAGAGCCCGAGGTCTTCTTTTTGAGTTAAGCTCCTTCCCCTCCTCCATTTCATTCATCGTAGGAGCGGGGCGGGGTGGCGAATAGAATATGAATATCTGGATGGAATAATCGCCTTACGATACACCAAATACGAAATAATCACAAGAAAGATAAGGAGAAGAGTAACCCACCTTCAGACATCTAGAACCTTGCGTAAATATACATTCTTGACTCAAAGATGTGTGCCCCCCAAGGACAAACCCAACCATTAGTGTGCCAGGCATAGTTGGATCCTACCTTATTACTTTAAGGAAGATGTAGCCTAACCTTGCTCACAACTACTACTTGCCATATACACCCAGCATGTGCCTTACTGAATCACCTCTAAGCTATTGTACCTACCTAAGCATGCCAACCCTATTACCGTCACCCGCTAACCACCCTACCCTGCTGAACGATAGATAAGCAACCCTCCATATGACCAAAACCCCAGCACTATTTATTCCATATAACCAAAACCCCTAGCCGGCCAATAACCCAAGGAAATGAAAGTAAGGAGGGATAAATATGGAGGGTTTCCTTAGAATGGGGTTTGGAAAAGCTTTTCTATCATGAAGTACCCCTTTAGGGCCTGCCTTACTGTAACAAATGAAAAGGAATACTTGGGAATATAGGGTGGTCCCCCTTTCTCGCTACGAAGCGATCCCACCATAGAGGATAGGGCAAACACCATTTGACTTATAGAATTGAACCATGGAATTGAGGTTGTACGCCCATTCGTACCCACACACACACACACACACACACACACACACACACACACACACACATATATATATATAAACTTTTGACCTGTTATATACAATCAAACCAATATAAGAAAACAATTAACTTATAATCAATTTCAAATCCAATGTACTTATGGGCACATCCACCTGACCAAATCTAATGTTGTGTACATTATATCCCATAATCTTAAAAATCTTCAAACAAAATTCCAAAACAATGTGCTACATAGCTCCTATCATGACATGTATCATCACTAATATATAAATAAACCTCCTTGATGATAATACGTTCATTTTCAGTACTCTCTATACCATCCACATGAAATTGTGTATGTCTATAGAAAACTTGTACAAATATTGTAACTTGATCAGAATGATAATATTGACTTTGAATTTCCATGTGAGGACTAAATGTATAGTTCTTGGAGAAATCTACAATTGAAAGAATACAACCTAGTGGAAAACAATTGTTTGAATCACAAAACTGTTTAGCCTGCCATCTTGCACCATGACAATGTTGGATATGTGGATATATCATATTATTAAATCTATCTACAAGCTGAATGTAGGGAAATTCACTCTCTTTCAACATATTTTTTTTGGATTCAGTTCCTGACTTACTTTGGTATGTGTCATATTCAAATCTCTTCAATATAACTAGTGCATGAATATCAATATTCTTAGTTTGCAACACAAACTTACTCAAAAATCCACAATCATTGCATTCACCTTTTATACATTGTATTTTGAACTCATCTGAATCTTCTAATTTATCACAGAAAATAGACTTCACAAATTGTGTTGTACTTGTAGGAATGACTAGATTTGGATTACTTGTTGCCATGAACTTCTTATATGACTGCAAGTATAGATGAAATTCAACATGATTTCAACAACAAAAAGTTTCACATAGCTTATTTATGTGTACAAAGAAAGGATGCAATCTCTCAAACATCCTTTGGAAAATCTTTACATCTGAAAATTCTTGCTTGAATGCTTCAAACAATTCACTTTGTTTTGTATCTAAGAAATATTTTGGATGGGTAATCTTTTTACCATCTTCATCTATCATTTGTATAGTGTCCCTTCTATTGGAAGAAAAATGAGATTGGTTGGTCCAATAACAAATGACCTGTCCTTTTACATCTTCAGAAATTCTATCTTTTCTAGGAACCCTACAGATATTGACCCAATTCTTTTCAATATTTTCATCCAACATATTTCTCTTCCTAATGTATCTTTGAACCTTCCTTCTAGATACATGCATTAACTTGTTTCCTATGAGTCAATTTCTTACTAGTAATCATAGTCAGCAATTCTCTACGTGCAACACTTAAATCAACACCTCAACTTGTGTTGTCAATACAATTCAATGCTTCTTGTAAATTTTCAATTATAGTTTCTTTTAATAATGTATCAGGATAAATTTTCTTATTACCAACACCCAACAACTCCATAATAGGTTTCATTTCCCTTTTCTTAAATAACTTAGCAAATAATTGTGCTCTTCCAATAATAGACTTATTTTTAAAATAATCATCCCACAATTTCTTACAATGGAATTTTAATGTGCTTTCAGGTATCGTATCTTTAGATGGAATTTCATTGCAAAGACTATCTTCATCCATTTCCATCAAATTTTCCATACGAGAAAAAATATTTCATCTTGTACTTGAGTATATGTTTCTTGAACATCATCATGTTGATCTTGAACAACAATGGATTGTTGTTGACTACATTTTGTAGGACCTTTCATTTTATATCGTCCCTTTTACGATCATACAAGATTGATCTAGTCCTCTTATTCCCCATTGCAAGAAATATTTAGATCTTCAAAATTTCATGCTTTGAACCTAAAAACAAAAACATGCAAATATTTAGATCTTCAAAATTTAGTACTTTGAACTAAAAAGGTTATATATCTAGTTACTTTTCCTCAATTCTTAACAAAAAAAATGTAATTAGTGAAATGTATAAATAATTTTGTATTCTTAAACTTAACATGTGTAAATTTCGTCCATTTAGATCATTTGACTTGAAATCCAATTTTTATAATTTAGAAAATGAAAAAATAAGGCTCGAGAAATTTAAGAGCATTGATAAAAAGTAAGAAATTAAGTATACTTCAATTAGATACATTTGACTATATGCAATGTACATATGAGCATGATTTAATAACATTAATTGCTTGAAATCACTTAGCTAATATATAGAGAATTTGATTTAAGTATTAGGAAATAAAATATAATATAATTCAGTACTAAATAGTGTTGAATATATACTTAATTTCATTAAAGTTTAAATATATTTTACAAATTCAATATTTAGTTGGATTTTAAGTATGCAAATTTATAAGAATTAATCTACTCATATAGTAAATAAATTATATCTAGTTACTTTTCCTTGCTCTCAACAAACAAAATGTGATTAATGAAATGAATAAATAATTTTATTTTCTTAAACTTTTTAAATTGAATAAATGAAACATGTGTAAATTTAATCCATTTAGATCATTTGTCTTAGACTCTAATTTTTAAAATTTAGAAAATGAAGAAACAAAATTCAAGAAATAAGAGCATTGATCTAAGTAGTAAGAAATTAAGTTTACTTGGATTCTACATTTGACTATGCAATGTACAGTAAACATGATTTAATAACATTAATAACATGATTTAATGATAATAATTTAAAGAATAATTTAAGATAACATAATTGAAAATAAATGATTGAAGCGGAATTAATGAATAATAAAATAAATTTTTAAATTTAATCTAAAAAATATTTAATTTCCAAAAAAAATCTAATTTTGTAAATTAAGCATGATTGAAAAATAAATTAAAATAAAATACTTGGAAAGGGTAGATACCTTTCGAAAAAAAATCAAAATCTTCGCCCCTTTATAAAATTAAAAATATTCTCCCCTTTATAATCTTTCTACTCACTCCAAAATGCCACTTTATTTGAGAAAAAATAATGATTTTTTGCAAAAATAACTCTTATTATTTTTGCACTTGATTCTTTTGGGTGTTTTAATGGGAAAAAAACCTTTTTATGTGGTTCAAGCGACCAGTCGCTTGTACAACCCGTCGCGTCGGCCCTCGCAGTTTCGATAGAAACTATTCAAAGGAACCCTTCTGGCCAGAACATTTCCGGCCGAAACAGCCTATGTGGAATGCCACTTCTAAAACAAAATTCAATAGGTAAATTAAACTTATTAAAAAAAACTAAAAATACCCTTTTGTAGAGATCAAAGTCAAAATTCTACTCATATAATTTTTATAATGTTTTGATTACATTTAATATATAAAAAATAAAAAATATAACAACTAGGTATTGTTTTATTCCATAACAAAGTGCTTTGAAAAACAAAAAAAAATATCGAATCACTTCAAAAAAAATTGAAAAAAATATGGTTCACTAGAAGAGAGAGTCATCTCCAAAAGGGTATTTTTAGTTTTTTGATTATCATAAATTGAATAGACAAATTGTGGTGGGAGACAAAAGCTGTCAAATTCTGGTGTATTCTACTTTCAAATGCTATAACAAAGAAAATATACATCAAAAATTAATATTTTCTTTCATGCACTGTATAAATATGTGATCTATAACAGATATCAAAATCGGAAAAAAAAAATGTTGATTTACATTTTCTTTTGAGGTGGGAACTAAACCCCCTGATTTTCAACGTTTTTCAGCAATTAAAAAAATGGACTTTAAAGCTAAAAAAAACATATAAATTATTGACAAATTTTTTTTGAAAAATAGTAGACTTAAAATTCAACAAATTTTCTACATTTAATCCCTTTACATCATCTTCAAATTCAAAATGCAAATGATACTTTTATGGCGACATTTATTATTGTGTTAGCCTTTTCCTTTGTAAAAGTGTGACATAGGTTTGTACTTCTAACTGTATCCTATTTACTTATGTCTGTGTGTCTTGGCTACCTATTTTTTGACGTTTTCCTTATGGTATTCTGATGATAGATTTTTGTAACAAGGGTTTTAGGTCCCTTAAAAACCTGCTTGACCACTTTGTTAAAAACATTCTTCCAAGTTAAAAACTATTTCCTACTAGTGTTATGAGAGAACTCTAAAGCCAAATATTGGATAGAAAAATAATGCCTACAGTGAAACGGGATCCCCTCATAGTCAGCTAGTTGACACCAAAATAGATTGTTAACCTCTATAATTACCTCACTAGGAAAAGATGTTGACATATCAAATTCAAATAAAATGTGAAGAAATGAAGTATGACCAAAGAATTTGGTCAGGGAGTTTGTCTTAAAAATCTGCCTAAAAAAATACCAATAGCCTCATAGGATTCATCACACCAAAAGTGAAGGTGAAAATAGGAAAATCTTATCCATACAAAGAAAAACTACTAGTTGAATATTTCAAAGGATTGAAAGAATAAACTTAAAGGAACCCAAATAGGAGATGAGAATCCCACCTCCAAGACCCACCATCAAGCACAACCTATCAATCATCCTTATATTTGAGGACAACTATAAAAGAACCTTTAATAGAAGGGCAAATATTATTTTACCCTTGACCAAAGGAGGCCAAAACTCATAAACCTAGTAGTGCTAATAAATAACAGAAGGTCAAAGCCAAAAAATTCTCTAGATTATGTCCTACTTATCAAAATAATCTTCACATTCAAGAACTAATTTGTTAAAGGTTCAATCGTAGGAGCCAAAGAATTACAAGGGACTATTGACTTGATATAAGCCTTCATCATTGTATAAGCACCAAGAGTTGTAGTAGCCTTGGTTACATTATTAATTGAGATTATTTTCCTTCAAAGGTCCACATAGCATTCTAATTGCTTAGAGCCACAGGAACCTTGGGGAGAGTGGCTCCAAAATATTCAACCACCACCTCAAGAGAGGAGGTCCCACAAATAGCTAGCGAATCTATAGCATGAACAACAATAGGCTATGAAGAACCACCAATAGGAGAAGAAAGATCCATCACAAAATCAAACAGAGATAAATCCTTCTAAGAAGAGGATTGAGCGACAAGGAGGGCAAGAGTGTGAAATTTTAAAAAAAATGAGCAAGAATGAGTGGGAGATATTTTTAGAGGTATGCAATTTTATTCATGTTAATCAGGGCTAATCCAATATAATACACAAAAAACACAAGGAAAAACTAATGATTTCCAATGATGGGTGTGATAATTTAACAATTAATATTAATTATGGAAAATGTAAGAACAATAGATTAGGGTAGTTTGGTCTATCCATGGTGAAGAAGAGTAAAACCACTATTAATAGAGGGAATGAATGTGAAATAATTTGAATTTTTAGCATTTTGTTGTCAATTTTGTGGAATGTAGGATTAATTGGCATTCTAAGTAGATTTAAGGCAATAAAAAACTAATATCAATATAGAGAATGCATGCCCAAACATAGAAGATTGATGAGGTAGTGTAATAAATGATAAATGCAATAATATATTTACATCTAAATAAAATAAAGATAAATGCATTTCAATGTGTTATGAATAAAGAATTGTGGAATCGATCCAACTTCACATAGAATTATTATTTCTTTTTAAGTTTTCATTTTTAAAGTATTACTTCCAAAAAATTGCATCCATTTATATGTCTGAATAAATAGATCCATACCATAAGAACTTAACACATTTATTTTCATTTACATTTTGATTTACTAGTTTTGAAAATATTCCAACTTGTTCTTCTTTAATTACATTTGAGGGTTTTTATTTTATTGAATGCATATACCTTTAATTTACTTTGATTATTTTTTATTGATATTGACTATTAATGCAACTTCATCAAATTATTAGGTAAAGTCACCTCATTTTTTAATCAATGCGAGTTAATGAAATTTTTCTGGTATGGTTGTTATATTTATATTAATGGTAAAATTTCAAGGTGAGACTAATATATAAATAAAAAATTTCAATTTAATTTTTCTTTTAAAATTATTCAGAAATAACTAGGATTGGAAAGATGGTGAATGAAATCTATGAAGAATAAATTGGTACATAATTAAAATTAATGTACAATTTTTTATTTGAGTATGATCATAATTTTTTCTTAAATTTCTAAGAAAAGCATGATGTAATCATTTATGTTTCTATTGTTTCATGTAAAATATATAGTTTCTAAAGTTTCGACTAATTTAAGGTTAGTTGTCTCATATAACCTTTGTTTCTTAATTAGTTGCTTCTTTTTTTGTCTTTTTATTTAATGTCTATAAATTCTTTATTTAACCAAAAAAAAGATGGTTTTGAGGATGGTAAAAATCAGCTCTACTACTCCTTTCATCAAGCCTCAAGAGAGATTAAAAAACTATTAGAAATGAATTCTCTCCATGAATATTTTAATATAATCTTTAAAATATATTTCTCTAAATTTAATATTTTTGTTTCAACTACAAAAGTTGGATTCTAGATCTTGAAACATGTATTTTTTTTTGTTGTTATGTTATGATTGAATGAACATATCATTTGAAATGACAATATTAGACTATATCATTTGAAATGACAATATTGTTTGTGTACTTCTAGAATGGAAGCATTAATAACTATTTGACACACTTACATAGTATTGAACTATAATTTCAACTTTATCTAAAACCAAAATTAGAATAAAGGTTGTAGTCACATAAATCTGTTCATTTTAATTAAATGAATATTTTCTATTTATTTGATTAAAAATCCACTAGCCAACAGTTAATTAAATTAATATTTAATTAATTTATCCTCAAACATTCTCCTATTAATTAAATAAATTATTCAATTTATTTTAATTAATTCATTAAACCAAATTCACAATCAATTAAATGAATAAATCCTATTTATTCAATTTAATCACCTTTCCTCATTTAAATAAATTAAAGAAAACATTTATTTAAATCATTTATTCCCCCTCACTTGCATTTTCCTACAAATTCAACTTGCACCTATTTATTGAAATAAATTAATTTTATTTTAATTAAAATCCTTTTTTCCCTCACCCACCAAACCCACTTGCAATCCTAACCCCCTTCTAGATTCTTCTAACCCCTTCCTAATTAGCCTAATACATCCCCTAATTATTGTCACATTCCTAAGCAACTTGGAGTCACTTCTCAAAGACCTCAAAGTCTTTGACAAGCATTTATTGCTTTGTTTGTCCAACAAGCTAACCTCTAAAGTCTTCCAAACCATTAATGGCTCTTACATGACCATTTATGGTTAACCCCTAACTCAACTCTCATGTAACCCATGTGTCTCCTCAAGCATTTATTGCTTTGACCATGGTTATCCCTTTAACCCTTGCACAAGAGTTTACCCTTTGGATAAAAGCTTTATCCAATGGATAACTCTAAACCTAACCTTAACCTTACCTCCCAAGTTAACCCTCAAGTCATGTCAAGCATTTAATGCTTCTTCCCTCTCCTCTCAACCTCTCTCATATTGACACTTGTCATCTTGGGATTGGATTGAAAGCCCTCACATGGATTGAATATCATTCAATCCTGACCCATGTTGAGATTACTCAATCTCAACCATCCATTTCTCCATTTTACCTATAAATAGAGCTCACATTACTCATTTTAAAATCTTCAAGCATTTAGCATTCATATTCATGATCCTGAAAACTTGTATGCATTTAATCTATAGGCATTTCTAGAGAGCATTTAGCATAAATCACTAATATCTTGTTATTTTGGCCTAAAATAAATCATTTTAGCATCACAGCATCTAATATTAGCTCTTGTTCTCATTTACATAGCATTTTAGAGTAAGCATCTACAATCTTGAACCTCCATAAGCATCCATAGTGCAAAAAGCTGCTAAGAGCTACACTAGTTTGGAACTTGGAGAGGAGAGGAACAAGGAAGGAGAACCTGCCAATATGGTAGAGGGCATATGGAGATGTTTGATTACACTTTGTAATTTATTATTCTTTTTATCTATTTTGTAGTATCTTTCTTGATATGCTTGTGTAGGAAAGTATTTTGTTTATGATTTCTGACACTAACAACTTGGCTTTCTTCTTGTTTGTGTTTCGTTATAATGACTAACCTTCCCATTTTGCAGAGCATCAAAGGTATCATGATTGTTGTTACTCTAGGAACTAATATCAATACATATTTATGATAGTCTACTTAAAAGTCATCTAATTTAGTTGTGGAATATTCAATAACAATTTAAAATCTAATCCCTACTAAAATGTGCTAAGCATTTTTTCTATTTTTAGGAGTCAAAATTTGTATGTATGTTGTACGTGTACTTGTCCTCTAAATTACTCATTTGATTGATGGTCTTTCAATGTACTATACAATGATAAACTCATCAAGAATGTACTACAAATTTATAAATATTGTTTGAGAATAACTAAAGAAGCTTATTTATTTAGAGACACAATTTCAAAAACAATTATTCATAACTTTTTTACTTTATTATTTCAATAAATAAATAGACAAGCTAGTAGCCTTTACTATTTTTGAAAAAGTTTTAAACTCTTGAAAGATGATAAGTGTGTTGATTATAATAAAAATAGGTCTATCAATGTATATCAATGTTCACATATTTCATTGTTGAAGTATGTACTAGATATATTGATGAAGGGTGCATTTCTATAAAATATAAAGGATGCTTTAAAATGCCCATGAGAGGCACAGTTTGTACTAAATTAGTTCCTTAGAAAGGATTTAAAATTTTTTAAACAAATGCAAATGGTGACCATAAAGCCAATACCTTGGACTGTTTCACCAAATACAATGGATGTATCATATTTTAGATAATAAATTATAATTAGTTTTTTACTATTTCACATGTATATTAGACATTAAATTTTGGTTTTGACTGAGAGTTGAATCCACTACTTAGCTGAGTCACCACATCTTCTCACAAGAATTAATAGCTAATGAATTGCAGACCTAAAATGATTAAAACAAAAGAATAAAGCTATGCAACACTCCATTTAAGTAGAATTTTTAGGTATTTGAGCACCAGGTCATCAAATAATGGGATGTCCTCATTAGCAAGCTGGTTGTTGAAGCTATTAGAGAAAATGTGAGGATGAACATTACCTATTGGAATGCCAAAGATCCCATTGAACTTGCTAGATGGTGCAAGAGAAGGAAGGAAATGATGCTATTACAACGATTATCAAGATGGGGAATCTATCTCCATCGTTGTAACCATTTTTCCTTTCTATCTTGCATCACCAAGAAAGATCGACAACATTCTTTCCATACATTTTTACACTGAAACTTCTCCCGTTGAATTACATTATGCCTTGATATAGAGGTCTTCGTCATACATTGCTGGCTTAACACATTCAATGAAAAGGGGGATGTTTATGTAGAGATAATAGCCTCTAAAAATAGATTGCCTGCTCACCAAACACTGAGGAACTCAAATGGCTAAATTGCTATTATTTCAAGGGCACAATAGGGAAAAGACTTGCACCACAATAGGGGAATGATAAACATGAAAGGGGACTAATTTGGAGAGTTATAGACTACCCATAATATTGATTCGCTTCGTAAAAATTTACTTTACATGTCCTGGAGGCCAAACCTAAATAACCTAGTAGTGCTAATAAATAAGAGAAGGTCAAAACCCAAAAAAACCTATAGATTACATCATGCGTAGAAAAATAATCTTCACATTCAAGCACTAATTTATTAGAGGAATGATAGGAGCAAAAGATGTACATGGGGTTGTCGACTTGATAGAACCCTTCTTCATTGAAGAAGCACCAAGAGTAGTAGTAGCCTTGGCTACATTAGCAATTGAGATGATTTTCCTTAAAAGGTCCACATAGGGCGCTCATTTCCTAGAGCCACATGAACCTTGGAGGGAAGTGGCTCCAACATAGTCAACCAACACCTCAAGAGATGAGGTCCCAACAATAGCTGGGGAAACTATAGCCTGACCAAGAATAGGCCAAGAAGAACAACCACCTGCAAAAGATATATCCACCACAAAATGAAGCAAATACAGATAATGTGGAATTTAAAATAAAAATAAGCGAGAGTGAGTAGGAGATATTTTCAGAGATACACAATTTTATTCATGTTGATCAAGGCTAATCTGATATATAATACACACAATATTGATAAAAACTAATGATTTCCAATCATGGGTGTAATAATTTAACATTTAATGTTAATTATGGAAAAGTAAGCACAACATATTAGAGTACTTAGCTCTATCCATGGTGAAGAAGAGTAAGACTACTATGAATGGAGAGAATGAAATGTGAAATAATTTTAATTTTCAAAATTTTGTGGTTAATTTTATGGGATGTAGGATTAATTGGCATTCTGGGTAGATTTAAGGCAATTAAAAACTAATATCAATGTAGAGAATGCATGCCCAAACATAAAAGGTTGATGAGGTAGTTTAATAAATGATAAATGTAAGAATATATGTACATCTAAATAAGATAAAGATAAATGCATTTAAATGTGTAGTGAATAAATAATTGAGAAATCGATCCAACTTCACATAGAATTATTATCATAAGATATTATTATTATTATTTCTATTCAAGTTTTTTATTTTTCAAATATTACTTCCAAAAAATTACATCCATTTATGTTTGAATAAAGGGATTCAAACCATAAGAACTTAACACAAATATTTTCATTTAAATGTTGATTTAATAGTTTCAAAAAATATTTCAACTTTTCTTATTTAATTACATTTGAGGGTTTGTATTATGTTGAATTCATATACCTTTAATTTACATTGGGTATTTTTTTATTGATATTGGTGAAATTATTAGGTAGTCGCCTCCTTTTTTTTATCAATGGGAGTTAATGAAATTTTGTTGTTATGGTGGTTATATTTATATCAATGGTAAAATTTGAAGGTGAGCTAAATATATATCAAAAAGTTCAATTCAATATTGCTTTTAAAATTATTCATAAAATAACTAGGATTGGAAAGATGGCGAATGATATCTAGGAAGAAGAAATTGGCGAATAATTCAATAAATTAACGTACTGAGAATGATCATAATGTTTTCTTGAATTTCTAACAAAACCATGATGCAATCGTTTATGTTTCATGTAAAATGTAATTTCTAAACTTTCAACTAATTTAGGGATAGTTGTCTCATATAACCTTTGTTTCTTAATTTGTTGTTTTTTTTGTTTTTTTTTGTTTTATAATTTAGTGTGTTTTTTTAATGTCTATGAATTCTTTATTTAAGAAACAAAAATGGTTTTGAAGATTGTAAAGATGAGCTCTACTACTCTCTTCAAGCCTTAAGAGAGATTAAAATACTATTATAAATGAATTCTCTCAATGAATCTTTAAAATATATTTTTGTTTCAATTATAAAAGTTAGATTCTAGATTTTGAAACATGTATTTTTTTTTTTGTTATGATTGAATGGACATATTATTGAAATGACAATTTTGTTCTTCTATTTTTAGAATAAAATAGAATAGAAGCTTTAATAGCTATTTCACACACTTGTATACTATTGAACTATAATATCAACTTTATCTAAGACCAAAATTAGAATAAAGATATCATGATTGTTGTTACTCTAGGGTCTAATATCAATACATAGTATATGAAATAGTCTACATATACATTGTCCAATTAGGTTGTGAAATATTCAATTTAACAATTTTAAATCTAATCCCTACTAAGATGTGCTAAGCATTTTTTCTATTTTTAGGAATCAAAATTTGTACGTACATATACTTGTCATCTAAATTACTCATTCAATAAATGGTCTTTCTGTGTATCATATAATGATAAACTCATATCAAGAATGTACCTCAAATTTATGAATATTTTTGAGAATGACTAAAGAAGCTTATTTATTTAGAGACACCATTTCAAAAACAAATTTTTATAACCTTTTTATTTTATTATTTCAAAAAATAAATGAACAAGCTAGCACCCTTTACTATTTTTCAAAGAGTTTTGAACACTTGAAAGACGATAGTGCGATAATTGTGATAAAAATAGCTCTATCAATGTTCACATATCCCATTAAAAGTAGGTACCAGATAAATTCAAGTACGCATTTCTATAAAATATTAAGGACGCTAAAACACACGTGTAAGGCACAATTTGTATTAAAGAAGTTCCTTAGAAATTATTTAAGGACTTTTAACCAAATACAAATGGTTCCTTTTTAAAACTTTTAACCAAATGCAACCGGTGGCCATAAAGCCAATGCCTTGAATTGTTTCACCAAATTCAATGGATGTATCATATTTCAGAGCTTATCTCTAGCATATGCTCACAAGTGCCCACACGAACCATGGCCAGCTTACCATGGATGGTCTCTGATGCTATCGAGGGCAAGTGAGATAAGATATGATACGTCACATTCAGACAATTTTGAGCATTGGGAAAGACGCTTACCCTTTTTGGAGGACTAGAGCTGGGGAGCTATGGTTGGAATTAGAGCAGACGGTATTGAAGTAGAAGTTGAATGAATGTCGTTTGTTGAGGAGGCTTCTTTTTGTTGGAAGTGAAGTCCAACAGATTCCTTCCCTTTACCGCCAAAACTCTTGGCTCTTCAACTTCTTTTTGTAAGCTCTTCAAGAGCTGATTGTATATCATTTGTAGAGATGAATTCTGGAGCTTCTTGCAACTGTTTGTGTACAAACCAGACTTGGTTACTAATATATTGATTCCCCTGCCTTAAGTGTGGACGTAGGCAATTGTCGAACCACGATAAATCTGTATGTCTCATTTGTCTATGTTCTGAATTTATAATTTTGTTTTCTCTTCTCTTTTAAATTTGTTTCTTCATCCTAACAATTGGTATTAGAGTGAGGTTAGATTGCCGTTAAGATTTTGGTGGTTGAAATTCCAAAATCATGGAAGAAGCGGAGATAGAGAATTTCTCTGGGCAAAGCTTCGGGTTATGGAAGGTGTAGATGGAGTCTTTGCTGATAAAGCATGACCTTTCACTTGTGCTTCAAGGGAAAGAAAATAAGCCAACTGGGATGGCTAGTGAAGAATGAGAAAAATTGGACAAGAAGGCAAGAGTGACAATTTTTCTCTCGTTATCCAACAATGTTCTCTTCAATGTCACGGGTGATGAAACAACAAAAGATGTATGGGTTAGACTCATAGCCATGGATGAAATGGCATCGACTGCAAATAAAGTGTTTATCATGAAGCGCTTGTACAAACTTAAGATGAAGGAGGGTTGTGCTATGGCAAACCACATCAATGATTTTAATATATTGATTAGTCAAGCAACTTCGGTGGGGATGACACAGGATGATGAGAGCAAGGTTGTCCTTTTATTATGAACTCTTTGCCAAGCAGCTGAGATGGCATTGTAACAACAGTTAGCACATCAATATCCGGTAAAAATAAGTTGGTTTTTAATGATGTAGCACCTACTCTTCTCAGCAAAGATTTGAGAAGAAAGAATGATGAACCTTCATCCAGTGAAGCCTTAACGGTGGTCAGCACTGAAAATAGAGGTAAAAGTCATAATAGAGGCAGAAATAATTATCATAGACATTCAAAATTAGAAAGGAGATCGAAGTCTAGAAATAGAAATGGTGATTGTTGGTTTTGTGGCAAAGCCGGTCATGTAAAGAAGGATTGTAGAAACTTAAAAAGGGAACAAGAGAGGGTGCGACATAGTGAAGAAAATGTAGTCTATGATAAAGATGATAGTGTTCTAATCGTTTCAACAACTGATACTACTCTGGATTCATGGGTGCTTGATTCTGGTTCCTCCCATCATGCTACCTCATGTCTTGAAGTGTTCATTAACTACCATGAAGGTCATTTTGGAAACGTTTTCTTAGGAGATAACAAATCTTGTGAAATTACAGGCAAAGGTGATATGTTGCTACCATTAGAAGGTGGTAAATCATGGCTTCTCAAAGATGTTTGCCATGTCCCAAAATTGAAGCAGAATTTGATATCCGTTGGACAATTCTTTGATCAAGGTCTTAATGTAAATTTTCTTCTGGATACATGGAAGGTAACTCATGGTACCATGCTGATTGAAAATGGTAATAAAGTGGGTACTCTATACATATTTAAGACTCATGGTGAAGTGGGCACTGCAATGATGATTGAGGATAGCAAAGTGGATCTTTGGCATCAAAGACTTGGGCATATTAGCAAGAACGGACTCCATGTTATGCACACAAGAAATTAGCTTTAGGGCCTAAAACTTGTTGACTTAGCTTTTGTGAACATTGCCTTTGTGGCAAACAAAGAGAGTCAGTTTTTTGAAAGGTGGGTGTGACACAAAGACAACACTGCTGGAGCTTGTATACTCGGATGTTTTTGGGCCTGGGCAAGTGCAAGGTAATGATTCACAAATTTGCGGAATTCCACGTGTTGAAAAACATGCTCTTATAAACAGGGGCCCATTTATGCTTCGGCCTCCCAGGATGAAAGGTAACGGGGGCCTGAAGCAAAAAATAACGAGGGCCCATTTTTTAGAAATGGGGGCCAGTTTTTTAAAAGCGAGCCCCCATTTCTAAATCGTATTTTTCTTTTTTTTCCACAAGCCACCCTTGTTTGAAAATGGGACCCATTCTGTGGAAGTTGAATCCACAACCCGCCACTTGGCTCAGGATTAGGCTCGGGATAGGCCTGGGATGGCCACACCTAAGACATGAACCTCCAAATTCAAATCTCCATGAATGAAAGCACAAATATGATCTTTTGAAATAATTTACGTGCCTATAATTAGAGAAATTTTATACGAAATAAAAACCCATTTCAGATTATACTGTCTAGATTCTAAATATGTAAATTTATTTAAAAATTAATTTTTTTAACTATTTTTCATTTAGTTTATACTAAATCGGGTCCATAAACTTGAAATATTAACTAATTTTGTTAATTTAATAACTTTTTTATTTTAATGAATTTTGAAAAAAAAAATATATGTCATCAATCTACACAAAATTATTTGCTATTTAAAAATAAAAATTGAAAAATGTTAAGTTTACATCAAATTATGTGGGTCGTACATGTCAAATTTTTAAAAACATAATTAAGGTCATTAAAAATTTAATTAAAAATAAAATATTTTTAAAAAAATACAGAAAAATATGCACATCAATCTTTAATGAGTTACAAACCATTTCCCAAAATGGTTTGAGAAAATAATTTTAATTGTGTCAAAAAGTGTGGGTCATACACATGCATGGTATGGTCCTGAAACAAGCATTTCTAAAACATAGTTTTTAGAACTCCATTCCAAAAGTTATTTTTTATTATGTTGGTATTAAAATAAATTACATATTTGGAAAGTACACTCAAAGGACTATCTTTTATATTGCTGACTTTTTCCAAGATTCAATCTCCAAATGTTTCAAAATTTAAGCTCAAACAAGACAAAATCTAAAAATCAGGGAAAAGACTTCCACTTTTTGGCAAAAAAGTGGACTCGACTTCTTGCACTAACCCACCTACCGAGGTAACCTCCATTGGAGGAGCTAACTATTTTGTCACCTTTCTTAATGATTGTACAAGAAAAGTATGGATTTATATGCTTTCTAACAAATCTGAAGTCTTTTCAAAATTTAAAATTTTCAAGGCTTTAGTTGAAAATCAGATTGAGCATAAGATTAAGTGTTTACAAACAGATAATGGTGGAGAATTTTGTTCACGTGAATTTGATGGTATTTGTGTTGATAATGAGATTAGAATAATTAAGTTTGTTCCCTACACTCCACAAGAAAACAGTGTAGCCGAGAGGATGAATAGGACAATTCTTGAAAAGGCACGATGTATGTTGTCAAATGCAGGTTTAGGAAAGGAATTTTGGGTAGAAGCGTGTAACATGGCAGTGTATTTAATCAACCGAAGTCCCTCATCTAAATTAGATTTTGGTATTCTGGAAGAGGAATGGCAATGGAAGAGCATTTCATACTCGAATCTTCATGTGTTTGGATGTGAAGCCTTATCGCATATACCCAAGGAGAAGCAAACCAAATTGGATCCAAAGTCGCTGAAATGTATTTTTGTGGGGTATGGTGAAGAGAAATTTGGTTGCAGATTGTGGGATCCTGCTCATAAAAGAATTGTTCACAGCAAGAATGTCATTTTTCATGAGATTTCTTTCCCTGTGCTAGAAGGTTCCAATGAATCAGAATAAGAATATGTCCCTCTGTCTCTATTTCAAAATTCTACTACCAGTGCTCTGCCTCCGGTCTCTCATCGAGTGGGAGCCCCTATGTCATCTACCTCGGTTGAATACAATTCTTAGACTGAGAATGATGAAGAAGAAAGTATCTATTATGACAACCTACTGTCATTTGAAATAGCACATCATAACACAAAAGAATTGGAAACCATTTCACAACCTTCAAAGGCTTGCAGGAAGACGATTGAAAAAAAAAATTCAACCAGTTTGTGTCACGGCCTCCATCATAATCAACCTTGCTTGGACGACATAGTCCACACACCTCACAGTGCCCTGCATCAGCGTCTCCACACCCTGCAACATACTCACCTCCGTAGGCTCCCTGTAGTCTCCCCTGTGGGCTCTCCATAGGCCCTCACTCCACAGGCTCTCCACCCCACTCTCTCCCACATTCACAAGCCTCCACGGGCTTAGAGCCACCACCGCATGCCTTCCCTGCCAATGGTGATATGGCAACATCCTTCTGTGGATCTAGCTCCTCCCGTAGACCCAACTCCTTGCTCACTCGCCCAACTCAGACAAAGCAAAACGTCTTTGTGGGCGCATCCTCCCACGACTTTCCTACACCCAACGTGGATAAGAATCCACAGCCCATTGATTGCCCTGTAGACAGGGAAATTAATAAAGACACTATCAAGCAAATTAATAGTGGAAGTGATATCAACCTGCATAAATTGAATGATTCTACTACTCCAATAGAGAGTCAATTGACGACATCTACCAGACAGAGGCGACCTCCTACAAAATTCTTCGTCTATGACTTATTATTTTGTGAAGAAGATGAGCCTACTTTGCTAATTTTTTATCAAATAGAGCCTGCAACATACAAAGAAGATTGTAAAATTGTAGATTGTGATAACTAGCACGCTGCAATGTGCGAAGAAATGGATGCACTATTGCGAAATCGGAAATGGGATTTGGTGCCACTTCTACCTGACAGAAAGGCATTAAGAAATAAGTGGGTGTATAATTAAAAGATGAAGCCGGTGGTCGCAAAATATTTTGAGCAAGACTAGTTGTCAAGGGATATGCTCAGCAGCAAGACCTTGATTTCAAAGAAATTTTCTCGCCAGTAGTCAAAATGACTACCATTCGAGCAGTATTGGGATTGGTTGCAGCTTGGGGTCTTGAGCTTGAACAACTGGATGTGAAGATGACATTTCTCGATGGCGATCTTGATGAGGAATTGTTTATGCATCAGCCTAAAGGGTTTATTAAAAAGGGTCAGGAACACCTTTATTATAGATTGAAATGCAGTTTGTATGGGCTTAAGCAAGCCCCCCACCAATGGTATCTTAAATTTGACAAATTCATGATTGATCACAAGATTACTCGCAGCGAGCCTGATCCTTGTATTTATTTTAAAAAGCTTCCTAATGGCGAATTTGTCATACTTCTCCTTTATGTGGATGATACGCTAGTGGCTGGCACAAGCATGAGGATTGTGAGTAAAATTAAAACACACTTAGCAAATAAATTTTCCATGAAAGATTTAGCGGCAGGAAAGAAGATTCAAGGAATGACTATTTTTCGGGATAGGAAAAAGAGAGAACTCAAACTATCTTAGCAAGACTAATTAAAAAAGTATTGGATAGGTTTGGTATGGCGGATGCTAAATCTATTTGCGTACCCTTAGCCTCTCATTTTCAGCTATCTTCTCAATTGTGTCCAAAAACACAAGAAGATAAGGAGTTTATGGACAAAATTTCATACAAATCTGCAGTTGGAAGTCTTATGTACGCTATTGTGTCTACTCATCCGAACATTGCTCATACCGTGGGAGTGGTGTGCAGATTAATGGCTAGTCTGGGAAAATCACATTGGGAGGCGGTCAAGTATATCTTGCGATATCTAAAGGGTACTTCTGATTTTTGCTTATGGGTTGGGAAGGACAAGGCAGTTTTTCAAGGGTTTACTGATTCTGATTTTGTCGGAGATTTAGACAAAATAAAGTCAACTTCAGGTTATGCTTTCACATTTGCCGAGGGAGTGATTAGTTGGGCTTCAAAATTACAACATACAATTGCTCAATCGACTGTGGAGGCTGCATACATAGCTCTTTCTGAAGGAGCAAAGGAGATGGTATGGTTGCAACTCTTGTTTAGCAAGTTGGGTTTTAAGCAATTAGATTTTGCTTTGTTTTGTGATAATAACAGTGTCATCTTTATGACTAAACATTAGACATCTCAGCCTCGGTCAAAACATGTTGATGTTCGCAGTCATTATGTTCGCCATATGGTCAAAGAAGGCAAGTTTCATGTACATAAAATTCATATCGACAAGAATCTGGCTGAAGTGCTAACTAAACTAGTTAAGTGGGAGAAGTTTGATTTCTGCCGAGGTTCTCTCGGCCTTTCCAATAACTAATAGCAGAACTGAGTGGGGGAATCTACTTGTTGATGTAGTTCATTGGCCTTTAGTGGGAGATTGTTGGAAGTGAAGTCCAACGGACTCCTCCCCTTTACCGCCAAAACTCTTGGCTCTTCAACTTCTCTTTGTAAGCTCTTTAAGAGCTGATTGCATATCATTTGTAGAGATGAATTCTGGAGTTGCTTGCAGCTGTGTGTGTACAAACCAAACTTGGTTACTAATATATTGATTCCCCTGCGTTAAGTGTGGACATAGGTAATTGCCGAACCACGATAAATCTGTGTGTCTCATTTTTCTATGTTCTGATTTTATAATTCTGTTTTCTCTGCTCTTTTAAATTCGTTTCTTCATCCTAACACTTTTGTCTCCGAATCCGCCTACGAACAAAAACAGATAAACGAAATTTCGCACAAGAATTAATAGCTAATGAATTGGAAACCTAAACTGATTAAGAAGAAAGAATAAACCTGTATGGCGCTCCATTTATGCGGAACTTTCAGGCGTTTGAAGACAAGGTCGTCAGAGAATGCGATGTCCTCATCAGTAAGTTGGCAGTTGAATCACTTAGAGAAACCGTGACGACGGACCTTATCTATTGCGATATCAAAGATGCCATTGAACTTGCTAGATGGTGCAAGAGAAGGAAGGAAAAGATGCTATTACAACGATAATCAAGATGGAGAAGCTATGCCCATCTTGTTAACCATCTTTCCTGTCTATCTTGCATCACCTAGCAAGATCAACAACATTCTTTACATACATTTTTGCACTCAAACTTCTCCCGTTGAATTACATTATGCCTCGATAAAGAGGTCTTCCTAATGCATTGCAGGCTTGACACATTCAAAAGAAAGGGGGATGTTTATATAGAGATAATGGCCAAGCACTGAGGAACTCGAACTGCTAAATTGTTATTTTATCAAGGGCACGATAGGGATAAAACTTACACCACAATAGGCGAATGATAACCATGAAAGGGGAGTAAGTTTGAGAGGTATAGACTGCCCATAATATCGATTCCCTTCGTACAAATTTAATACACATGTCCTGCAGACTGCCATCCTCTTGATTTATTTCTTATATTGTAGATTCCCTTCCTGCAAATGCAACCTGCCATCCACTGCCAAGCGTGAACATCATTTCTAGCTCGCAAAGTTTGATAATGGCTCCCAAAAATAGACTTGAACTTACTTGTTTGTCCCACGTACCTATCATGCATTCTTGAAACTGCAGATAAACATGGAAACCATATTTTAGTGACAATAAATTTGGTTTGCATATTCGTGATCAAAATCTAGATTTTAGTATAGCACGCAAGTTTGATTTGCATGTTCTGAATGAAAAATAGCAATAAGGAAACGTATTGACAAAATCCATATGGCGCCATGCTAGTCACGCAATTTTGAAGGGGCTATTCCATGAATGTACTATCTCTCTTCCAAATTAAAATATCCAGATCGTTTAGAATAATATGATACTCGATCTTCAAAAAAGGATAGGTTGATATATTTTCTTCATCTCGATATTTCGTTAAATTAACTAAGGTAGAAGTTTAAATCTCCCGATCTTTATTCATGAGTTTAGTTTAGTTTGATTTTTTTTTTTTTATTAATATTGATTTTTTTTGTCATGAGTTAGGAGAAAGGATGTACTAGTTGAGCGCATTTCATTGGTTATGATAGCAATTGCTGATTTAATACTCATACTTGTTGATTTGATGCCTAATATTTTTGACAATGTTGCACCAATAGTTGTGACTTTAAAGTTGTTATTGTTGATGATGACTACCCATAATTGAATGAAATGTATCCCTTAGATCTACAAAATAAACGAATCATGCGATGGCACATTAGCTGCAAAATTATCGATCTCCCTTTTGCATAAGTATTGGTTTCTCTTTTGCACAAGTATTGGTCTAACTTTTTTGGGGGGTTGTTTTGGACAGGGTGACTAAAAGCATACTAATGTGGCATCATATTTGATGATGTGGCCTTGAAACTTAAGTTATAAAAGAAAGAATTGTCAAGTAAGATATAGTAAAAAATTGGGAGTGATTTGAAACTTCTAGGTAGGATTTTGAGAAGTGCAAAATTAAGGTGCTCAATTACTGGGTCCTTTCCCCTAGCAATACTTCAAGTTTGCAATTTATTTGAATTATCTAGTAAGTTCTAAAAAATATATAATCTAATATAACAAACAAGTTTCAAATGAATCACAATAATATTTATTAATTGTTTGTAGTATTTGTTATACGTTTTGGGTTACATATTCTAGTTTACCAAATCAATAAATTAAATATGTTTTATAAAATTATACTAATATTAGCTAATTATATAAATCGTTTCATTTCATTAACTAATCTAGTGTCCATCATTGGCCACTTTATTGAAAACATAGAAAATATACTCAATTATGATAAAATTAAAAACCCATATTGCCTAATTTACTATTTTAAAATTCTTAAGACCCTAAATGAAACCAATATTTAATTCTAGTCATTCATAACATCAAATAAATCCTAAACATCCATTTCCAAGTACCCATCAATTAAATATTAGCCATTCATTCTTGCGATCTATTCAAATCTAAACTAAATTCAAATATGATAAATTCATCTAAACTTGTCAATCTCAATCCTTCACATACCAACCAAAGAGTATAAAACAGTGAAGGCTAGAAATAATAATATAGTACGAACAAAACGTGATATTTTACATTTATTAATTTAAACCATTCGACTAACCTAAAATAGAGGCATCCTTATCCATCTAATGTGCTCTTCTTACTTTTTCTACTTCAATAGGTGATGATTACTCTCAAATTTAGCATAATCTTATAATGAAACAAATATTTGAATGGCAATTTTTTAGCATAGCTTAAGAATAAGTTGGGTAAATAATTATTGATAGATAATACTTGATATTGTAGATTTTGAGTTGCCAAGGATAGTTAAGAGATTATAATATTGAGGTTTGTGATTGTATACTAAAAAAGAGGTTTTGTCTTGTAACAAGTGTCATAGGGTAGAGGCCCAAGATAGTGACATGTGGCATAGCAAAGATAGCTCAATAGGATCATAAATGTCTGAGAATACATTGGGAAGAATATGATGCTATTAAGTAGATTAGAATAACTAAGGTAAGAGGGAGGAAATCAATGAGGTTGACATGTGGATTGAAGTGGAAATGTCGAATGGCTAGACATGTGGAAGAGGATCTTAAACATGTGAAAAAGAAATCTTGGTGATAGGTGAGGTGGAGGATGGTAGTAACTTGTGCATACTAATGTGCATGTGTGAGTTTTGAGGATGGTTAAAAAAACCTTTGTAGTGTATTTTTAGTGTGATTTTTTCTAATGGTTTTTACTATTTCAAAATCTACTTGGAAGCAACTTTTAGTGTGGGTTTTTATAGACTATTTTAACTCTACATGGACCTTATTCTACTTTAAATCTTAAATGTAAATCCTACAACTTAACTAGAATCAAATGTAGAGGTTAATAACCTACAAGCACCCACATGTCACAATATGGATGCCACTCCAAAATAATATGCTCAACTACCTACTAATTCTATATTTATTGGAGAAAATAATTATGTTACAATGAATGAATGAATCTATATGTAAAGGATAAATGAAACCATATATGAAAACCCTAAAGATACATTAACTTAGCTAGTTCCAAGTGTCACAATTATAATGAATAAGACAACTTAAGTTATAATTAGTCAAAATTAATAAAAGGAAAAAACACATAAGTTTAGCTTAAGTTAATAAAGTAATTAGAGGACCCAATTAATTGAATAATTAGATGAGACAAATAGTATATAAATTTTAATTTACATTAGATAATATGATTGAAATTATAATTTGTTAACTTCATATTTAGTAATAATTTTCATCTTATAGATGTTTTTATTTTATGTCAAGAAAAAATATATCAATGTGATTCATTAATAAAAGTAATCTAAACATTAAAACTTAAACGATAGACTTCCTTAATATATTAATAATTTTTTTTGAAATTATATGTAATATCACTATACTAGATGCATACTACATAGTTATTGTCTTTATTCATACGTTTCTTTATCAAAATTATAGAAAAAATAAAATGAATGCCATTTATTTACTGATTACTCATACTACCTTTATTATAAGTGGCTAATATTTTCAACATGGTCAAACGATTTTTTAATTCAAAGATTAAAAGGAAAAGTTTTATTTAGTCTAACCTTTTAGGTTGAGAAATTTCTCTGTAACAAGAAAAAGGATAATCTAGTGAGTTAGAAGTATGCCAAATCTAATTATTTAAATCATAGAACTAGTTCAATATAGTAAATTTAAATCTATACTTAGAAACAAATTAGACCTTCAATCTAGCACCAATCTATTCATGGATATTCTAACACACTCCATAACTTCTAGGTGAAACTTGGGAATGGTAAACTTCTTTAAATAGATTGTCAATATTTTAGGAGGATAAGAAACCCCATGGTTTATGTAACTATGCATTGGTTTCATGTAGTGACCTATTATTTTACTATTATAAAAATGGGCATAGTAATAACTTAAGTATAATATGAAGCACGATTTGGGAAGAATAATTTGAGGCAAAAAATAATCTACTGGACCACCCTAACCAACCTAGAAAGGAAAATTAAAAGATCAAGGAAAGACATTAATGGAAGAGAAAAGAAGTTAAGAAAATGGAAAGACAAGATAACTACCATCTACATGAACAAGTTTTTCTAAATGAAAGCATTCTATGCAAACACAACACTCACAATTTAATTCATTAATACTTATATCTAAACACATAGCATAACATATATTTAAGATAAGACATAAATCTCATTTTTATCAATATGTGTAAATAGTCACCCATTGCATTGGTGACAACTTTCATTAAAATCAACCGAAAGGTCAATTCCCTTATTAATACTACTTTTATAATTAAAAAAACATTCATTAAACTCAATTTATTAAAGTCTATAGATATACTAGTTCCAGAAAGAAAATATTTATGATTAAAAAATTACCATGAGAAAGAAGCTCTATCCCATCATATAAATCCATATAGGAATACATTTTAATATATACTACATCTAAACATCATCGTGTTTGGTGTGACCTATAAAGGCCGCTATATTAAACATGATGGTCATGTATCATACATATTTTTCACTTATAAATGACATTCAAATTTTTAATTTTTAATTATAAACAACATTAATTTTTTTTAAAACTTACAAGATGCGCAGGAATCAGAGCAGGGGTGCAGGTGGGAGAGGTCAAACCAAGGCTTCAGTAGAGGATGAGGATGTAGGTGATGGGGAGGACGGTGGCGATGGTGATGGTGTGGATGTCGGTGCTTAATGCCTTGACCTGTTTGAGGCCTGTGCTCTGTTCAATGTTGTGGTTGATGTGGAAGAGGCCAGTGATGGGTGTGGAGGGGTGGGTTTCTCTGCTATTCTTGTGGAGATCGAGTTTGATGATGCTAAATAAAATGGCATATTCCTTTCTTTTTCCCTCGTTCTGCTCTCCCCTGTTCTTGGCAGGCGCTAGGGGCTTTCTGCCTTCTTCGAGTGCAGGGATCAAGACTTGGCTGAGCATCAGGTTTGTAGAGCCATTTTGGTGGGAGTCATAGGCTCCGGGTGTGTGTGTACCCCCTCAGCTATCTCCTTGCTTCATCTTTTGTGAGGGTTTTTCTCTCGCCTTGGCTTCTGGTTACGGGTTTTGTGCCCAGCAGTTCTTCTTCTCCCTTTGTGGCTTCCGGCTGTTGTGGGTGTGGTGTTGGGGCTAGGGTTAGGGTGTGGGTTTTCTTGTTTACTGATGTAGCTTTTTCTAGGGTCTTGGGAGCTGGTGTTGCAGAATGTGGTGTTGCAGAATGTGGTGTTGTGGTGGAAGATTTGGTTGCTTTGGATGACGAGGTGTTTTATGTGGAGTTGTTGCTATGGTTGGAGGCTCTTGTTGCTGATTTTAGTGTTGTTGCGGTATATCTATTATCATTTGGGACGGTGGTGGTTTCTTTTGGATCTTAGACCTTGGATCTGTTGATGGGTGTGGTTTGGGTGCCCTTTGTTCCCTACTTCCCCATCTTTTTGATGTTTTCTATTTATTTTAAGATAGATGTTTTTATTTTTCTCCTTTCCAGTTTGAGATGCTTTGTTGGGGTTTGTTCTTATCTTGGAAGCTTTGTTGCTAGTTCAGTCGCATTTATTTTTTCACTAACCTTCTATGGTCTTCGACAAAGCCTTCTGTATATTTTTGTCTATGCTATTAACTTTTTGATGGGTTTCCATCTTTTCTCTAGCTATGGCTATGCTTGTACTATTTTTTGGTTAGCCTTCTCCATGCAGCTTTGCTTTTTTTATTTTCCTTATTGAGGTAGCTCTATTTTCTTTCGAGGTAAAGATGGATGTTTCTGGAAATAACCTTTCTCCAATTAAGGTGGAGTTTGTCTCAATGGGGAAGGCTTGGTTTCGCTGGTGGGCGACTATTGGTACCCTATTGTTGGACTATGTGGGAATAGAGGTTGTTCTTTTTGTTGGCTTCACTCCTTTATCATCTATTGATCTGGTGATTTTGGAGGGAACTATTTTATTTTCTTTTCTCTCTCTCAAGGCCGAGGTTATGGGAGCCTTTCAAAAACCCATTGATGCAAGTTGTGGGACCCTTGTTAAACCCACCCTTAGGTTGAGGGAGCCTAGAAAATCCCTATTTTGTGTAGCTTTCTATTGAACTTTCTGGATGTCAGTAGCTTCCCTGCTACTTGTCTTGCTTCGAACTGTAGTTTGGAGGCTGTGGATGCCCTATTGTTTAGCTGTGAGGGAGATCATGAAGTGAATGTTGTTGTATGTATCCTTCTTCAGATAAGATTCATCAAGGTTGAGGGAGCCTGGAAAAACCCTCTAATTTTAGTTTGTTTCTAGGATTGGCTAGTTGCTAGAAGTTTCCAAGCGTCCAGTCTAGCCATTGTTTGTTTTTTTGTTAGGAATGGGCTATGTGGCTTTTTGTGGCTAGGAGCTTTTGTTATCAGGTTGTGGGAGCCTTGTAAGACCCATTAATCAGGTTATGGGCACCTCAAAAAAACCCTTGGTTTCTGTTTAAGGTTGAGGGAGCCTTGTTAAAACCCTTGTGCTTGTGAGAGGCTTTGGCCTTCTTCCTTTTCAACTAGGTTTGATTGTTATATCTTTGTTGCTAGGCTGGTTTTTTGTTGTTTCTTATCTTTTATGTATCTTTTGCAACTATCTGTTTAGGGTTTTGGATCTTGGTAAAATCCGAGGGTTTCATGTCACTTCAAATTCTATCTAAAAATGAATTTTATATGAAAACCCAAATTAAAGAGTCTACAAGAATGGTCCCCTCAAAACCTATTTATCCTAATCAAAAACATGAATTTTATATGAAAACTCAAATTAAAGAGTCTACAAGAATCTCAAATTGTTTTGGGATCTTCACAAGATATAACACACCCTAAGGAAGACATTAGTAAATTTCACATGTGCCTAAATATGGGTGTGAAATCTTGTTAAAATAATAAAAAATTTGGATGTTTTAATGCAAGAAGAATATGGAGGTTTAGGGATCAAGATCCCTAAATGAATCTTTTCAAGACAAATGCAAGTGGAAGCAACATTGAATTACCATAAAATACAAAGGATTGAGGCTTGTGAAACTAGAGATCAAGATTTGAGAATGTCAAGCATATTAGTTTGAAAATTTGTCAAAGTCTCAAGAGATAAAGGGGTAAAAGTATGAAAGCATATGAGATTAAGGCTTGGAATCCCACAATTCCATGTGAATAGAATCAATGTAAGAGAAATATAACATGAAGAAATATTAATGTTTGAAATTAAGTGTTAAGCAACTTAGGAATAAGGTGCTAAGAAGCTCATGGAAAAGGGAAATCTTGAAAGTTTATAATTGGGAATTAAGGATAAAATATTTTAAAAACTTCAAAAAAGGGATCAAGGAAGACAAAGGTATGAAAGTCTAAAAATAGATTCCAAAGGGAACAAGTAGCGCTTGGGGATATTGATACTTGATATCATAGTTTTGAAGGAAAAGAAGATATTAAAGACTATTGGGGTTCTCAACTCGAATATGCAAGTTGAATGCATAGGACAATAGGTATAATGAAGGAAGAATAATAATATGGTACTAGGGATTAAGATTTGGAAATATCGGAAATGTAATCATCAATAATGGTCAAGAGTCTTCCAAATTCAGTATTAAAGAAAGATGATACTTGGATAAATTAAAATCCCATTACGGTTTAGAGCTCAAGTATTAACATACTATTGAGCCTATGAACACAGATAGGAAAAAAATCCAAACACCCATCCTATGGCGGAGCGATTGTGAATCAAAAAAGGATTTCTTCTAGTTAAAGTAAAATGAAATTTCAACAAAATTGTGAGAGGGAAATACGTGTTGCAATCGGGGGTTTAAAAAATGAATAAGCAAGATAGTATATCTACAAAGGATTGGAATGGAGAATTGGGATATTTATAAAATATAGTGAAGGGCATGACAAAAAGGAAAATACTAAAAACCCAAGTGTGAGAAACAAGGAAATAAAGAAAGACATGTGGTAGAAGGAATATTGAAAGAGTTAAATGTGAAAAACTAGGGAAACCAAAGAATAGGGTTGTTGATAAAGGAAATCTTAGGCACTCAAAATTAATAGAAATATTTTTGGGATAATATAGGAAAATACATCAAGAAATAAATTCCCCAAAACACAAAATAAATGTACAAAATGGCCTAATGGTACTTAGAGGAAGAGGTATAATAGAAGAAGAAAATTTTGAATAATTCCTAAGCATATAGATAGGTTCAAATACCTGTATACTTAGAATTATAATAATTTTTAATTGAGGGACATGACTAAGACATGAGGGGGATTAAAGCATAGTACCAGACATAAACTGATCAAAGGGGAGCCATTGAAAGAAAATCTCTTATTAGATATTAATGATGCTAGGTAATTGAAAGATCCAACAAAAACAAAATGACATAAGATAAAGGGGTGATCCCACAATAATGGATTCCACTTTTTAGCCACTTTTTACACTGAGATGAACATTTTTAAAATAATCTTCAACTTCCGACAACTATAAATTTTAAACTATTAAGAATTTGAAGATGATGTAAATTAGTGATTTGTAGCATTTTGTCTATAGATTCTAAATATATCTTTTTCATTTTTTTTGAAGATTTATTTAAAAAAAAATTCATCTCCCTCAAAAGGTTTTTTTTTATAACAAACTACTTAAGAGTGATGTGCCTTTTGAAATCCATAATTATTTTTTCTATAAATGATAAAAACTCAATTCCTTCGAGTTTTGGTTTGTAACATCAATATCCGAGGCATGCAGTTGGTTTGATAGTGATATATTGAATATTTTTCATTTTATAAATTTTTAAAATTCGTCTAGTTATAATTCAGACATAGGTGTACGTCATAACACATAACTTGTTCTATATATATCAAAATTCATTTTTTATTTTTTTTTATAGAAAGAAGACATCAATATAGAGGTCATATCTATATTTTATAATTTTTTTGAATTAGTCTCCTATTTTTCCCAATGCGTTGAATAGAGAAGTTCATATTTGGTGAAAAACCAATATTTCGTAAAATTAAAAAAATAATATCGTAATAAATTTACAATATAATAAAATTATAGTCATTGGAAAGCTTTCTCTGAGCACTATAATTTTATATATTTGGGTTGTCAAGATTATTTAATTTGAGCCTCAAACCAAAGGCTTGAAGGCAAAAATTTCTCAGAATTCTGAAGAACTTTTTGGGAGATGTCAAAAACAGGTAGTTCGAGCGAATAAGGTTTCGATGGAATTGGAGGGTTCAATTGGACCCCAATCGATCAAAACCCTTCAATTGAGTTATGAAACAAATGTTCATATAATGCCTGCTTTCGATCGAACCCAACCTCTTGTAACTGTCGATGTTCAATCAAATCCAAGCCGATGCAAATTTCATTTTTTTTAATATTTTGCAATGGCATATAAATATGAATGTTTTTTTTCATTTCTTTAAACAAAAATGATTCAAATAATTCACATTTTTGAATGAAATAAGACATTTGACAGTTAATTCGAGGGCGAAAATTTGAAAATATTTGAAGGTTATTTTAAAGGCATGGGGAACAAGAAGAGAAGGCAAAATAAGACTTCAAAGAATTATTCACCTGAAACAGAAGAGAGAAATCGAGAACGAAGAAGGAAAAGATATTATGATGCCAGTATGTATTTTAATTTAATTTTATATGATATTACATATCACAAATTATGTTAATTTGATAGTATTAGTTAAATATTTGTTATGTATTAATTTTATGAAAATTATATTAAATAATATGAATTTAATTGAATTAATTTAATTTATATAATAATTCTATCTTAATTAATTCTAAATGATGTTATTTTATTAAATTAATTGGAAATCATCCCAATTAATTTAAATAATCTTGTTTTAATTGAAAATAATTTTGTTTTAATTTGAAATAATGTGTATTTGTATTTCAAATTCCATTAATTTGCTTGTTTTGTAATTTTGATATTTTGTCTCCCCATAAGTTCATTTGTAATATATAGTTTTAATTTTAAATTTAGATCTTTAGGACCCCTCTCTATTCCATTTATAATTTATAATTTAAAGTTTAATTAATATATAATATAATTTAGATTTTGAAATCAAATGTGTTTTTAGTTTAGGAAACACTTCAATTGGTGCTCTAAAATTAGCAAACTTGTCTTTTGTGTCTTGAGCAATAGGCTCTTTCTATTTTATTCTTAGAAAGGGGTTGCCTCCTGAGTAGCCTTTAAGGCTCAGTGAGAGGCAATGACCCAAAGTGGTAACAAGATAAAGCCAAGATCTTCCAAACGACTATAAAATAAATGTGATTGTAATGAAAGTTACAAGCAATAGGTGTTGGAATGGCATAGTGATGATTAAATTTGTTAGATCTACATCCACTCGAATGCAAACCCTTACTAGTACCTTTTTGTGTTAGAAGCCCAAAACCTTCTAGTTGTTGGGCAAGAGGTGAGACCTCTAGAGCGGTCCACACACATACAGTTCTTAGTAGAGATATAAAGTTCACCACAAGGAGTTTTCATGGGGACTAGTGCTTGGTTGCCTCGGAGAAGTGAGTGGCAAGGGTGGAGCCAGTGGGGTCAAGCATCTAAGTATCTACTTTGAATAAACCCCATGTGGGACCAACAACTATTGTCCTAGCCAACCATAGGAATTGTGCTTGACTTTATCAAAACAGTCAAACATTTTTAGACAAACACACATTGTGTACTATGTTTTCAAGTGTATGGAAAAATATTTCACATTATATACTTGAGTCCCCTTTAGACCTATATTATGTGATATTATGAGATTTTACATGTGAACTAACAATTCAACCTATTATCGCATAATAGGTCCTAATATCACATGTAATAGGTCATAATATCTCATAATATAGATCTTAAGGGGACTCAAGTATAATGTGAAATATTTTTTCATACGTGGTCATATTAATTGTAATAATCAAACCTATTATGTCATAATAGGTTCTATTATAACATATTTAAGCTCGATCTATTATCGTGTAATAGGTCATAATGTCACATTATAGGTGGGTCAGTGCAAGAAGATGAGTCCACTTTTTGGCCAAAAAGAAGTGTTTTCCCTATTTTTCAGATTTTGTCTCATTTGAGCTTAAATTTTGAAACACACCAAAAAGTGGAAGTGTTTTCCCTATTTTTCAGATTTTATCTCATTTGAGCTTAAATTTTGAAACACTTAGAGATTGAATATTGGAGAAAGTTAGTAATATAAAAGATAGCTCTCTGAGTGTACTTTTCAAATATGTAATTTATTTTAATACCCACATAATAAAAAGCAACTTTTTGAATGGAGTTCTAAAAACTATGTTTTAAAAATGCCTGTTTCAGGACCATACCATGCATGTGTACGACCCACACTTTTTGACACAATTAAAATTATTTTCTCAAACCGTTTTGGGAAATGGTTTGTAACACACTGAAGATTGATGAGCATATTTTTCTGTATTTGTTTTTCAAATATTTTTTTTTTAATTAATTTTTTAATGGCCGTAATTATCTTTTTAAAAATTTGACGTGTACGACCCACATAATTTGACGTAAACTTAGCATTTTTTGAATTTTTTTTTTTTTAAATTGAAAATAATTTTGTGTAGATTGATGACATATAATTTTTTTTTCAAAATTCATTAAAATAAAAAAGTTATTAAATTAAGAAAATTAATTAATATTTCAAATTTATGGACCTGATTTAGTATAAATTAAATGAAAAATAGTTAAAATAATCAATTTTTAAATTAATTTGCATATTTAGAATCTAGACAGTATAATCTGAAATGGATTTCAATTTCGTATAAAAATTCTCTGATTAGAGGCACGTAAACTATTTCATTTCATCATATTTGTGCTTTCATTCATGGAGTTTTGAATTTGCAGGTTCATGTCTCAGGTGTGGCCATCCCAAGCCTATCCCAGGCCTAATCCCGAGGCAAGTGGTGGGTTGTGAATTCAAATTTTACATAACGAGGGCCCGTTCCATTTTTTGCCCATTGGATTTAATAATGGGCCCCTGTTTTAAAAACGGGTGCCCGTTATTTAAATAGCGGGCCCCCATTATTAAAACGGGGACCTTGTTTCTAAATAACCATTACTGTAAAAAAAAAAGATAGATTGCGTCGATTTACCACACTATCATTGAAATCCGTACTGACAAAGATTTTTTACATCATTTGGCAATACTTTTTAATATTTTTTACACGATTTTTTGAAGAACTCAGTAAAAAGATTATTTTTTGAAGACGAGTTTGTAAAAATGGGTTCTAAGAAACATCAAAAGAAAAAAAAGAGGACAATGACAGTGGACGAAATTCAAGCACAAAGAGAGAAGGAGGCAAAACGCTAAAGAGATCGAAGATCACAACAACGACAATTGAATAACACTTCTGAAGCATCTAGTTCAGTGCACGTTGTAGATGAGACCATTGAAGACATCATGATGGATGCAAGAAATGTAGAACCACACACGAGTATGACTGTTGATGCAAATGTTGATGTGGATGCGAATCCTGGTATGTTTTTAAATCTCGATGACTATGATGCCAATCAAATTGCTGATTTAAATGAAGCTGGATATAAATTTCATACACCAATACGAAAAGAAATAAAAATTGAAAATATTACACCACCCTCTCTGAAAGAAAATGAATGTAATTTGTTTACTATTGATAGCAATGTGCTAGATAATCTTAATGGGTTAGTTTCTTGGAGACAAATCAGAACACATGCGAACAGATCATATAAACAATTTTTCTATAATAAAAAATTAGGATTCCAATGTCAATTAATGCTACAATTAATAAAAATGTTAAAAATGCGTAAAGTCATGAAAAAAATAGGTATTTATGCAAAACCAAAAAGAAAAGATGAATCATATAAGAAAGTTGTATCTACAGTTGCCAGTGCCATCGATTCTATAGGAAAAACAAATCGATCTAAAGATAAGAATGCAGCACGTAGAGTTATAACGATTGCTATAGTTGACAAAATGATTGTTAGTAAAATAATGTTAAGTGATATAAGTGGCTATTTGAACTTACATCCTAGAACCTTTTTAAGAGCGGCCAAAAGAAGAGACACAATTGATATTGATCCACTAAACCATTGTTGGAGTTTTAGTGGTAGACTTCAAAGGTCGGACATGAAATTAAATGATGAAACTAAACAATTAATTGCAAAATTCTGGCATGATAACACTAGACTTTCATCAAATGCTAGAGATGTTTTAAAGTTAAGGGTGGGATCAAAAATTCATGATCCTCATCAAAAACATCTTCTTGACATGACTCAAACTGAATTCTTTAAAAAAATTAGTGATGAATCTGTGTTAATGAATTTACGAATTAGTCAAAGATCATTTGAAAAATGCAAACCCTGGTATGTTAAAATCAATAAACAAAGAATATCTTCTTATTGTAAAACTCATGTTCAGTTTCGTTACTATTATGATGTTTTTCGATATATAGGTTGTATGTTGCATGGTAATGATCTTGTGCAGGATTGTGGTGTTTATGTTCCACCTGAAACTATAAAAGATTTTATTGGAAGTTTATTTTGTAAACCACCTAATGAACAATTATTTCTTTCCAGTTCATGCATTTATGGCCTTTGCAATTTATGTGGGAACTATTCTTCGATAGGTGAATGTTTGCATGAACATGTTTCATCTGAGTTTGGACAAAAAATGGTTGATGTTAGGAGATTTAAAAATATAGAATACCCTCTAAAGGATGGAAAGATGAGGAAACGTTTAGAATTGATTACAGAACAGAATAGTGTGAATGCATTTATTAATGAGTTTAAAACTCATATTGTTCCAAAATATGTGAAATATTCCCAACATGCCCGATGGCTTGATGGACAGTTTCACATATGCAAGAACACATTTCTAGTTGGAACAATAATATCAGTTGTGGATTTTGCAGAAAATTATACTCTAAAACCACAAGAGGAAACTCAATCACAATACTACAACTCAGTGCAAGTGGCCATATTTGTGCACATTATATATAGACATGACCATGATAGTACAAAAGATAATAGAAAAATTTTGAGGGAGTATCATTTCTATGTTAGCAATAATCGATTACACTCTTCAGAGTTTGTTCAACATTGCTTTGAGGTATTTTATGATAATCTTAAGGAAAGAAAAATTGACATGAAACAACATATGATATGGTCAGATAACTGCACTGGATGATTCAAAAATGCAAGAATGTTTTATTGGCTATGCAAAGTTCACAAGATAACCAATGTCCAACATTTATGGAGTTTTTTTGAAGCGAGACATGGTAAGGGGGAACACGATGGAGCCGGTACCTATATAAAAAGAGCTCTTGCTAGAGAACAATTGAAATTCAAGGATGCAGTGAAATTCAGAGATGCTCATGCAGTTGTAGATTGGTGCAATTCAAAGTTGTCAAAAGGATCAACTAAAAACTCTGCAATTTGACATTTCTTCTGGTTGATAGAGGAAGATAGTATTCCTATTTGGCATGATTGTAATACCATCATTGGATCAGATAAATGGCATTCATTTAAGAGTTCTAATTCAAACACATGGACTATATTCATAAGGCAACTTGCTTGCTTTTGTCAGTTTTGTGTTTCCAGAGATTGGGAATTTTGTGAGAATAAAGAGTGGGTTGAAGAATGGCAACAAAGATCATTGACACCCATAGATGCAAATGATCCGCATGAAAGAACTGATGAAGATATGGATCAAATGACTATGATCACATTTTAGATCTTATACAACAAGGTAAAATTATTTTTGAAATTTGTTTTGATTTATTAAATAGTACATATTTATGGAATCTTACAGTGTATATTTTTGTTTTTATTTCTCATTAAATATTAAAATAAAATTGTTTTGTGCACAGGACATGTCTATGTTGTTGTTGCACCAAAGGACAATGAAGAGGGGATAGAGTATTGGTTGGCTCGATGTGTAGAGCCAAAACATAAGCTAACCACTCCTCGAGTAGATGATGATGGTTATGACTATCCAACAGAATTTGTGGTTGTTGTTGGCGCTTGGCTACACAAATATCTAACAAGAAAGAATGGATTGCCCACATTTGAAGATTATGAATTAGAGAAGAAGATTATACATTACTCGCATTTGGTAGTGGCAACTAATATAAAATTTGATAGATATCATGGCAGGCCTACTAATAAACAATTATGGACTCTCTCTATGGAAGAGCACGAGACAATTATAGATGCTTTGCAAAAGAGAGAGGATGCAGATGGTATAATGGAATGAATATCAAGTAAGTTATAATAAAACCCTTAATCCACCTCCCTTTTAAAAGTCATGATGCATATTATATATAGCATTTTATATCATGCATCATAATTATAAAATCTAATCTAGTAAAATTTTGTTTCAGGTCTACCACAAGTAGAAGGCATCAATGAAAACAAAGTTATTTGTGCATACTTTATGTTTCATTTTGAATAATTACACGTAAGTTAAATTTTGGTACCCTTAAGGCAAATCCCTTTGTATTTTAAATTCAATGCATCCTGATTATAAAAATTAATCATATGTATTTATTTTTTCCAGGTCTCTCAGAGTAGACTTGGCCTCAATGACTACTATTGTTTGTGCATACTTTATGTTGTATTTTGAGAGATATAAATACTTATTATTATAATTTAAATAGACTGTTTATTTTATTTTAGATATGTCTTCTTGATTACATTTTGTGTACAATATACATAAATGAGAGACTATTGGTCAAATTTATGAATGAGATAATTATGTTTTAATCAAGTTCTATTCATTATTTTTTTTTTGATACTTTTTAATTTAGAATATGTTACAATTATAAGATATGTTTTGATACTTAGTTCATGATGTATGCACCTTTAGTTTATCTAATCACAAGAACTATTTAAATGAAATTCCAAAAATAAAATTACAAGTCCACATAATGCCTATAAAGTTGTTTAAGCACAACTTCCATAAATAAAATTTCAAGTCCACATAATATATAAAGTATGCACAAAATTTCAAGTCCACATAATTTCAAGTCAATATATATGATCTAATGTGCACATAATTTCAAGTCCACATAATTTAAATGAAATTCCAAAAATAAAATTACAAGTCCACATAATGCCTATAAAGTTGTTTAAGCACAACTTCCATAAATAAAATTTCAAGTCCACATAATATATAAAGTATGCACAAAATTTCAAGTCCACATAATTTCAAGTCAATATATATGATCTAATGTGCACATAATTTCAAGTCCACATAATTTAAATGAAACTCCAAAAATAAAATTACAAGTCCACATAATGCCTATAAAGTTGTTTAAGCACAACTTCCATAAATAAAATTTCAAGTCCACATAATATATAAAGTATGCACAAAATTTCAAGTCCACATAATTTCAAGTCAATATATATGATCTAATGTGCACATAATTTCAAGTCCACATAATATCTAATGGGCACAATACACATAAAGTATGCACATAATATATATGATCTAATCCTATTATGAAACTATCCATATATATAAAGTATGTGTGCACATGTAAACAAATATGTAAAGCCCATAAAATAGTACATATCAGAGCCAAATAAAGTAAAATTTCAAGTCCACATAATCCATATAATATCTAATCCATATATATATCTAGATGGTAACATGATGTTCACTCCACATAATATCTAATATGCACAAAATATATAAAGTATGCACAAAATATATATGATCTAATCCTACTATGCAACTATCCATATATATAAAGTATGTGTGCACATGTAAACAAATGTGTAAAGTCCATAAAAAAGTACATATCAAAGCCAAATAAATAGTAAAATCTAAGTGCTATCATCAATAACATCTCATGGTCTCTTGTCCCCGGGACGTGGTCTAGATCCACTTGTCTCATGCTATACAAGAAAAAAATAATATTAAAATATTACTTGAAATTAACTATTAAAAGAATCATGTATCAAATATAGTAGAATTTGTAAATTAAGTTACAAACTTACCATATGCTCATCAGATCCTCTAGCAGTATCTCTCTTGTCCCCGGGACGTGGTCAAAATCCACCCATCTCATGTTGTACAATAAAAAAATAATATTAAAATATTACTTGAAATTAACTATTAAAAGAATCATTTATCAAATATAGTATAATTCATAAATTAAGTTACAAACTTACCATATGCTCATCAGATCCTCTAGCAGTATCTTGTGCAGTATCAACACCAAATGTAGTGCTAGCTAACTCCTGTACAAGGTCAAATTCAAAGTGTCCAATTAAATCTTAAATTAAGAGTCAAAATAAGATCAAATTAAGTATTACATATTAATACCTCAAAGGATGTCAATGTGCGTTCAAATTGGCTTTGATCAAAATTATGAGGATAACCTATCCTAATAGTAGTGTCCACCTGCATACATGCATTTAATGAAATCATATTTAGTGAACATATATATGTGTACTAAATAATTTCAAGTTAAGTTACAATATTGTAAGAGTTCATATTTAATTTAAGAATTATAAGATACATACCATAGATGGTGTCACAGTAGTCAGACCCTCTTCTCGATGTGATGTAGAGGGTCCCTCATGACTTGAATCTTGGAGAAAGAAGCATTCAATGTATCAACATGAAAATTTATATAGTATACGATGATAACATATTAACTTAAAAAGATAGTACAATGTCTAGATAGAAATTTATACTATACCCCATAAGGTGTGTCGAGTTGTGTTCCAGTAGATGCAATATTGACTCTAATATTAGGTGTAATCCTTATCTACATAAACAAAATTTATTTAATGAAGTATTAGATTGTATAAAAAAAAGAGATGCACTTGGTTTATACCTATATTTAATGAAGTATAAAAAGATTGACATGTACATGTATATATATCTATATCTGGTCTAGATGAACATCCGAGCAAAGAAAATCCATATAAGATGTCATCATACTATCATCTGCTACATCATGCTCAGCTAGAACTGAAGTAGATCCTGCAGCAGCAGTAGGACCTACACACGCCTCATGACAACTCGAATACATATGTGGCATCCATCGAGGAGCAGATGCCATGTGAGCAGCTTGCTCACTCAAGTTACCTGTGAGGGAAGTCAAAGCATCTAATGTCGAAATGAATGATGTATTTTGGACATCTGCAGGAATCGATGGAGCAACAAGTGGAACTATGGGTGGATCCGGTAGGGGATTATTACTCTGTTCCCCTAATCTATGCTGTGGCATTCCACGACCAACACCCTGGAATGACTTAATGTCAAAATAATTTGGTTTTTGGTTCATTACAAACTCACAGTATAATTTCTTCAAAAAATAAAAAGGGACCTCATAATTACGATGTGGTGGATAATCAAAAACCATCCACCATCTATCCCAAAAGTATCTAGCCATTTCTAGATGCACACACCACCTAATTGAAATTCTTTTCTGGTTAGGTTGCATTGGTTATCTTGTTTTTGGGTTGGTAAAATATGGACATAAATGAGCTTTGGTTATTTTCAAATCAGTGATTTGCCTATAAGTTAAACCATCGGCATAAAAATCACGCAACTCTTGTCGTCATCTATGAAATTGATCTAATTGAGAATCAACAGATCTAACTGACTCGACAACAGTTTGCGTTGATTTTGCAAACTCTACAAGATGGGGTGGCATAATTTGCTCATTTTGGATAGCAGCAATGTTTTGTTCAATCACTTGTAGGTTTTCATTAATTCATTCTCTTAAACAAATTTCATCCAATCTAGGGGGTGGAGGTGGAGGTGTTGGTGGTGGTGGAGGTGGAGGAGGAAGAGGAGGGGGTTGTGGTGGGGGATTTTCACCTAATAGTTCATCTATGTCAAAGACATCCATGATAACACAGAACTCCTGCATATATAAAGATATACATGAATTATATACAACTCCATGTCAAAGAAGAATCTATTTTACTAAATTAAAAAAAAAAAAATTATAAATAGTAACATTTCTATGCTATTGAATGAGATACACATGAAATATATAATATAATATTGAACTTAAAAAAATATACATGTACATACTATTGAATCTTTAAATATAAAATTTGCGCACAAAACTTAATAAAAACTTTCAATGAAACATCATAAATCTATTATATATTCAATTTAATAAATTCATTTCTTGTAAAATGCATCAACTATTAAAATCAATATAAAATATTTCATACATAAGATCAATAAAGAAGTGAGAAATAAGATGATCCTCCTTCTAGTGTAACAATATATAAGGATTGATGATAAGTGCTTAAAATAAGATATTGAAATGTAAGATCATTATGCTCTATAAACCAAGATATGATCATAATATCGTCATGTGAGGCACAATCATATGATATTAAGATGCAAAAATGTGTGATCAAATAGTGATAATCTATTATATTCTCTATAATAATAGGCCAATGTATGAACATAAGATAATACTTTAAGAAGATAGATTAACCAATATACAAACATAAGATAATGCTTTAATAAGATAAAAAAAACACTATATGAACATACATGTGAAGCAAATAGTCTTGAAGATCATAAGCTAGAACAAAGATTAAAGTATAAGACATCAATCATTATGGGAAATTAGTAGTTACTAATAAAGATTAGATTTAATGTAAAAATAGGAGATAAAACACATGAAGTAATAGAATATGAAGTAAACATAAAATATTAAATCATGTGATATCTAGTGGTTTCTCTTTTATGTTATGTGTCACCTCAATGTGTACATTCACTTTGTTGGTGCATCATTATTTTCTTGCATTTACCTAACTATTGTATTGCATATTTACACCTAGAGGATAGGATAAGATTACTTGGGTGGATATCTACCTAGGTAGGCATCACATGTACAACTCATACTCCCTACTTTGGTAGAGATGTGGATATATGTTACTCATCTTCTCAATTTTTTTGTAACAGTTCTCTGTAAATAGGATTTTATATATTAGAATTTTCCTAAAACATGTCTCAAAATGATTAAAAGACTTGAATCAAGGTCAAAAACTAGGAATGTGAGATACATGATATGGATGATGACAAGGATGGTTGAGAATAAAGAGAATTTGAATGGATTGTGGTATGCTCCAAGTGTAGGGTACTTTTAAAAAAAATTATACATGATGCCAAGGGACTTGTCCAAGGTGTCATAAGAATGGTTTTCACCCATGAATAAAAAAATTATATTTACTTTTCTCTCTTTTTTAATTTTTATGCAAAACCAAATCCTTTAGGTGTGGATATGTTAAATGATACACAAGATATTTATAAGTTTTTAAAAATCTAATAATAGGACCAACTATGGACCTATTATGCAATGTCATGGCATAATAGGACCTATTATGCCATCATGGCATAATAGGTCCATAATTGGTCCTATCATACTAAGTAAACATGTCGAATTAGCATAGTTTCAGTGTTGGAGATGAATTAGATGATGAAGTTGGCAATTTTCGAGAAAATCATGTCATGTTGTGGCTTAGTAGGTCCTATTATGGCATAATAGGTGGACTATTATGCAATGTCATGGCATAATAGGACCTATTATGCCATGATGGCATAATAGGTCCTATAATGCCATGACATGACATAATAGGACCAACTATGGATCCATTATGCAATGTCATGGCATAATAGGACATATTATGCCATCATGGCATAATAGGTCCATAATTGGTCCTATCATACTAATTAAACATGTCTAATTAGCATAGTTTCAGTGTTGGAGATGAATTAGATGATGAAGATGGCAATTTTTGAGAAAATCATGTCATGTTGTGGCTTAATAGGTCCTATTATGGACTTGTTATGCCATGATGGCATAATAGGTGGACTATTATGCAATGTCATGGCATAATAGGACCTATTATGCCATGAAGGCATAATAGGTCCTATTATGCCATGACATGATATAATAGGACCAACTATGAACCCATTATGCAATGTCATGGCATAATGTGTCCTATTATGCCATGACATGACATAATGTGTCCATAATTGATCCTTTTATACCATCACATGACATAATAGGACCATAATAGGACCTTTATGCCATGACATGGCATAAACCTAAGCCTAAACTTTGATATCTAAAATTTGAAGAGTAATGTTAATTACTTTTAAGGTTATACTAATTTAGTGGTAACTTTTGTATTGCCTAATGAGGATTAAGAACAATTTAGGTACATATGTTCAGTTTTATTTCAATTTCATTTTCGAACGTTTTTGTTTTTGTTTCCATTTCATTTTCATTTTTTTGTTTTTGTCGATTTCGTTTTGTTAATTATCTAGGTTTGGTTTTGATTTCTAAATTTGTTAATTACGGTTTAGGGTTAATTGTTCAAAAATATTTTAGATCAAAATCAAGAATTTAAAAATATAAAAAATAATTTATTTATAGGCTACTATAAAAAAAACTAAAATAATACAAAAAAAACTAAATAATACACAAAAAAACAAGAAAAATATACAAGAAAATTATGAAATGTGAAAATAGATGACTGATTGTGTACCTGGGATAGTAGTGGAGGCTTGAAATGGAAACCACAGCATAGGGGCCCGTTTTTTATCTCCTCTTGTCAATTCACTGTCACAGTGAAAATGAAAAATTTGCCCTAAAAAATGGTAAAAATAGAATTTAAAAATGGGGGCCCATTTTTTAAAAACAGGCCCCTGTTATTTAAAAATGGGCCCCCGTTTTGTTTAGAAATGGGGGCCTATTTTGCAACAAAATGGGGGCCCATTTTATTTAGCTTCGGCCCCCCATCACCTTTCGGCTCGAGAGGCTGAACCATTAACGGCCTCCCATTTTGTGGAGCACGTTTTCCAATGCATAGACTTCCACAAATTTGTGACTCATTAGATTGCACATACCCAGGTCCTAATTTATCACATAATATAGGTCTTAAGGGGAGTCAAGTATAATGTGAAATGTTTTTGCATATGTCTATTCATATTAAGTCATAAGAAGACCTAATATGTCATATTTAAGAGGTCTATTATTGCGTAATAGGTCCTAGAATATCATGTATATATCACATTATACTTGACTCCCCTTAATACCTATATTATGCAGATATTATGACCTATTAAATATGATATTAGGACCTATTATGTGCTAATTTAGGTCTTAAATATGACATATTGGTCCACATATTATGACATAATAGGTCTTATTATGACTTGGAAATTTAGTTTCAAATTATACTCAGAATTTCATTACATTATATTTATAATCTCTGTCATCTTAAATTATGTGCAGAACAGGCTCGAGAAGAAGGAATTTCTCAAGTGAGAGTTGAGGCAAAGGAACCTGTTGAAGAATACAATATATTTAAAGAACATAGGGAGGAGATTGCCCAACTTCAACCCATTGAAGAACACATTATAGTTGAAGAACATAGGGAGGAGATTTCTTGAGTTCAACCAATGGAGGTTGAAGGAGAGGGGTTAGGCTCCTTACCTCCTACCGGGAATATTGTGGATCTAGTTAAATAGGTGAATAGAAATATTTCTCATAAAAATTTAGATCATTTACTTGAAATGGATGTGAATGAGTTGAAACATCTCAGTGAAGAACCTAGACATACTAAAAGGAGGCTAATGAATAAAACTACGAAAGAAATAATGTCTCATTTCAGTAATCTTGATTCTACAGTAGAGAAAGCTCAATTGTTACCAATTGTGCTTACTTGTAAAGAGATAATAGACCCACTGAAATTGTTGGGTATAGATACAACAAGTCAAAATAGGAAAACTTCTTAGCTACAAAAATCTATTTTTGAAAATTTCAAGAAAGGTTTGGTGAACATTGGCAAAAAAAACTCAAACAACAGATAAGATCATTTCAAGAAGAGTGATGTTAACATTTTTAGTAAATGAAAGATTTCCTTAAAAAAGACAAATCTCTTCACTGTCATTTGAGTTCAGTTTAAGTTGAATGAAAATATTAAAATATGTGAAAAGGAGAAGGATTTTGGATGATACTACCTCAGAAGGGAACTGGGCCATTATGTGTAGGGCTCCCCATTCTGATAGAATTGAAAATGTTGTTAGGAAATTGGTGACAAGTTTTTGGAATGATAATACTCACCCTTCATCAAATAGTAGAGTTGTTATCAAGAAAAGGATTGGCCCTAATCATTATGATCTCCATATAAAACATTGGTTAGACATAACAAAACATGAATTGTATATGTTGTTTACTAAATCAAACCCTCATATAAAGATTGGACAAACCATGTTTGAAAGGTTAAGGCCATATTATGTGAAGGTAAACATAGTCTTTGAAACTTGTTGTTGTCGCTATCACGTTGAATTTGATCTATATTATTAGGTTTTTTAAAATATTAGAGAAGATTTGGATGGTTATGAAAATGCTCCTCCTGAAACTACTCTATTAGTAGTGGACTTCCTAGAAAATTACTCTTTTGCACATCAAAAAGAGATTCAATCAGAGTATTACTTTTCAAAGAAAATCACTATTATGGTGCATGTGTATTATTGACATGCACAAATGGATTTGGATGGTGTTGATAGTATATTTGAAAATCATGTCATTAAAAAAGAGTACCACTTCTATATTAGTGATGATAAGGAGCATGACACACATTTTGTACAACATTGCTTTAAAAAAAAATTGAATATTTGAAAGACAGAGACATAACAATACTTAAAATTTTTGTTTGGTTGGATGGATGTGTAGCACAATTCAAATCTTCGAGGCCATTTTATGCACTATGTAGATATCATCAAAATGACAAAATACCACACGTTTGGAGTTTTTTTAGAGTGGGCATGGAAAGGGTGAAAATGGTGGTGGAGGAGCTTGTATCAAGCATGCTCTATAAAAACATCAAATAAATTATACAGGAAATCATATAGATGATGCACATGATGTTGTTTAGGGTAAAAGTACAAACCTATGTCACACTTTTACAAAGGAAAAGGTTAACACAACAATAACTATTCAATTTCATCGCCATAAAAGTGGCATTTGTATTTTGAATTTCAAGATGTAAACTGATGAAATGTGTACAATTTGGTGAAGTTTAAATCTACTATTTTTTGAACTTTTTGTTTTCAATAATGTATATGTTTTTTTAGCTTTCAAGTCCATTTTTTTATTGCTGAAAAACACTGAAAAAACAAGGGGTTTAGTTCCTACCAGAAAAGAAAATCTAAATCAACTTTATTTTTTCCGATTTTGATATTCGTTATAGATGACATATATATATATATATATATATATATATATATATAGTATATCAAAAATAAATAAATTTTATGTCTATTTTCCTTTTTATAGCATTTGGAAGTCGAATACACCAGAATTTGACAATTTTTGTCTCCCACCACAATTTGTCTATTCAATTTATGATAATCAAAAAATGAAAAATACCCTTTTGGAGAAGACTCTCTCCTTTAGTGAACCATATTGTTTCCAATTTTTTTTTAATTTATTCGATATTTTTTTTTGTTTTTCAAACTAGCCTCTTACCAAAAATAAGAATACCTACTTGTAGTATTTTTATTTTTTTATATATTAAATATAATCAAAACATTGTAGAAATTATATGAGTAGAATTTTGACTTCGATCTCTACATAAGGGTATTTTTAGTTTTTTTTTTAAATTTAATTTACCAATTGAATTTTTTTACAAAAGTCACAAGTTTTAGAAAATCAGCATTTTTTTTGGTCTGGCTGCCACTTGGCATTCCACATAGATAGTTCCGATCGGAAGCATTCTGGCCATAAGCATTCTGATCGGAAGGGTTATGGTCGAAACCATTTTCGATCGAAAGCATTCTAGCCGAAATTATTGAGGCCGACATGACCAGTCGTACAAGTGACCGGGCGCTTCAACCCCATATAAAACAATGTTTTTTTTCAAATAAAAATAATTTCAATCAAGTGCGAAAATAATAAAATTGATTTTTGAATAAAATCATTTTTTTCTCAAATAAAGTGGCATTTTGGACCGAGCAGGAAGATTTTAAAGGGGCGAATATTTTGATTTTATTTTATTTCGAAGGCATCTACCCTTTCCAAGTATGTTATTTTAAATTAATTTTTTCAATCATGCTTAATTTACAATATTAGATGTTTTTTAGGAAATTAAATATTTTTTAGATTTTTTTAAACTTTATTTTATTATTCATTAATTGCGCTTCAATCATTTATTTTCAATTATGTTATTTTAAGTATTTTTTCAATTATATTCAAATATACAAATATTTGAAGGTATTTTGAATAATATTTTTATTTTTAAGATTTAACTAAACTTTATTTTATTAATCATTAATTGTGGATACAATCATTTATTTTCAAGTATATTATATTGTACTTTATTTTTCCATTTTTTAATATTAAATGTTAATTATGGATTCAATCATGTATATCTTATCTTGAACCTTTTATTTACGTGTATGGACTCATTTATACATGTTCATATATATGTGTAGATTAATTCTTATTTACATGCTTAAAAGAAGAAAATAGTGAATTTATAAAATATATATTAAACACTAATGAAATTGAGTATATTCAACACTATTTATTACTTAATTATTATTTTTTTGAAACTAATACTTGGCTCAAATTCACTATATATTAGGTACTAGATTTCAAACAATTAATGTTATTAAATCATATTCATATGTACATTGCATAGTCAAATCTTGAATCCAACTAGACTTAATTTCTTACTCTTTATATCTTATGTTTGGTAGAAACTAGGTCTTATTTCTTGAAAGTTATTTTTTTATTTTCTAAATTTTAAAAAGTGGAGTTCAAGTGAAATCATCTAAATGGATGAAATTTACACATGTTTCATTCATTCAATGTATAAATTTTAAGAATGCAAAAATAAATACATTTCATTAGTTATATTTTGTTTGTTAAAAACAAGGAAGAGTAACTATATAGCTTTTTTAACTTTCATATTTCACAAATGAAGTCTATTTATAGATTTAACTCTAACATTGTTCTAATAAGTATATATATGTATACAGATAGCTTCTAGAATTTAAAATAACTTGTAAAGTGTGCACAAATATGATTTTTTCTTATATATGGTACATTTGCATGTTTGTGTTTTTAGGTTCAAAGCACGGAATTTTGCAGATCTGAATATTTTTTGCAATGTGGAATAAGAGGACTAGATCAAGGTCATATGATCATAAAAGGGATGATAAGATGAAAGGTCATACGAAACGTAGTCAACAACAATCCATTGATGTTCAAGATCAGCATGATGATGTTCAAGAAACATCTACTCAAGTACAAGATGAAATTGATACAGGATCAAGTTTGAAAGTTTTTTCTTGTATGGAAAATTTGATGGAAATGAATGAAGATAGTCTTTTCAATAAAACTCCATCTGAAAATATGATTCCTAAAAGCACATTAAAATTGCATTGCAAGAAATTGTGGGATGATTATTTTAAAAATAATTATATTATTGGAAGAGCACAATTATTTGCTAAGTTATTTAGGAAAAGGGAAATAAACCCTGTTTTGGAGTTGTTGGGTGTTGATAATAAAAAATCTTCTCCTGATACATTAGTAAAAGAAACTAGAATTGAAAATTTACAAAAAGAATTGAATTGTATTGACAACACAAGTCGAGGTGTTGATTTAAGTGTTGCACATAGAGCATTGATGACTGTGATTACTAGTAAGAAATTGACTCGTTGAAATCAAGTTAATGCAATTTATCAATTAATGCATGTATCTAGAAGAACTGTTCAAAGATACATTAGGAAGAGAAATATGTTTAATGAAAATATTGAAAAGAATTGGGTAAATATCTGTACAGTTCCTAGAAAAGACAAAATTTA